>NC_136998.1:28689996-28789996 GCF_032717465.1 Coenobita brevimanus
CTATTTTTCGTTTTCTGTATTTCTCCCTTCCTATGCCTCCCTCCCTCCCTCCCTCCTGCCCTTTCACTCTCTCCCTCGTTTTCTGTTTTCATCCATCTCTCCCTTTTGTACCCTCAGTTCCTCTCTTTTACCTTGCCTGTCATCTCTTGTCTCTTCCCCCTCTTCCTATCTCTGTTTCCATCCTCTTTTCCTTCCTTTTCAGTCTCCTCCCCCCCCTCTCTCTCTCTCTCTCTCTCTCTCTCTCTCTCTCTCTCTCTTTTCACTGTCCTTTTCCTCTCCCTGCGACCCACCCTTACCCCTAGAGTATAATGTTTTAAAAGCAGCAAGAGTTTGGCATCCGGGCCCTTCAGCGCATAAAGCCTTCGTTTTTTCCTCCCCACTTTTCCTTTGCCTGGGTGGGACTGTCAGGCAAAAGTTTGTCCCGTCCAATCAGATTCGGGGCCGAGTGCTGTTTTTATTCCTATTGGTTCCTTCCCCGGCCCAGCTGTCGGGGTGGCGAGAGTCCGGGACCCGATATATAAACAATCATAATTTGAGGTTGTGTATATAAGATTGCTTTTACAGTCCTCAACAATAATTCCATTCCTCCTCCTGGCCATCATTAATCCATGACATTACACTGGTTTGTGCAATGTTGCATATAGGCACCTTGAGGTCCCTTCATAGCTCTGCCTCTAATTGGGAATGGCTGTGAGTAGTTTATCCTTATCAAAATTGCCTTTGGCCAGTTTTACGGCGTTCTAGTTTATTCTTGCTGTTATCCTACGATTTATTTAACTTGGGGGAATCATCTGAAAATAAAAAAAGTTAATGAAGGCTGTTGACACCCTTGCAGTTCAGAGAAGCTGTCCTAAGCTGAATGAAATCACCATGAGACTGCCAGACTTAAAGATGGCAGCTGAAAGGGTAATTATAGGTCGAGGGTCAAAGTCATGAACCAAGGCGATAGGTTGCGATGTATGTCAGAGTGCAGGCAAGGGTTTAGTTAAAAGAAGAAAAAAAAGTCCCTGCCAAGGGTCTTATTTTGAGTAGCTTTGGAGATGTAACACCTCTTCCATTGCAACTTATTCTGCATGTTGTACGTCAAAATTCTTCTGGTATGTTATTGATGCAAACTAAGAATTACAGCAGTGAAAATTACAAAAAAAGAAAAATCCTGAGGTGTAATATGGAAAATAAATCGCTAAGGAATAGATGTTATAATGCCTTCCATACCACTTACAATACAACCGTAATATTAACGACAAACAACTCTTCATTACATTCAACTATCCCAGAAACAATTGTTTCCCCCCCCCCTTTTTTTTTTTTTTCAATTTCAGTATTTCCTCTAATTTGCTTGTACAGTATTTGGCAGCTGTTTAAGTAAAGATAAATGTATATACCAATAATTTTATACACCACTTAAGTTTATGAGACCCCGTGATGCAGACTATAAGAGGGGGAGGATGTAGGTCAGATAAGTGAGGGGGCACAACGGGTCAGAGGTCACGCTGTTGGATGTTCTCACACTTTCACACTTACAAAACGAGTAGACATGAGGAAAAAACTTGATGGAAAACGTAAGAGAAACAGTATGCTGTAATTTAGACTGCAAGTTGAGAAGGACAGGTGTATGTAGAGGTCAAGGCTAATGATATAGGTAAATGGGAGAAATATAGCGGGAGGAGGGGAATATAAGGACTACAGCGAAACAAGAGACATACAGTATAAAAGGCAGGAGTCAGAACCTAAGATAAAAGGTAGGGTATTAAATCACGATGAAATAAGGAAAGAAAAAAAGAATTCAAGATACAGGTTGAGAAGAAGGACGAGTGTATGTGGAGGTGCAGGTGAGGCTAAGACTGAATAGGAGAGGAGGATGGCAAATAAGTAATAATAAAAAATGAGGCACGAGACACAAAATATGGTATAATTTAAGATGGAGGTTGGGAAGAGGGACGAGTGTATGTGGAGATGCAGGTCACGGGTCGGCAGCGGGAAGCCACCAGGGGACAGGGAAGTTGGAGCATAAAGGCTGTGCTGAGGTGGGTCTCGGGGTGGGGGGGTCGGCAGGGCGTGGCAGGTGAAGGTGACTCCAACCGCAGCTCTGAGGTGTGGTGGTGATAATTAGGATGCGGTGGTGGTGGTAGTGAATGTGGTGAGGGTTAGGTGGGCGGTGGTAGTGGTGTGAGTAATTGGTCTGACTTGCGGTGACCGTAGTGGGATTGTAATGGTGACTGAAGTAGGATGTAATGGTAACTACTGGTTATTGTAGTGGGTGGAAATGATGGTGAATATTAAAGTAGTTTAGTGGTGGTGGTGATGATGGTGAATTACAGTGATTTATTGGTGATGATGGTTGATTTTGTTGTTGTGCTCGAGGTATGGTGATGCCTAGTTGCGATGCAGTAAATCCAGAGGTGACGATGATGATGATGATGATGATGATGATGGGTGGAATTAGGGACGGCAGGACGTGGCAGATGAAGGTGACTCCCATCGCAGCTCATGTGATGGGTGATGATAATTTGAAGGCTGTCGTGGTGGTGGTGAATGTGATGTGTAGAGTGATATGGCGGTGAGTGCTGATCGTGAGGCATGGTAAGGGACCGTGATGGTGGTGAGGGACGGTTGTGAATGGCGGTGATGATGATGATAAGAATGTTGTTGTTGTGACTGTGGTGATGTTGATGGGATGGGAGGCGGCTGGGTATAGGGATGCACTGCGGTGATAAGAGTAACGATAGCGCTGATGGGGATGAGTATACTGTTGGTAGCAATGAAAATGATACCGAGGAACCGAGATGATGATGGTAACTATAGAAATAATAATGACTGCCTAAAATGGTGACCAGGAGAGAATGACGGTGACTTTCTAACCGATTCCTTGCCTCTGAAGTCACCTGGATCCTGTGTGTGGCTGTCGGCTGTCTGTTGAGGAGAGGGGGGGGGTCGAGACAGCAGGAAAGAAGGGAGGGGGGAAAAAGAGAAGTAAGAAAAGAAAAGAAAATGGATGATTAATGTAGTGAAGAAACAGAGACGAGATAATAGACAGAGATGAAAAGGGAAGGAATACATAGGGGAGTAAATTGACTGGAGGGAAGAAGGTAGAGAGAAGGGAAAGAAAAGAGGAGGTTGTGGAAGGGAGAAAGATAAGAAGAGAAATACTGTATTAGGATTTTTTTTTTATGCGAGGAAGAAGGAACCAAAGGCTACAGGCCCACATAACAGTTCCTTCCAAGGAAAAAAAATCAAAAGAAGTACAAAAGTGAGCCAAATTCAAGATCCGTTCATTTCGAGATGCCTGGACACACTGCGATTGAAAAACTGGAGGTCATAGGAAGTAGGAAATACAGACAGAAGGAGACAGACAGGATGAAACATTGAGGAAGAGAGAATAGGAAGGGAAAGAAGGGAGAAAGAGTGGGGATAAAGGGATGGGGGAGGGACAGCTAGAGAGAAGGGAGGGAAGAGAAGAGAGGCGAGATGAAAGGGAGATGAAGGAGAAGAAAAGAAAACAGACGCGCAGATAACAGAATGAGGGGGATAAAAGAGGAGCTGAAGATCATTAGTGTGTGTGTGTGTGTGTGTGTGTGAGAGAGAGAGAGAGAGAGAGAGAGAGAGAGAGAGAGAGAGAGAGAGAGAGAGAGAGAGAGAGGTGGAAGAAGACTGCACTAAAGAAACGGGCAATATTGGAGAAAGGAAATGAAACGAAGAGAGGGAGAAGGAAGAAAAAAAAAAAAAAAGAGAAAATGAAGAGAAAGGGAGAAAGAGATAAAGAAAATCAGGGAGGAGAGAAAAAAACAGGGGGAGAAGGTGAGAAAAGAGGAAGGCTGGGAAAATGAATGAAAAAAATAACCAAAAAGTGAGAGAGGGGAAAAAGCAGACATGAAAAATAAGTGAAGGAGAAAGAAGAAAAGAAAGGAGGAAGGGAAGAAGGGAGAGAAAGGAAGGACAGAGAAAGATGGGAGAGGAGAGGAGGAAAAGAGAAGACGAAGAAACAGAAAGGAAGAGGAGAACCAGAGCGAGGCAGTGGGGAGGAAAGAGAGAAAGGCAAAAAGGAGGAAAGAGGGGGGAGAGAAACTGTGAAAACTAGAAAGGAAATGGGAAGGAGGAAATCGAAAGAGGAAAAAGAGGACGAAGAAACAGGAGAGAGAGAGAGAGAGAGAGAGAGAGAGAGCTGCAATAAGGACGATAAGGGTAGATGGAAGGGAAGGCCACAATAACATGAAACACAGTAAACGCCCACGTTGCTCTGCAGTAAACGTTTCGCTTTACACTACGTTACCGCGAAACTACCCGATCAAAATAGCAATACATGACGGACAACGAACCATATAGCACGCTGTTCGAGATAGGATTCGTTTGGATCTCGTTATATATATATATATATATATATATATGTATTTTTTTTTTCGAATTTTAGCTGTTTTTTCGGTGGGAAGTAAGAAATTCGCTGCAATATGAAGTGAACATTGCTTAGGAAGGCAAGATGTACCCGATTAAAAAAAAATGGAAAAAAAGAAAGAAAACATGGCGGACAACGAACCATATGTCAGTTCCAGAGGGGATTAGTTTGGATTTCATATGCATTTTCGACTTTTTTTTTTTTTAACTTTTTGGGTCTCACAATATGCTTTTTCGATTTTTTTTTGGTAACTTTTTGGGTCTCGCAATATGCTTTTCGATTTTTTTCTTACCCTCTTGGATCTGGCAATATTCTTTTTTTAATTTTGTACCTTTAGGAACTCGTAATATGCTTTTTCGATTTTTTTGCCTTTTTTTTTTTTTTTTTGTCAGGAATCGTAAAATCACTGCAGTATATATAGAAAATTTTGGGAACTTCGGTACAAAAACTGCTAGTATAAATAACAATACATGACGAACAACAAGCAGTTTAACACTCTTATCCAGGTAGGGTTCGCTTGAATATTATTCGAATTTTTACGATTACTGTCGGGCAGTAGCAAAAAAAAAAAAAAAAAAAGTACTGAAGTAGTAAATAGACATTGTTATAAGTGGAGATTGTTCCCAGGCTCTTATATTCGAGAAGACGGTCCGTAGGAAAGAAAAATATTAAATAACATCTTCGTACAGAGAGGAGTTAACGTCATGCCTTTCATTTAGCATTCAATAAATTTCCTCCTCCCCGTCTTTGGTGCCTCATTCCCTCATAAATCACACCATTCCCTTTGTAATAAACTTTTTGCCCACACTTCCACCCCAGGCACACCTCCTTCCCTTTGATATCCCCACATTCATTTAGCATTCAGTACATTTCTTATCCTCTTTGGTCCTCATTTCCTCTTAAATCTTACCCTTCCCATTGTAATAAAGTTTTTGCCCACACTTCCACCCCAGGCACACCTCCTTCCCTTTGATATCCCCACATTCTCTCTCGTTAAGGTGACTGTGTGTATCGCGAAGAGATGGTATTGATTGATGCCCTCTGTAGGAGGCGGCCCATCGTTACGAGTCATGCTTGAGTGCTGTGAGTGGGAAGAAGGAGAATGGAAAGAGAAAGAGAGAGAGAGAGAGAGAGAGAGAGAGAGAGAGAGAGAGAGAGAGAGAGGACGCCAAGAAAGACTATAAGAAAAGAGGGGGGTGATAGGCGAGCGAAAATTAAGGAATAGGGAGAAGAGGAGAGAAGAAAAGCGTGGAGAACATTAAACGAGGATGAAAGGAGAAGAAGTAGAAGGGAAAGCGGAGACAAAGCGAGAGGAGGGAATAGGAAAGAGCGAAAGAAATGAAGGGGGAAGAGGAAGGTAAGAGAAAGAAGAGGAGCATAGGGAAAAGGAGATAGTAAAATGGGGAAGAATGGAATTAGGAGAAAAGAGGAGGAGGGGGACGTGGAGAAAATAGATAGGAAACAAGAGGGAATGAAGGAAGAAGAGAATGAGAAATGGAAGGGGAGTGAGAAGAAGCTGAAGTGGAAAGAGGTAAGTGTCAACTGGGAAAGGATATTAGGGAAGGAAGAGGGCATCGGAAGAAAAAGCGAATTTGAATTATTATAGAATTAGCGGAGGGTGGAGACGACAGAGAGAAAGAGAGACAGACAGACAGACACAGGCAGATACAGACACGGACAGGCAGATAGACAAACAGACCGCCTGAGAGAGAGAGAGAGAGAGAGAATGAGAGAGAGAGAGAGAGAGAGAGAGAGAGAGAACGGCAACGGCGAGGGGTAGGTTAGGTAAAAGGGACAAAAGAAAAAGAAATATCTAAAAGGGTAGAAGGAAGTGAGGAGAAGTGATGGTACAGGAAGGATGGACAGATGAAATGCAGATGAGGAAGATGAAAGGAGAAGAGTAGGGGAGAGAAAAGAAAGAAAGCTAAGAAAGACGAAATACAAATAAGAAACAGGGAAGCAGAGCTGACAGGAAGAGGAAAGAAGGAATAAGATGTCATTAAGAGGTAGCTTGGATATGGAAGAGGGGATTAAGAGAGAAAAGGGTGTGGGGGGGGGGGAGAGAGGAGGAGGAGAAGAGGAGGGGATGAAAAAAAGAGACGGATATGAGCTAAATGGGTGAATTTGAGGGAGAGGAATGGTGGGGGAGGAGTGTTAGGAAGGCTAAGAAGAGGAAAAGAGAAAAATCAGAGGAGTAATTGGGAAAAAGAGAGAGGCATGAAAGCAAGGTAAGAAAGAGGACATAAAAAAAAATTGGAGGGTAGGAGGAAACAGAGAGACGGAAGTAGAGAAGGAAGGAAGGGGAAAGGAGAACGGGAGTAGTAGGAGAAGGAGGAAGAGGAGAAAAGGTGAGGGAGAAACGGAAGTGGGGAAGGGGAGGCAGGTTTGAGAATGAGGGGAGGGGAAAGAGCAGGAGAGACCGCAGTTGTCACCTTCACGTATTATGGCCTACAGTCCCCACCCTAAAGCTGAGGTGTGGTGGTGCAGTTGTGGTGGTGTAGGTGTGGTGGTGCAGGTGTGGTCGTGTAGGTGTTGTGGTGCAGGTGTAGTAGTGTGGTGGTGCAGATGTCGTGGTGTAGGTGTGATAGTGTGGCGGTGCAGGTGTGGTTGTGTGGTGATGGAGGATAGATGGTGTGATGGTGCAGGTGTGGGGATGCAAAGAGAGAATGAAATCAAAAGAATCTATGACAGAGAGAGAGAGAGAGAGAGAGAGAGAAACACATGACAGCGAGTATAGCTTTAACCAAAATAACACAGTCCACATATTCATTCACCAAGTGTCAGAATTACGAAAAAATCAGGCAGAACAAAGCAGAAACCAAGCCCCTCTGTTTCAGTAATTTTGTTATTTATATTATAATTTATGCACCACCCTGTAACCCTCCTAAAACCCACACTCTTTCGGCACACTTCATCTCGCCACAAAAAGTACTGGGACAGTCTCGTTCGTCTCGGCGCTTTGTTTTTCGGCACGGAGACGTGGCGAGATGGGTTGGTGTCGAGGGGGGATGTTCTGAGACTGAGGTGAGAGAGAGAGAGAGATTCCAAAACTCTCAGCCAATTGCCAGTCCAGGTAAATAATGGTATAAAAATGCATACCAAAGTAGACCCGTAGTTAAGGAGCCTCAATGGGGTATGCAAATTCAGAGCACCTCCACACCATTGACTCGAGGTCCACACAGCTGAGGTTTACCACATATTTTAGGGTAATTTTTCTCTCCTGACAATTGACTATTTTATCAAGTGACTTTTAAGAATGTCGCACAGCCTCGTCCTCAGTGGTTTATTCTGTCTGTTGCACCTCAGTGTGATTTTGCAGTTGTTTGTGTATACATTGTTGGTATTCAGGTAAAAGTTATAACATACAAGTTTATGTTAAGGTGTGAAATGGAAAGTAAATCGCCAAGAAAGAGTTGTTACGAAGCCTCCTGTGGCACTTAGAATACTGCAATATGCTTTTGTTTTAGAGGGAAAGACAAGGATAGAGTGGAACCTACGATTTTTCCTCACCTAATATTTACCGACATTTGGAAAGGTAAGGAATAAAGGGTGCAAAATATCTTCATGAACTGAGTATCGGAATCACAGAATAACTTATGATAACTTTCTCTCGTAACTAAGACTTTTTCTGGGATGACTAGAGTATGTACGATGATTCTGCACCCTCCATTCCTTGTCGTTCCCAGGTAAATATATCTTAGTTACAAGGGAAGATTTCTCGTAAGTTATTCTGTAGATATTAGCAACGGCCCATGAAAAAAAAAACGAAAAAGAAGTCTTAGATACGATTAGAGAACTATTCGCGTTTTTATGTCAGTTTTGTTACCAGTTGCTGCGAAGATTTTCACTACTTTTTCTTCATCTGGCAAAAGAGTATGTTTGAAACGAGAGAAAAATAAATAAATAAATAAATAAATAATAATAATAATAATAATAATAATAAGTGTGCAGTACACAACTGTGGAAAGATCGTACACTACATTCTCATTTTTCTTTTTTGTAATGAAAAAATGATTTTAAAAATCCACTCGCACATGGGAAAATTCTACACTCTCATTCTCCTTCAAACAATATCTTATTTACAACGAGAAAGTGATCATCTCCTTGTTTTTGCATCACCCACCATCCTCCTCCTCCTCCTCCTCCTCCTCCTCCTCCTCCTCCTTCTCCTCCCTCTTCCCTGCCTCACTGCCCCAGAAAACAAACCAGAGCGCCTCGAACAATTTACTGCAGATTTCTTAGCTAACTTTTTTGTCTTTAACCTTGTGGGATTTCGTTGCAGGCCGACTCTCTCTCTCTCTCTCTCTCTCTCTCTCTCTCTCTCTCTCTCTCTCTCTCTCTCTCTCTCTCTCTCTCTCTCTCTCTCTCTCTCTCTCTCTCCTCCTTTCTTCATTAACCTCCTTGTTTTTGTCTTCACCACTTAATCCCACGTAATCCTTTAAGCGTCTTTTTCTTCCAGTTCCCCAAGGTAAATCTTCTTCCTTATACACTTTCTCATTCTTTCCATCCTTCCTCCCGTACTTCCTTCTGCCCTTCTCTCATTCTTTCTCACTTCTATCTCCTCTATTTCTCCCTTTCCAGTTGTCCTCATGCCAAAAATCTTCCTCTTAGTTCTTCTTCCTCTACATTTTTCCTTCAGTTCCCCCTTCATCACTTTTTTCTCTCTCTCTCCTGCCTTCTCTGTTTTCCACTTAACTATCTCTTCTTTCTTCTGGATCTCTTCTTTTCCTTCCCTCCCATTTTCGTTCTGTGTTTTCATTTGTTAGTGCCTCTTCCCCTCTTTCACTCTCTCTCCTCTGTCATCGCCTCGAATAACAGTCCTGTCTTCCTCCTCCCATTTATTTATCAGTATCTTCTTTTCTTCCTCTTTCCTTCTCTCCCTCCGTCTTTCAGTTCCTCTTTCCTATTCTTTTCTCTTGTCTCTTTCACTTCTTACTTTTCATTTGCCCTCTTCTTCATTTCTACTCATCTTTCATTACCTGCCCCTCTTAATCTTCCTTCTCAATTTCCTCCTCCTTTCCCCATCTCTCTCTCTCTCTCTCTCTCTCTCTCTCTTTTCCCTTAACTGTTACTCTCTGTCTATCCTTCCTCCTCAGTTTTCATCTATTCTTTCCTTCACCTTTCTTTCTCCGTTTCCTTCTCATATTCGTCCTTCACTTCCGTGCCTCATCCTTCTCACGTCTCCCCTCCTCTTTCACTACCTTTCTCCCCATCCAGCCTCCTTTCTTTCCTGGCTCTTCCTCCTCTCCATCTACACCCTCCTCTCTCTCCACATCTTTTTCCCTTCATCATTCCTCAAGCCTTTCCATCTCTACCACTTTTCTCCCCAGTCTCTCTTTTCCTTCACTCTCCCTCTTTTCCTTCAGTCTCTCGTTCTTTTCCTCCCTGCAGTCTCTCCCTTCATCCCTCCATTTATTTAGGCACTTATTCATCCCAGGGACATAGATTTCAATTTATTCTTGCTACCTCTACTTTTTTTTAAAATTCATCTCAGGGAAGACGTCTTGTATTGAGATGGTTAGTGAAGGCTATATCCTAGCCCCTCAGTTACAAAGTCATATTTATTTTATTCCTTATATATCTTACGATATTATTTAGCTCAGCGGAGACTAAGGGACGCCTTCACGTGGTGGCACTGATAAAACTGGACGGCCATCCATTGTCCGGTAAACAAACTTCCCTCAACTTCGACCCTATGCCCCGAAAGGAGAACAGCCACCTGCAAGAGAAGGGTAACTTTAGCCTGCAATCCTCTGGTTCCTCCAGAGCTGAATAAAACCGTATGGTAATTACAAAGCACACACACACACACACACACACACACACACACACACACACACACACACACACACACACACACACACACACACACACACACACACACACACACACACACACACACACACACACACACACAGTATATATAAATGTTACCCCCTGCTTTTATCTCCCTCCTCCCCTTCTCCTCTTTGCACACCTTTTTACTCTGATTCGCTCTCCCTCTTTCTATGAACCCTTTTACTACCGGAGTACTCCCCTACGCGAGATAAAATCGTCACGTTTCGGGATTAATAGGATTTATTTCGAACCTCATCGCTACAAAAAGGTCTCCCCCAGCCCGAATAAAAATAAAAAGGCGGCAGCAAAAACACAATTAGAAGTCCTCATCAGATTCAAGAGATTTATGTGTGTTGCTTGTAACCTTTTAAATGTGAAAGGACTCTCTGTGGTGGTAGCAAGAATATAATGGAGAATATAGCGTTGTTAGTAATGATCCAGTACCCACCCCTCTTTTCATCATTACTCTTTATTATCTCTTACATTGCTTCTTCTTCTCTGTTTTTATCATTTCTTTGTCTTCATCGTCTGTTCACTCCTTCGTTCTTTCCAGGATTATCTCTTAACCCACCCGTTCTCTCCTTATTTTCCCTAGTCCCTCTTTTTCTCTCTCGTTTTTATACTACTATGCACTGTACATTCATTATTGCTGTCCACATTTCTCCTTTCGCTTTCTCTCCCCTTTTTTTCAATAATCCAATCCATTCTTACCGTATACGGTCTTTATTCATTTCCTCTCCCTTCCTTTATTAACTTTTCGCATGTTTTCTTCTCGCTGTCATTACTGTCCCCTCTGCCATGATCTCCTATTCTTAAACTTTTGAAATTGGTAAGCCAGTCTACTGATATTTGCAAGTAAAACCATTTCTTTACTTATTCTTGCTAGCTTTTGACAATCAGCTTTAAAAATGAAGTAAAATGAATGATCACTCCCGTTTCTGAGGTTAACGAAGGCCTCATCTAACCCCTCCAGTTCGAAAACATTGCCCAGTACTGAATGAAATCTTCTGAAAATTGTAAGAATGAAATTTTAGAAAGACGCCACCGTACTGAAAGAGTTAAGTTCGTACCTCATTGGAAGGAAAGTAAGGTCAGCGTGGACTCAGGTCTTTTTGGTCTTTTAGGCTTGTGTGGTCTTAGGTCTGGGTATTTATGTAACTCTCCCTCTATTCGCTGTCCACCTTTCTTCCATCCTTACCACAAGCGAGTTTTACCTGACCCATCCTTTTTTCCATTCTTCCCTGCACCTTTTATTTCTATCGTTCCTTCCATTCTTAGCTGTTCGGTCTCCTCTCCTTCCCTCTTCCCTCTCCCTCTCCTTCTCACTTCCTTCCTTCTCTTCCTCTCTCTTACTCTCAGCCCTCTCATCTCAGCAGTCCTTCTTCCAAGCCGCCCTCCTCTTTCTCCGTTACTGAATGGGCGCAACTCTCTCTCTCTCTCTCTCTCTCTCTCTCTCTCTCTCTCTCTCTCTCTCTCATTTTTTTTTTTACCTTGATGGTTTATTCTCCTCAACTTCTCTCTTTCTTCCCCATTACTCTTCCTCCTTCCTTCGTCCATCTCTCCCCTCTTCCTCCTCCCTCCTCTCAACTCTCCCACCCTCAGCCTTCCCTCTCCCCCTCACCCTCACCCTTCCCCTCCCCTTCTTCTCTCTTGCCTGGTATATAGGCTGGTGGAACTTCTTGCGTTATTTTCACTTATCCCTCGCCTCTCTCTCTCTCTCTCTCTCTCTCTCTCTCTCTCTCTCTCTCTCTCTCTCTCTCTCTCTCTCTCTCTCTCTCTCTCTCTCTCTCTCAGCCTTGTTTACGCACTGTCTTTTAGCTTGTTATTATCTGCCCGTTGTTATCGCATTTACCAGTGTTGTCTTTCTCGCACATACTTTTTTTCCAAGGCCAAGAGGTGTTTTGAGACTCCACCCCCCTGTCGCCCAGCCCAGTCCCTTCATTTATCACACGGGGAGTCATTGTTTACAGGCCAGTGTGATGACCTAAGTTAAATCAAGCTGGCTCCCTCCGTAGAGTTTCCCCCCTATTATTATCATAGCGTGGATCCATTGCTCTACCAGCAACTTTGATAAACTTGCCTCGTGTGTGTGTGTGTGTGTGTCTGCTTTATATGTATTAGAAAGAGCCAAAGAGTGAAAGCCTGTAAGAAGTGTAGCTTCCAAAGAAAATTAACAGTTGAAAACCAAAATCAACTTCTGTTTAGTTCGAGATACCAAAATAAATTGCATCAAAAAGATTTGGAGGTCATAAATAGAGGGAAATACACAACAAAGAAGATGTTCCAGAATTAATCAGTTATGCAGAAAAAAAAGGAAAAAGAAAAAAGAAATATGTGTGTAGCCAGACGGGTGCTGAGTGTCTTGTAACAGAAGTATGCAAATAGAGAGCTAAGAAGAACAATCACGTATTAATGTAGGCTTTACCTTCTTTATTTATTCATAGAACTCTTGTCATCGTTTTATTTACTCTTTTTTTCATCTTCTTGGTAAGGGTAGCTGAAAAAAAGAGTGTCGTTTCCGTACTATTCGTCCTTCGTTCCTCCCATTCACTCTCTTCCTTCTTCAGTATCTCACAGGATATTACTTTCTTGTGTCAACAGTTCAGGAGGGCCGTAAAGTGATGCAGCGCTCATAACACTGCCACCGCTATAACCACTTCCACTACCACTACCACCTTCACTCCCTGCTACCTCCACAGCCACTACCACCACCATCGTTTTCACCACAACCACCAACTTTACCACTACCACCAAAACACCACCACCGTTATCACCACAACCACCAACTTTACCAAAATCACAACCACCACCACCGCCACTATCACCATCATCACTAAATCTATCACCAACACTGCTTCCATTCATTCAGTCTGACTTTTATTAACAAGCCTCTGTTCCCCACGCAAAGTTCCGCATCGTCACTTCAAATCAGCATTCATCAGCAGCAGTATGTCACCTCGTATAGAGTGTATAATTAAAAAAACATCATACATAATAGTCCACCCTGTTTAACATACCGTTTGCCATTTCCCATACTTCCTATTACAAAAATGCCACTTCCTGATTAGCTCTCTGCTGTATACCATTCCACCCTTCCTTCATCTTACCTGTAATCTTCAACGTAGCTCAGTACTCATCTCCCCTTCACCCCTTCCACGTACAAATATTTCCCGTCCTCATAACTCCTTCTTTGTAACTCTCTTTCCACCTACACATACCTCCTTCGACATAGTTTCCTCCATGTAAGTATCTCATGTTCCCTTCAACCTAACTCCATACACATAACTCCCTCTACATACTTCCCTCTTTCTGACTTGCTTCACCTATCTGCTGCTGCACACGCGTCCCGTCCCCCACATACTTCCTTCCATGTGCTGTTGAATTCAGAAATCCGTGGTGCAGCGGGTGGCAATTTGTGTAGGATGCGACAAAGGTTATGGGTTTCTTCAGGTCATACTAGATCTTACTGAGTTGCATGAAGCAGTTTCTTAAATCCTTCAGAACGAGTACCTCACTTTATTTTTTTTATCTGCTGACGATTTTATTCAGCTTGTGTGAGATTTTTCGAACTGGACGAGTTAGATGTGCATGAGAGTCGAATAAAATCGTTCACTAAATTCGTCAGGTGGCAAATCGTCGATCGAAAAAATGAATACCACGTCCTAGGGCTGAAGGGGTTAATAGTGGTTAGTCTACAGTGTTGTTCAAGAATTCCTTCTGTATCTACAAAAACTGGTACTTCGAGTCTCTGTATCAGGAACTCTTGCACCCAACTGTACCTCCCACCTCATATCTGCTTCCACATAACTTCCCCCACATGCCTTCCTCACTCTCACTCTCTCCCTCTAATTTCGGGTTCCTTTGTCTTACTGAGTCTCTCTTCCTCCCTCCTTCCCTCCCTCCCTCCACTCCTCCCTCCCTCATCTTCCTATCTTCCCTTTCCCTCCCCGCTGTTTCCTGCCCTTACTCTCTCTTTTTCGTTCCTGTTTGTCCCTCCCTTTCGTGATTACCTTCCTCTCTCTGTCTCTCTCTTCCTTCTTTACCTCCCTCCCTCTGTTTGTCTCCCCTTTCCTTCTCTACTTCCCACTTTCTTTTCCCTCCTGTTTTTCTTTCTCCTCTACTTTCCCTCAGTTTCTCTATTCCTTCTCTGCCTCCCTACCTCTCTTCCTTCCCCCACCCCCTTGTTTATAATTCCTAGCCTTCATCACCTTCTCTCTGTTTCTCTTCACGTCTGTCCTTTCCTGCCTTTCCTGATTTTTGCCAATTTATTACACCTTCTCTTCTTCTTTCACTTTCTCCTCCCTTTCCCTGCTCTTATCTGCTCCACCTCTTTTCATCGCCAAGCCTACCATTATCATCACCTTCCTTATCCACTTTCAACTTAAGTGCTACTCCTTCCAACCTAACTTTTTCAGTCCCAGTCCTTCCCATTCCTTTCGTTTATAACCCTATTTCCCATCCTTTTCATCTATAACTCTATTCCAAGTCCGTCTCATATACAACCCCATTTCCATTCTTTTCGCCTATAATCCCATTTCCTCTCCTTTTCATCCATAATTCCACTCCCTATTCTTTCCATCTTCACTTCTGTCCTCATCATATCCATGTATAATATCTTTCCCCAACATTTCATCTGTAGTCCCATTTCCCATCGCTTTCATCTGTAACACCATTCTCCATCCTTCGAATCCATAATCTCATTCGCTATCCGCTTCATCCATAACATCATTTCTTATCCTTTCCATCTATTTCTGTTTTCCTTGCTTCCATCTTCAGCCTCACCTTCATCCAGCACCAGCCCTTCCCATCCCAAGTCCTCACTCTCGTTCCTCATTTTTTTTTTTTTTTACCTCAGCTACATTCTCCATCCCTCCGTCCCTGCCCCACTTTAGTTTCTGATAGTCAGGTGGCAGAGAAGTGGGCAGCAGACCGGAAAGCAAAGAGATCGGTCGTGGGCTGGGAGATGGAATAAGTAGGGGATATGAATTTCGTGAGGACAGTCCCAACCGATCTGTCACAAAACCCAACGATATGTCAGAAAACGCCTCCGCTAAGTCGGTCCTGAGTAAGCCAGCACTACAGTGTATTTTGTGTGGATGGTAGATATTAGGGCCCAGGAGGTGAAATGGGATGTGTGACGCCATTAGTCTCACGTCGTCATTTATTCCATTTCTCACCCTTTATCTGTCCTTCATAATCTCCTCAAGCTCTTGATTTTCTGTCTTCATTATCTTCACACGATCTCATTTTCATTTCCTTCGTCGTTGCCTCCACCTCAAATACAGCTTCTCACACTCATTTTCCCGTCCCTCCTCCTCCACTCTCCTTTTCGTCTTGTCTCCCTTCTCAGCTCTCCATCATCATCCTTCCACATCTCATTCTCTCCACTCCGCTTTCTCGCTTCTTACATCCTCCATTAGTTCTTTTTCCAATCTTCCTCCTTAGTAGTACATTGGTAGGGCTCTGGTTCGAATCCGAGGAGTAGCCGTAAGTTCTTCTATCATGGAAACGTTGCCAGGGATTTGTCAGTCTGCGGTTTAAATGAGGTAGACTTTGTTAGCCTAACCTTCAGCCCTCCCACACACCGGACCCTCCAGGGCATCTCAAGAGGTAATAAGGGACTGGCTGTTGCTGTTTATCTCCTCTCTTCATACTTCTTATATTGTTTACTGGACCTGAATGGGCGGTCATATAGAGCTTGTGCCTCACTTACTCACTCACGGAATTACCGCACCGTTTTTGAAAAATGGGGTCTCGGCCTGATGGTTTGTGTGTGTTAGGAAAGTGATATTTTGGACATTGGTGGACCTCCATCCTGGTCCGGTTTTAGGGTGGGTGGCACCCACGAGGAATGTCCTTATGAGGGGCGGACCTTGGGGGTCCCGGGAAAAGACTCGTTATGCACAGTCATATATTATAACCTAAAAGCATGGAGTTTTGCATGCTGGTAGACCTTCACTCAGGCCGTGTTTCAGGTAGGAAGGGACCTTCGATGGCCGCCTCCCATGGAAAGGGCGGCCTTCGTAGCTCCCGTCCAATACTGTTATGTACAGCCATAGTATTTGCTGTACCAAGACCAGGTTTTATCCAGGGTGGGATCCACGGGGTCGCCCCTCCCACGTAAACAGTCATTAATTTTCCGTTACAATATTACTGGAGAAGGTGCGGCTATCAAAGGTTTCCTTTGTCTTGTTTTGACTCAGTTCTCTTCACCTCTTTCCATTTCTCATTTTCTTCCCTTGTCGCCTCGCAGGTTTCATTATATTCTCACTTTCCTCTTCCACCAGTCATTGTTTCTGTCCTTTACCTTATTTTGTCTGTCGTCCTTTCCACCTCTTCCCGCTTGTCATTTACCGTCCACCTTATCTCCACCACAGTCTCCATTCCAGTTTCTGCCCAGCTGCCTCCACCACAACGTCTTCCACTCAGCTTCCTCTTCGTTCATTCCATCACCCTTATCCCCACCTCCATCCCCACCCCCTCTCAACCCCTTCCCCACCCCCTCCCCCACTCCCTCTCCACCTCCTTCCTCACTCCCTCTCCACCTCCTTCCCCTCTCCTTCTTCATCTCCTTCCCATCTCCCTTTCCTCCCTACCCCTCCCCCACTTCATCCCCTCTCCCTCTCCACCCTCTCTCTCACTCCACCCCTCCCCCTCTTCCTGTCAATTCCACTCCTCGTCTCCACTCCTTTCCCTCTCCACCTCCTTCCTTTCTCTTTCTTTCTCCACCTCCTTCATCTCTCTCTCTCTCTCTCTCTCTCTCCCCACCTCCCCTCTCTCTCCCCACCTCCCCTCTCTCTCCACTCCCTCCCCTTATCCACCCCCTGCCAGCTCTCCACCCCCTCTTCTTCTCCACTTCCCTTCCGCTCCATCTCCCTTAATTTATCCCCCCCCCTCTCTCTCTCTCTCTCTCTCTCACCTTTCAGTTGTATTTGCATCTTATTCCACCCTCATTTATTTCCTTCCCATTTCTTTCTTTTCCAACCTTATCCCTCCTATTTCCGTTCTCATTTCATCCTCACCCCATTATTTTCCATCCTGACTGCACCGTCTTCCATTCTTCAGCCATCTCGTCTACTTTTTACTCATTTCCTTTCATTTCCCTTTCCTAAAATCAATAACTCCTTTCACTTTCTCATTACGCTCTTCTGCATTTCCATTACCATTTTTTCCCCTTATTTCACTTGCCTACATACATTCCTCTCCACTCATTTCCCTTCCCCCACTCATCTCCACTCTAACCACCTCAGAACGGTGATGTCTTAAATATTTCTGTTTTGGTATCTACAGACGACTTTATTCACTTAAAGAGAGGCTTTACGAACTGGGGGGATTGTATATAACCTGCACCACCCCCTTCACCACAGAGATCCTTCCTAACCTAAAGAAAATCGTCCCCTGATTGTCTGTGTAAAATGTGAAATGAAAAACCACGTCAATGTAAAAAGTTATTGACCGTCTTCCACTCATTATCCTGCCACTCAGACTTTCCCCTCACAAATTCCAATCGCTCCCTTAAGCCTCCCCCTTTTCCCCCCCTTAATCTGGGCTTCCCTCTCACCCGTCTCATAATCCAACCATCCTTAAATTAAATCCACTTTCAGCCCCACTTTAGCACATCTCCGCTGATTCACCTTCCGTTTTCCGCGTCCCTGCCTCGTCGCGTTATAACGTGTCACCTGCTAGATAGGTTTATGCTAATTTTTTTAGACTAAATTTCTCGAAGAACGCTATGCCGTATTTAACCCTACGATGGTGACAAAACTACTATGACCTTCAACCTAAAGGCGTATCTGCTTTTTCTATGATTATACCTATTTCGAGATATTTTGTTCAGCATGGGATAGATTTTTAGAAGTAGAGGGCTGGGAGACTCATTCTTAGCTGGGAAAAACACTGTGACATCATCAGGGGTATAAATAAAAGATTACGTTCTCAGGGTGAAGAGATTCCGTTTGAATTTAATTTTTTCCCAGCAGGAATTACTCTCTACTGAATCAAATAGTCTGGTGGTAGTCAGAATCAAACAAAAGCCGTGTCCGCTGTCCGGGAAAACAATAATCAAAGGCTCGACTACATCAATGTGTCCTCTGTTATTCACCCCCACAGCCCATGAACGCCTTATTATTTGTGCAATCTCCAGACGATTTTATCCGGCTTTATAAGAGGGAATTTTGAACAGAAGTGAGATACAGCCTTCATTGGGCCCTTCACACCAAGAGCTCCCACCTAAGCAGAATCAAATCATAAGATCGCAGCAAGAATAAAGTACTTTAAGATGACGTCCTCAGACTTAAGATGTTAATCCTGTGCTATGTCTCAGAAAACTTTATTCGCTCAGGGTATGATAGTACTCCCTCTAGATGAGAACTGCAATCCTTTGGTCAAAACTTTTTATAAATCTGTGCTATATAGCTGTTCTCTTCTTGGATAGTTCCTGGCTTTGTTCATAGGCAAGCCTGCACTGGGTTTACTCCTCTTTCCGATAACACTTTTCTCTGAATTCGTTTTCTGAGCGAGTCAACGATAGACGGGGCAGTTGCTGTTTTCCAGTTCATGGTTAAAATAGAGGTGATATTCAGTTCACGATAAACTTTTCATAGTGACTGAGTTAGAGCAGATTGTTTCTAACTGCTTCTCACTGTAAAGTCTGATAAGATGTCTTGTGGAATTGAAAAACCGCCATCATGGAGGAGTTAAAGTTTGCCAGAAGTGTACTGTGAATTAAGATTTGTATTTTCATAATCATTTCATCCCCATAATGTCGTTTCCATTTTGTTATAGCGAACGTCAGATTATTGTACTAAACTACGAGACCCCTTCCCAGTGAAGGGGATAACTTAGCCCATAAGTAACTTAGCCCATAAGTAACATAAGTTGAAGTCGTCAGGAGATAATTTTTTTTTTTTTTTAATTATATTCGTTGGCTGAACGTATCTTTAAAATTTTTATTTTTCCATCTCGTTTCTACTTTTCTTGTCCCGCTATAACGCTTGTTCTCGTCTGGCACAATCAGCCCACAGCCATGTACCTTGTCTTTCTCCCTGTTTTCGTCTTTTCTTGTGTCCCATATCTTTCACCATTCATTATTATTTCTCCTTGCACCGTTTGTCCAGCTATCATCCTTTTCCTCCTCGCTGTTCGCTGTATCTGTCTCTCCCACCGACTCCCGTTATTGTATCTATCTCTCCCACCCACCCCCATTATTGTATCTATCTCTCCTACCGACCCCCATTATTTTTCTTTTGCCCAGCTACCATTTCTGACCCCCCCTTCCCGCGACCCCATCCTCCCCCTCTCCCTCCTCCTACTCCTCCATCTCACCCTCCCTTGTTCATGTAAATAAATGTTGTTTTGGAGTTGTGTGTGACGCCGGAGAAGTTGGTCACCATCTCTCCTGGCGTGACCTCCCTCCTATCCTGGACCACTAAATTTTTGCGTCCCCTCCACCCCTTCCTCCCTTCCACTTGTTCCCTCCAATAGTTTTCTCTCTTCTTCTTTGACCTCCTTTCTCTTTCTCTTCGTTTTCCTTTATGCTTCTTGTTGCACATGCCCAACCTCGTATTGTTGCCTCATCTCCTTTTTGTTTTTTAATTAACCCTCTGGCGACGACAATAACATTAATTAATCTCGTATTGCTACCACCAGACGATTTTATTCAGCTTAGGATTGGCCTGTCGTCGCCTAAGTGTTATTTTATCCCCCTCTTCTCTGCCCCCTTGAATTCCCCTCCACCTTTTCCTTCATCTTGTGCGGTTTCTTCTCACCTTCTTGCCTCTTCATCTTTTCCTGCCAGTCTACTCCATCATCATTCCCTATCATCAGTTTCCTTCGCTGTCTTTTTCCTTCCCATGTCAGCTATCTTGACACCCCAACTTGTTTCATGCTTTCTCCTTCTCTGTGCCTCATCTTTTCATAATTTTTTCCCTTCTCTCGCATTTGGTCTTCTCTGCATCTTTATTCTTTTCTTCCTTCTGTCTCTCTCTTACCTCATTTTCTCATCCACTTCTCCGTGACTGAACCATCTTTCTTCCTACTATTTTCTCCTCTTCCTTCCGCTCTTTTTCTCTTTCCCATTTGTCCATATTTGCATCCCCCTCCTCTTCCTTTTCTCCTTTTATTTTCTCTTCCTCGTTTTTTCATACCTTAACTTTCTCCCATTTTTCTGTTTTTAATTATTATGATATCTTTCTCATCCTTTTAAATTCATCCCCTCTTCCCTTTCTTCATCTCTGCATCTTCTTTCCTTTTCCCTCCCCTTCTTCTCCTCCTCTTTTACTTTCCATTACCTCTTTTTTTTCTTTCTCTTCTCTCCCCCCCTCCCACTTCCCCTTCCCTCGTCCACCCTCCGAGACGTTCAGAGCCCCAAACTGCTTTATGGAGTTGCGAAGTAAAGTGACATTCTGTTTGTTTTACTGTCGTTGTGGACCAGGAGACCAAGCGAAAGGAAGGAGAATAAGGAAGAGAGAAACAGCGAAAACAACGGAATAGGAATAAGGAAAATCGGCTACACGGGGAAGCTAAATTTATGCGAGTTTTGAAAATATAGTTTGATGTAGACAGGCTAAAAAAATAAATAAATAAATAAATAAATAAAAAATAAACGGTACAGAGGACAGACTAACCAATAAGGGAAAACGCTGATAAGGAAGAAATACGGAAAAACAACAGCTCTGGGAAACAAAAAATTATGCAACGTTCAGGAACGGACGATATAATTTACAAACGTGAATGGGGAGGGAAAGGGGGAAGAATGAGAGGAAAGGTTGTGGATGGGGAAGAGTGAAACCTAAAAACGCCGGTAAAGAGGAAACGCGGAAAGCTTATTGGGCACCGAGATGAACCTTAATAAGAAGCATGTGGGGTTTGGCAGCAGACGATATGGTTTAGTTAGAGTAAGGGGAGGTGAGGGGGAAATAAGGTGAAAGGTAGAGGAAAGGTGGAAGACGCCAGAGAAGGAAATGAGGAAAAACGATTGCGCGGGGAGACGAGAATTAAGCGAGTTATACCAATCGATGATATGATTTAGTCAGAGTAAAGTCGAAATGAAGAGAAAATGAGATGCTGAGTAGAGAACTAGGGGAACAGAAACTTGAAAACACCGGTGAAGAGGAAATGAGGAAACTGCTTGAACAGCCAGGCGATACGTACAATATATATGAGCTCTGCCAATAATCTATAAAACTTACAGACCAAGTGGGAAATGAGGGACTATGACGGGAAGGGTAGAGATAAAGGGGACAAACTTGGGTAGAAAAACGTAAGAGGAGGAGAAAGTACGGAAGACTGATAGGGCAGGGAGATGAAAATTATGTGAGTTTTGAAAGTGGACGATATAGAATAAAGGATAAAATGAGGGAGGGAAACAAGGCAAGAAAATGTGATGAAGATGAAGGAGAGAAATGAGGGTGACAAACTAAAATGGTTAATAAGGGGGGTGTGATATCAGAGGAAGAGGAATATTCGTATGAGAGAAAAGATGTGAATATGGGGAACATTACTGGAAAAAGTCAGGAAATACGATGATGAAGTTGAAGGGAAAAAACGAGGGAGACAAAAATGAGGTAGAAAATGAGAAGCAGGTGATGAAAATGAGGGAAAATAAGGTGAAAGTGAGGGGTAAATGGAGGAAAATAGGACCAGGAAATATGATGAGGAAAGGAAGGGTAGGGGTTGAGGAAGACAAACTGAGATGGGAAGCTTCATTTGTCTCCTCTTGGCCTGCCTTCATCCTTCTAAATCCCTGTCCTTCTCCCGCCCCACCTGCTCTACCATACCACCACTCCCTCTCCCATTTTCTGAACCCTTCCCACTCTCCCTCTCCCATTTTCTGAACCCTTTCCACTCTCCCTCTCCCATTTTCTGAACCCTTTCCACTCTCCCTCTCCCATTTTCTGAACCCTTTCCACTCTCCCTCTCCCATTTTCTGAACCCTTTCCACTCCCCCTCTCCCATTTTCTGAACCCTCTCCACTCTCTGTCCCATTTTCTGAACCCTTTCCACTCTCTGTCCCATTTTCTGAACCCTTTCCACTCTCTGTCCCATTTTCTGAACCGTTCCCACTCTCCCTCTCCCATTTCTGACCCCTTTCCACTCTCCGTCTTATTTACAGACCCCTCTCTACTCCGATCGTAATTACAGAGAACCTTGAATGTACTCTCTCTCTCTCTCTCTCTCTCTCTCTCTCTCTCTCTCTCTCTCTCTCTCTCTCTCTCTCTCTCTCTCTCTCTCTCTCTCTCTCTCTCTCTCTCTCTCTCTCTCTCTCTCTCTCTCTCTCTTTCACCATTACCCCCATGGAGTATATCAGAGGGGGGGAAGGTGGTCATTAGCCTGCCCCCGATCTCAACCCTCCCACGCTGAATACATTAACACGTTGACCTTAGAGAAATCCATGCCACTTCTCCGATTTTCTCTCTCTCTCTCTCTCTCTCTCTCTCTCTCTCATTACAAGTATATTTTCAGTTTCAAAAAATAACTAGCTTTATACTGGAAGGTGTAGAGGTATTTTGACACTGGTAATACACCTTTGATACCTATTGCACTCATATTTCTGTATTTAGTGTCAATACTTTCGCTAAACCATAACCTGACATAGAGGGAAAACAAGCACTACGTTTGTTAACAGCACATTTATTGTACGGAATGGGTGGGAAAAAAAAAAAAACTTTGCTTGTAAAATAGATACATCTGTGACAAAGGTTTACTGGATAAAGTCAGCAGAGGTGAGGGCAGGGGTTAGCTGTGAACTCCTGTGTTGTGTTGATCTAATGTAACACTCCCTTTGCCCCATTTCTATCTCTTACCCCTCGCGCCTTATCCCCTCCCCCCTCACATCCCTAGCCTTCCCCTACTGTCTCCCTTCTTTCCTCCACCCTTCCTTCACAATCTTGTCCTACGTTCCCAGCCATCCTCCTTTCCTCTTAGTCCTTCCCCCCTCTTCTCTCTTCTTTCCCACTGTCCTCCACCGCCCTCCTATTCTTCTGCACCTCCTTGCACTACCCTTTCCCCAGCCTTCCAACTTCCCCCCCCCCTCCCCCGCCTTTCTCTCCCACTTAACTCCAACACTTCCCGCATTCTTATCCCTTTCTTCACGGCGTCGTTCCCCTCCACCCTCCCCCACTACCCTACTTCCTTCTACACCCTCCCTTCCCTCCGTCCCCTCACCACTCCCTCTCTTCCCTAACTACTCTCCACTGTTCCCTCTCTCCTCGTCCTCACTCTGCCACCTCCCTTTTCTCTCCTTCCCATTCCCTTTCCCCCTCCTCTCTCCGTCTCCCCTCTTTCTACTCCCCCTCATCTCCCCCACCTGGCCGCCCGACCGTGACGTAAAGGCCACTCTCTTGTTTTAATGTTGTTTTTAATTGGGGCAAAATTGTTCCTAACAGTAATTGCCGGCTCATAAAGTTGGTGGATTTACATTCAAAACGAGGCGAGTCACAGCCACCCTCGCCTGACTGCCTCCCTCACCACGCCGCTGATTGGCTCTGGCAGTGATCCGGGTATGGTTGGTTAGGTTAGGTTGTTTTAGGTTAGGTTAGGTTGGATTGATGGGTGTGCCATGGGGGTGGATGACTGAGAATTAGTCCACGATAAGCTATTTGGGTGGTCAGGTTAGGTTGGGTTAGGCTAGTTTGGTTTAGGTTAGGCTAAATGACGTTATTTTTTTTTTTTTTTTTTTTTGCGCGAGGAAGAAGGAACCAAAGGCCATGAGCCCGCAGTAACAGTTCCCTCCAAGAGAAAAACAAAATTCAATATAGAGCCAAATTCAAGATCCGATCATTTTGAGATGCCTGGACACACTGCGTTTGAAAGAATGGAGATCATAGGCAGCAGGAAATACAGACAGAGGGAGACAGTTCCAGAGCTGACCTGTTGCATAAATGAAAGACTGGGAGTAACGGTTAACTCTTGCATTAGAGAGTTGGACAGAAAAGGGATGAGAGTTTGCTGCCAGACGGGTGCTACGCGCCCGTCGTAGAGGTGGAGGAATGCAAGCAGACAGTTCAGAGGAGCAGTGACCATTAAAGTAGCGATAGAAAAGAGATAAAGATGCATCAGTGCGGCGAAGAGACAGAGGTTGAAGGGAGTCAGTAAGAGGAGGAGAGTTAATGAGACGAAAAGCCTTTGACTCCACCCTATTGAGAAGAGCTGTATGTGGGAGCCTCCCCACACATGAGAGTTGTACTCCACACAGGGGCGGATAAAACCCCTGTATAGAGTCAACAATTGCGCAGGGGTAAAGAAAGAGCGGAGTCGGCTTAGCACACCCAATCTCTTGGAAGCAGATTTTACAAGAGATGTAATATGATCTTTCCAAGATAAGTCCCGAGTAAATGAAACCCCAAGCATGTTCAAGGATGATGCAGGATTAAGCTGAATATTATTAAACATTAGTGGGTATACCTGTGGAAGATTTTGTCGGGTTGATAGGTGTAAGAACTGAGTCTTAGATGCATTAAAGACAACCATATTATTTTTACCCCAGTCAGAGATACGAGCCAAGTCAGACATTAGGTGTGCCATAGCCTCATCCCTTGTTTCTTGAAGTAACTGTTGAGATGGGCGTTGCGGGAACCGAATGGAAAGGTGAAGGGTGGAGTCATCAGCGTATGAGTGGATAGGGTTAGATGTACAGCTTAGAAGATCATTGATGAATAAAAGGAAGAGAGTTGGTGATAGGACAGAGCCCTGAGGAACACCACTGTTGATAGATCTAGGAGAAGAACGATGGCCGTCTACAACAGCGGCTATAGAACGACCAGAAAGGAAGCTAGCGATGAAGGCACAGATAGAAGGATAGAAACCGTAGGAGGGCAGTTTGGAAATTAACGATTTATGCCAGACTCGATCGAAAGCCTTTGAGATGTCAAGTGGTTATGTTATGGTAGGTTAGATTAAATTAGCTTAGGTTAGGTTACTGTGGGTGACCACAATCGGTTTAGACAGCCAAGGCAGTTTTGGTCTGAGTAATTACTAGTACTATTTTTTCTGATTGGGTGTCCAGTGCTCTTAGGGTGACCACGGCAGTCTGAGGCTGCGTGGCTGGGAATTATGATCATGACTGGTGAGGGGCAGCTGGTGTGGGTACTAATATTGACTGGAACCGAAAGTCGTGCGAGACGTCTTGGGTAAAAATATGTGTTTGTGGCAAGATTGGTGAGTGGTTGGCTGTTTGTGTGGCTTTTTTAGGAAATTTATGTTATTTTTTTTTATTCCTAATATTCAAGAACCACTATCACCACAAAAAAAGTTGTTAAGGAGGGTTAGTAATGCTGTCTAGTAAATTCTTAACATGCTAGCCACGAACTTTGTGCTTTTATTTTTACGGAGTCCAGACGAGTTTATTCAATTCAGGAAAACCCGTCACAGCTGAAAGGCTATTATAAGGTATTTTAGCAGTTGTCAGGGCTGGGGCGGTAACTGGAAATCATGGAGATGTGGACAGTCTGATAGCATTTGCTGTTTGGTTGGTGGGTTGCTGTTTAGGTAGTGAGCAAAAATTAACTCTCTTACTATGACATTATTTTTGGCGGCTTTTTTAACAGTACTATTATACTACTTTATTCAGCTTAGAAGACACTTTTCGAACTAGAGGCCGCTGATATGACCTTCATTAACCTCATTAATACGAGAAGCCTCTCCTGAACTAAATAAAATCGTCTGGCAGCAGCAACGAAAAATTAATGACGGACTCGGACTGAAAGGTTGATAACAGATTTTTGGGAGAGACCAGGATAAAGGTTCAGAACTGCATAATGGTTGTGCTTTGACACTGAACAGGTAAATGGGGACTGTTTCTAATATCACCGCTAGGTACTCTTAAAATTTAAATAATCGTCCGGCGATAAGCAAGAACGAAACACACAACACTTCATCGCGCTTATCAGTTAACGAGGTGAGTGAATGAAGCGGCTGATGGGCTCCGCTGACGAACCCAACTAAGTGCCTGAGTGAAGAGCAACACCAGCCTAATGGCCAAGTATTTACCCTATTGATCAGCAGCCGTCAACTCGTCACCTAACTTTCCTTCACCATCCTACCCATCCCCACCGTCCCTCGCTCTGCCCTGCATTGCCGCCTAACTGATGACTGACCTACCGACTGAATAAGTGACTGACTGACTGAGAAACAAACGGTAGCGTGTGAATCGAATATTTACCTCCCTCTTTAAGTAAAAATGGGTGGAAGGAAAACAATGGACATTTGCTTAAGCTATTTATTTCTATCACGTTGCAAACTACACATAGGTCATCATAAGAAAGACAGCACAAAAGAGAAGAAGAGTCCCCCTGAAGATGGGCTGTTTCGACTCTGAAACGTTAGAAAATTAACGAACTCAAGCTTTTTGTGTGTTTCTAATTCAGTACACCCGCTTGCTGTTATTAATCATTTACCACCACCCAAATATTATCCAACAGTAAGTCTGCTCCCAGTCACCTTCAGTCAATCTACCACCCTCACATTACCCAATCTACCACTCAGACATCAGAACTCAGACAATATCACCCAATCAGTGCCACCACTTTATCACTCTATCACCACCACCACCTAGTCATCACCACCCTATCACCACCCTATCATCACCCTGTCGCTAACCAAACTTCCTTCGGGGTGTGATGGTTGAGGGAGAGGCAGGTGTGCTGGTGGGCGCTGTCCCCGTCGGCTTACCCCAGATGTTGAACCATAATTACCACTATTTACAGGCACACATTCTGAATATGGCCGCCTCTTGGGAGCTTGGGAACTTTAGGGTATTTGCAGAAGCCACCCAGTGCGTTTTCCTTGATGGCCCAATTACCACGATGTGTCTCTGTAACAGTGAATTAACGGAAATAATTTTGTTTATTCGTATTTCCTTGCCTTTTATTTTACTCTGGTTTGCTGTGAAGTACATGGTAGGTGTACGAGTTAAGACAAAATTATAAATATCAATCTTAAACACAACTTAGCTCACAGATGTTTATGGATACGACCTCTTAGTCCTCGTTTTCCCTGTAATTATGTTGGGAAATGTGTAGAGTGCTCCAACATTTTATAGGGGAATAGTTCGGGCGAGTAAAATGGTAGGAACGTGGATGATACAATAAATGTGTATCGCTGAGAGAGATGGGGTTATGAATATGGGAAGTAGAAGCAGTAAAAACATATTCTAAAATCAGAAAAGGAGCTAGGTAGAAGGAGATTTAGATATAAAAAAAAATAAAAAAGAGTGTTAAAGAGATGATGAAATAAGACAACAAGAAAGGAACCATAAAAATACTCAAAGAAAAAAAATCAAGCAGGGGTTGGAACAGATTAGCGTGAACAGGAGAAAGGAGGGACTTAACAAAGAGAGGATAAAAGAAATGAGGAAATAATGAAGAATCAAGAAGCTGTAAAAATAAAGATAAAACGAGAAAAATGGAAGACAGAACAACGGCTGCGACAGAAAAATGAAAACAACGGAAACGGGATGTTCTTGGCTTGCGTTCATTATTTGCAGCTCATAAAATTAGATATCGTACTCACAGCCGTCTTTGTAACAGTCTCGAAAGGGTTATTAGGTCTGTTGCTGTTTGCTTCTTTTGTACCCCTTTGTAACTGTTTTGAGATGCAAGAAATTAATCAAAAAGAAAAGAATCTAGAATTTTATATCTATCTATCTATCTATATGTATATGTTGGTTGTGGGAGAAGAGAGAATTACAAGAATGAGACGTGGGCTGAAGAGGAATCAAGAGGCTGGAAATAGTATAGCTGAATAAAGAAAAGTGAGACAGAGAAGAGACATACAGAGGTGGAAGCAAAAAAAAAGAAAGTACTTTTAAATCGAAGCAGATAAGGGACCTGAGGAAGCAGAGGAGGAGAATCATCGAGAAAAAACGGAGGGGTGCGAGAACAGAGGGTGTAGGTCATGGATGAAAAAATACAAAGGAGAGGGTGGAATGGGCGACGAGGGCGAAATGGGTAAGGGCGAGAGAGGAGAACTAAGTGAGGGAAAGGTCGAAATAGAGAGAGAGAGAGAGAGTACTGATAAGAGTTCTGTTGGTCTGTAAGGAGGTTCTGGTGGGGTAAAAGTCATTACGCTAAAGATGTAATCTACTCTTGTGTGAAGAGGATAGCAAAGAGGACGGTTTCCCCCCCCCCCCGCCCCGCATCCACACCACTAAAACTCACACAGGTATAACAGCAGGCAGGAAATTATGTGTGTGTGTTTGTGTGTAATTTGGGGAAGAATAACGTGGAAACTTTTATCAGAGAAGCAGAAAGTGACATAATATTCCTATGAACCATACTGTCTCATTGCAAATAATTCAGGGAGAGAATGCGATCACAAAATGCAGCTTTACTCTGTATATCATCTAGTCGTGTGCGTACACATTTCGGGCAACAAAAAAAAAAAAAAAAAAAAAAAAAAAAAAGCACGTAGTCATGACCCTACTAAATAGCCATCTGTATTGATAGCACTCAGAACTTCCCATGTTCCAGTGTGCTGATATTAAATGTTTTTTTTCTTCTTTCACTTGGAGTGCATCTTTAACCTTCCGGTTTCATTTCATTACGTACAGTCGCAGTGACATTATGCATTTCGAACAAAAATCATAACTGATGCCGTGTACTTTACTTAGAATCATTTTATTTGGATAAAAGTTCCTCATTGTCGTTATTTTTTATGGACACTAATGCATATTGGGTTTCGTTAGTTCTTTCTAGGTTAAATCTATTGACAGTCATTTAGTGGCTTTAAGCTGTACCCCCTTGACTTTACCTTCATCCATACTCCATTCAGCCCAAGGTCGCATTTTTCTTATTATTCTTCCAACTACTTCGCTGTTTAACTTTGTGAGATCTTTACCACTGTCTGAATTTAATACTTGTTTCTCACTCCATTCCCGCCAGAGACTTCCAGTGGGTTAGCCGTCTGTACAAATGGAATATGGACCGTATACATAATCATAGTGAAAGCATTAATATAGTACATACCGGTACTAAACGTAATATTACATAAGCGGTCTAACTACTGACGTTTTAAATGTGAAGATTACTGTATATCACTTTTTGTGATTAACGTTGTTTGGAATATAGAGTACTTATTGACATACGAGTTAGAGATTTCATATTACAACAGAGGGAGAGAGAGAGAGAGAGAGAGGAAGATTGATTCAAGGAGTCTCTGAAAAGAATGTTGGGAAGGAACGCAAGGACTGATGAAATAGGTAATCAAGTTAGAGAGAGAAAGAGAGAGAGAGAGAGAGTTTGGGAAAGACTGCAAGACCAGCGATAAGAAAAGAAAGCAAAAGGACAGAGAATGCAGGAAAGCAGAAATTTTGGAGAAAGATCACACACACACACACACACACACACACACACACACACACACACACACACACACACACACACACACACACACACACAGTTATCCCCTCTCTCTCTCTCTCTCCTCATATGCTTTTTTCCTCTTGTGCTCCTCTCTCGTCTCTTCTTACTCATTCTTCCTCCCTGTCCGTTTCATCTTATTCCCCCTATATCTTTATACTTTCCTACATTATCTTCTTGAATTCTGTTATCTCTTTTACTCTGCCTCATCTGCACCCTCCCTCTGCCCTTCGTTCCTCTCTCCCACCTCATCTTTCTTTCTTCTCCCTCCTTCCCACGTTGCTTGGTGTCTGAAGAGATTTCGCCTGTTTTATCTTTCTCTTCAATCTCTATTTTTGTTTCCCTCCTGATACTTTTTTAAAATCCATCTTCCTTCATAATTTCCATAGGCTATTCGCTGCATCCGCTTTGATTTTTGCTTCCTCATTGTTTCCTTCTTCCCTCGCTCTTTCGTTCTTTTATTCGCCTTCCTTTTTCTTGCATTCCCCTTCGTACACCTTCGACTTTTCCTCCCTCATTCCTGTAGGCTATACACTGTTTCCATTTCTTTTGTTTTACATTTGCTCCTTGTCTGTCATTTTTCTTTTTATCTTTGCCATTTTTCCCCTTCCCTCGTCTTTTCCTCTGCCTTGTTTCTCTGCCTTCTTACACCTTCTTCCCCATATGCTGTTCACTGCGACCGTCTCATATTTTGCTTCCTCTGCTTTTCTCCCTTTTCATTTCTTTCCCCGCATCTTACGCCTTCCTTGGCACATTTCCCCTCATTCCCATAGACTATTTACCGTGTATGTCTGTTGTTGTGACCTTCCCCTGTCTTCTGTATGTCTTGCCCTTTTCGTCTATTCTTCTTGACGTTTCTCTTACTCCTTTTGCTGCCAGTCTCGTCAGTCCTCCATGATTTACCATTTTTCTTTACGTATTTCCCTCTATTTATATAATTTTCTTTACCACTCCTATATATACACTGAAACTTTGGTTTAATATTTTATTTCAACTCATTTCGGATCTCTTTTCTTATTCTCCTTCGCTCTCTTTCATTTTATATAACCTCGCTGTGTTGACCTTCCAGATCCGCGTCTTGATGCCACTTCTTTAATTCCCAACTCCTCATCTCTCATTTTAGACAATAATTCTCCTCGTCGTCTGTTATTCCTTTCTCTTCATTTTCCCCAACCTCCATTCTTGCGCCTCCCATACACCTCCATCGTTCCCTCCTTCCTTCTGTGTTCACTCCTTCACTCCCTCTTCCCCCATGCTTCTTATCTCCCTCTTGCACTCCTTTTCTCTCCCTCTTTCCTCCATCCATCCTCATATTCTCCCCGCCTCTTCCTTCCATTCATTCCCCGCCTCCATCCTTCCCAGCAGAGGACATGATTAATGGGGTGAAGGATATGCGTCACTCTTTCAATAAAAACGACTCAGCTTGTGGTGGAGGGGGCTCTGGCGGTAATGGTTGCTGGAAGGGATGATGGGCCGGTCTATGGGGAGGAAAGTGATGGGGAGACCGTGAATAGGAATGGGAAAGAATGGGGCAGTGTATGTGAAGGAAGTGATTAGGGGGACAGTGAATAATAATGGGTAGGGATGATATGGTGATGTATGGGGAACGATGGAGACGATAAATAATGGGAAAGGATGATGAGACGGTGTATGGGGAGGCAAGTAATGATGGGGTGGTGTATGGGGAGGTTAGTGATGGGGAGATGGTGAATAATAATGCGTATCGATGAAGGGGAAGTGTATGGGGAAGAAAGTGATGGGGGAGACTGTGAATGATAATGGGGGTGTGGAGGGATGATGCACTTTCAAAAGTGATAGAAAGAAGGTAGACAGTAACGAGGACGATGACTAGCGAGGTGTTTGAAGTCTGAAAGCCGAATTATGTCATTTTAATTTATTTCTTGCGGATTCCAAACGATGTCTTAAGGTTAAAGGAGCGCCTTAGTGGCAAAGAGGTTAATGAAGGCTGTATCTAACCCTGACTAGTTTGAAAAGTCACTCCTAAGCAGCGTAAAATCGTCTGGCGATCGCAAGAACAAAACAGGAATTCATCATAAAAATTCAAGGAGTTAGTGTCAATGGAAAATGGTGGGGGAAGTGTTGACTGTCAATGGAAAGTATGGGGATGGTGATACTAAGGAAAATGATGGGGTTGGGGGTGTATGACATATATTCCCATGGGCTCAACAGACGTCCTATCACCTCTGTCATTCCAGTTTATTTCTGCATATGTAGTTGTTATTTTCATTTATGTTACAAAAAGACAATTAAAACAAATAAAGCAGCATTTTAGAGTATTATGCAAAATCAATCACCAAAGACGAGGTGTTAGAAAGCCTCCTAAAGTAACGAGAATACTAGCCCAAGGGTCGCATTTTCTCTGGTATAGAAGGCTCCTTAGCACATATTTCTTGACGATTCATTTTATATATTTCACCTTGACTTTCTCGTATATGTTATCTGAATCATTTTATTATGGGTTCGGTTTACACGAATGGCTTGTAAGAGAACGTCAACCTGCTATATAAAAAAAAATAAATGAGTAAATGATAGGTGCTAGGGAAACTCTTCACCTGAGGAGAGTATGGGCCTTTGACTAGCATATGAAATAAAAGGGAAAATATGTAGAAATGTGTTAAAGGCAGCCGTGAATAGAAGATGAATTGTCAAGAGAGCTGGGAAAGGCTAGGGAATGGCTTGTGAGTACTTGATGTTGATGGTTGTGGCTGAGCATTCCAAAGGCCATGGGAGGTAATGGACGGATGGCCATTTCGTTGGACATTCTGTTGATAGCTCCTTCTACTGGCCTACTTTTCTCTAGTTTCTGGGCATTACCTACCTACGGCTTGGAAAAATGGAATATAATGATGATGATGATGATGATGTTGAAGGGAGAGACGCATGAAGAAAGTTTTGAGGAATGATGGGGATGGGGAAGGTGATTGAGGAGGCAGGTAAATCCCCTCTGAATGTAAGAGCCAGAAGTTGGTAATTTCTTTCTTTCTTGCGATAAAACCAAACTTGATGAGTCCAGACGAAGCCAAACAAATAATGACGACAATTAGTCAAGTTTTTGTTTTTTAAGTTACATAGACTATTGGACGTACTGGTGATAGAAGACCGCACAAATGACGTATATATAAGTATATGCGTGAGTGCGTAATGCCTGTGCTTCTCCCATTTTTTTTTACCGTCTCTTTTTCTTCATGTTTATCCATCCCTCCTCACTCCATCCTTAGGCGGGGAAGAGGATCAGTGATGATGATGAAGGTGATGTGAAGGGTAGGAGGAATGAGGGGCGTGGTAGCAGAGACAGGAGAGATGATGATGATGGGTTCAGTGAGAAAGGAATGTATGGCACGCTTCTCTGAACTTCATTTCACACTCGCTCTACGTTCTGAGTAATGCATGAAGACGGAAGGAGAGAAGTGAAAAGTATGACCTTGTAGAAAGGCTAAGAAGGGCGAAAGACAGAATAAAAGTTCTTGATGAAAGTGGCAGGGTAAAGAACTATTTGAAGAAAATAATGAGAAGTAGAGGAAGTATCAGATGAAAGGAAAGAGGCGAAGAGATGGGGGAGAGAAGAAATACGAAGAATGAGGGAAGAAGGAGTGAATTGAAGGAAGTAAAATTTGAGAAAGGGGAAAGGAAAGGAAAATTGAGAAGACGAGGGAGAGAGAGAGAGAGAAACGATGATAACGTAAAGAGAGGAAATAAAAGCCCACTGACATAGGAATTGTGGTTGGGCCAGGAGAGAGATGGATGCCATAATATTTTAAAGACGCTTCATTTTTCTACAGGGAAGTCTCCAGGGGTTTCTGTCCCCCACCCCCCCGCTCCCTCTCTCTCTCTCTCTCTCTCTCTCTCTCTCTCAGATGAAGATGAGACGAAGGAGGTAGAAATGGAAGTGAAATCTTTCGAAACGATATGAAGGGTAGAGAGGTGATATTGAAAATTTGGCAGCAAAGTACAGGATGTGGAAGCGATATCTAAGGCTTGGAGGTGAAATAGAGGATGTGGCAACGAGATAAAGGGTATGGAAGTGATATAAAGGATATGAAAGCGATATAAAGGATGTGAAAGCTATATAGAGGGAGTGGAAGCGATATGAAGAGTGTGGAAAAATTATAAGGAATGTGGAAGTGATATCAAGAGTGTGGAAGCAATATAGAGGCTATGGAAATGATATAAAGGATGTGTAAGTGACAAGAAGAGTGTGGAAGCACTATAAAGGATGTGAAAGCCCAATAAGTGCTTAGAAGCGATATGAAAGGTGTGGAAGCGATATAAAGAATGTAGAAGCCACAGAAAGGGTGTGGAAGCGAAAAAAGTGCATGGAAACGATTGAAATCATGTGGAAGAGATATAAAAGGTTTGAAAGTGATACAAAAGATGTGGAAGCTTGGTGTGGAAGTAACATACAAGATGTGAAAGTTACATGAAGGGTGTGGTTTGTACAAAAATGGTATGGAAGCTATGTAAAGGTTTTGAAGCTTAGATTGGGTATGGAAACCATAAAAGGGTATCGAAGCAACAGGAAGGGTGTGGGAAAGATACGGATGATGTGGTGCGGGAAGCGATGTATATGATGATGATGATGATGATAACATAAGAAGAGTGGATAGCTGCAGTAGGCCGGTTGGCCCATGCTAGGCAGCTCCTAGAAGAGTAGCCTAACTGAACTACTAGAATGAGATAATTTATTTGGGATGGGATAAAAAAACTTAAATGATACGGTACAGTTTCGTAAATGACACTGAAGAATAAGAGAAACGGTAAGTGTAAAAGGATCGCTGTATGTGCGAAGGAACAGTAACTTACTAAACGATATAAAGCAACTAGGCAGGTTAAGTAAGGAACACTACAATGATGCCAGAAGGTATAATGAGATGGGAAGTAAAGGAAGGGGTTTGTGCACTGTACATTAGGCTTGGAGGCAATGTATATGGGGTGTTATGTAATTGGAGGCAACTAGGCAGGTTAAGTAAGGAACACTACAATGATGCCAGAAGGTATAATGAGATGGAAAGTAAAGGAAGGGGTTTGTGCACTGTACATTAGGCTTGGAGGCAATGTATATGGGGTGTTATGTAATTGGAGGCAGTGGATAATGGGTGATACTTGGAGGCAGTGTATGGGGGTGGTGGGTATGGAAGGTTATGGGGTATCAAGAGATTTGAAAATGATATTCAACGAGTGGAAGACCCGAACCGTCAGGCAGTAATGGTGTATTGTGCCCCAGGACAACACAGGCAGCGTGAGGAGCCCGACCCAGTCTCCGGACTCTGCCCTAGCACACCACACCACGCCAGCTTCCCCACCCCACCCCGCAGCACCCCGCCTCGCCACTCCACACATTACAGAAGCCAAGTCCACCAGCCGGCAGCCTGAAGTGGTCACCTCACACCGCCGACCAGCACCGTCTCTGCCCCTCAGCTGGCCAGCCTGGTGCGGCAGACATGGCGTGAATGAGGACGGTGGCGGGTGTGGGTGAGCGGGGCGAGGCAGGGAGGGGCGGGAAGGTGGCAGAGCAGGTGGCCGCCTTGGCGCGGAGGGAAGCGAAGGGACGCACGGTGTGGCGGCGGCCCCCTGTGATGGTGGTGGGTGGCTGTGGGTGGCGGGAGGCGCGGTGCTGGTGGTCCGCCAGAAGGTAACTTGCGGCGCCGGTGATGGTGAGGGCGTAGGGCGGCATGTGGTGCTCCAGCTGCCCCGCCCCGCAGCCCACCCGGCCGCCGCGGTCGCCGCCGCGGTGACTCGTGCGACCCGGACATGAACTGAACTGTGTGCCGTCGGAGGACGTGAGGGTGTGAGGGCCCCCGGCACGGGCCCCAGGGACACCCCCCGGCCGCCCCCAGGGGCCCCGGACCTGCTCGCCCACGCCGGCTGGGCGGCTCAGGGGCGGGGGGCGGCCATGAACGGGCGGGTGGTGCACCAGGAAGAAGTGGTGCGTGTGCACGTGGCCGCCACCACCACCACCACGGCGACTAGTAGCAGCGCCAACAGCGCCCCGCCTCCGCCGCGCCGTGCAGTGCTTGTGGACCCGCGCGGCGGCCGCATCACAGGACCGCTCACGGCCGAGGCGGGCGGAGAGTTTACCTTCGAGCTGATAGAGAATTATCCAAGTCTTGGTCTCTCTGCGGTTGAGGACGGGTCAGGCACCATTATCAACTGGAGGGGAGCTCGTGGCCCTACGAGGGTACATCGCTACACACGTCGAGACAAGGACTTCATTGACTCCGAGCCTAATCCCTCCCCCCGCACGAGACCCACCGTCCTCGACCCCTACTTGCCCACTTTTCAGCACCTGCTCTGCGACCTGGACCTGGTGGCTTCCTCTCTTCACCTCAAGAATTACCCCGTGTGTGAGAATGACCTCTACGACGTCAACAGTGAGTCACCGCGGCCGCCACCAGGCATGTCCACTCGGTGTAGACGATTTCAGAGCAGCGAGCGCCCGGCCCTCCCAGCCGACACGCAGGGTCGGTCGGCAGGGCGGGAGGCGCTCGCATGTTGCTGCTGCATCTAATGACTCTCGGCATGCAATTACATAATCATAACTGCAGCGTTAGGTTAGGCCATGTCAGTTTTAATTAGGTCAAATGAGGCTAGGTGATACCAGGGTAAAGTAACTACATCCGGAATCAGTCATGAGATCAATAAGCTCTGAAATCGCATACATGCAAAGTTGACGTAAAAACCAAATTAGTAGCCTATACCCATTAGCAATTACCCAGCCAGTAGGCCTAGGTGTCACACAAGCTTAGCTGCAGACCCTCTTTGATCATTGCCCCACAGTAGTTATATGTACAGGTATTGCAAGTGAGAGTACCTAGTGTGTGTCAGTGTTATGCAGTGTGAAGCGAGTGTGAAAGTATTTTGTGTTATTTCCTGTGTTAAGAATACTATAGTTTATATATTAACTTTTATACCTTTTGCAGTACGCTACTAGCTTCTAGTCACATCTTTCTCACTTTCTGCATACATCATGTAAGTTTCTCATAATAAATTATATTTGTGTCCCTCCTACCAAACACACATACCCGTCTCGGTATATCTCAGTATATCCCCCTCGGCATCAGTGGAGACCAGTAGTGCCACTTTATTACAATCGATATACAGGTTATCTCCCCTCCTCCTTACTGACTGAAAAATTAAGCTTCATGTGAGCATAGTTGATTCTCTCTCTAGTTCACATTTTTTTGACGATTAAAAGTTCTTGCTAACATTGTTCTTGGTGTTTTGGTGCAACTTCATTGGTGAGTAAGTTTTAGGTACCAGTTAGTTCTGTTGACAGCTTGCTAAAGAATAAAGAAAAATAATGACAAAAAATTCACAATAACATGACTAGTTAATCATATCCAAGCTGGGCGGTGAAGAACAAAGCTAAAGTCTCACCTGTCATAAAGTGGCGCTACCGTAGTCTCCACCTTTATCCACCTTTCTCTCTCTCTCTCTCTCTCTCTCTAATAATAATAATGTTTTAATGTTGCCCACGTCCGTTTGTTTCGCACTTATTTCACCCATCCCTCTCTTCACGTACCATTCCCTCCAGCGTTTCCCTTTTCCATACAAAACATCGTCATTTGTTCCATCCCTTCTGGCACACCTTAATTTAGGACATACAGATCAATTTCCCGTATGTAGAGTGTATCATCTCCTCTCCAAACCCTCACAGTGTCCTCCCGTATTCCATAATGAAACCTGCGTAAAATTTCCATCACACGGCCGAATACTTAAAGCCTGAATCGTGAAGGGTAAGGAAAGCTTTTAATTTCTGACAGACGTCTGTGAAATTCCTATGAGCATTGGGTGTAATTAGCCTGCATCCCAAGTGACGCTCTGGAGGTAGCAGAGACACTGAGAGGCCATGACAACACGCTGTACTACCCTTTCACGATTTCAGTTTTAAGAATACGGCAGTTATTACCTTTATTTCAGTATTCTTCTCCAGTTCACAAAATTTCCTTAATATTCAGCACGAACATACTGATCCTCCTTCCCTATTCCAATGACGGGACGTGTCTTAATACTGTTACCAGCACACTGTATCATTTTACTAAGGAAAGAAACTTCGAACTGGAAGGGTTAGACATAGCTTTCATTTTACCATTAAGTAATGGAGTGCTTTCTTATGGTCAGTATAATCGTCTGGCAAATGCAAGAGTAAAGTAGAAAGGGCGTCCTCAGGCTTAATTCTTTTTTAGCCTGACGACGTCATCTTACATTATTTCTTGTATCTATTAGGTGATATTATTCCATTCTGGAGAGATAGTTCGAACTTTAAACGGTTATATTTAGCCTCTACTAACCCTTCACTAAGTGACGTTCCTTCCATGGTGAATGAAAATTTAATGGTAGTGAATATATATTACAGTTGTGGCCCTAGACTCGTTTACAAGTGAATCCGGTGGACTGCAGGCCGAAGACGCCCTTCTTCTGCAGTCTGTAATATATCACACATACTATTCAGGGGATTGGGTAGGAACTGAGGAACGTTCGTAAACTATAACCGGCGGAGCTGTCCTGGTATGCAGTATTGGTGCTAGAGACGATTATAATACAAAATGATCATGGCAGTGAACTGGTAAAAGTTCTGGCACACCCTTTCTTCCCAATATTTCATCAGCACACTTCCCCTGACCTCTGCATTTTCCGCACCCATATACCATAGCCTAGCCTAACCCTCTCAAACCATACCTAACCAGAGCCAACCCAACCTGTGCTAACCTTACCACTCTTTACCCTACAGTGTCGGTGCCGCCGCCCGATGGAGGGGTGGAAGAGGATCGCGGTCGGACGGAGACGCGCGGACCGCTGCCACCCGGACCGCAAATCACGGTCCACCAGGCTCGTGCGGCGCTCCTGGCTCACGTCGCTGACCGCTGTTGCTGGGGCTCCGGGGCCGCCAAGAAGATGACCATAGCTAAAATCAACTATGACTCTGCCTTCCACGTGAGTACCAGACACAGATACAGTTTTCTTGATGTGTTTCTACTGTCAGGACCGACTATCTGTTTATCAGTTATCTATCGTGGCGTACAGATCAACCCATGTCATTAACTGATAAACTGCTGTGGTGTGTGGCTGATAAAAAGATGTACACATTATAGAGCTGAGATTATCGGCGACTCTGCCTTCCACGTGAGTATTGCGCACAAAAAAAAAAAAAAACTCGATATGTCTTGATTTCGAAGTATTGTGAACTGTGCAAATGGAAACATTTATACCCTCCCCCCCCCACCAAACAACATTCTTGTATGCGAGTGTTATTCCTCGACGCGCCCATGTTGTGGCCTTGCCTGACGGGTCCGTTTCCCTGTAGCACATCTCTTTTATCTCTGTGCCATGTTTCTGATCCACGTTACTAACCAGGGCAACGTGTTATGTGGGGTCCCCAAAAGTTATATGTTCGTTCGTTTCGTTTATTTTATAAAGGCTCCAACATGCTTGCATGCGCCGACCTTGATCACCTAATGGCGGCTGTCGATACTGCTCGATCTCTGGCAGCCTCCTTATTCAGTCCCATATCCCTTTACCAGCTGCTTTCCTGTTTCTTTTCTCTCCCCTCCATGCCTTTTCCTCCTACTCTCACTCTTCCTGCCCCACCCCATCCTTTCCCTGCCATGGCCTTTCTCCCACCCTGTCCCGTTCTTACCTTACCCCACCTGTCTCCCACCCGTCCCATCCTTCTCTTACTCACACCTTTCATCCGCCCCTCCCCATCTCTCTTTCCGCGACCTATTATCCCTGTACTCCCACCTCTACCCTCTTCTTTCTCATCGTTTCTTAAACTACAGTCCTCGCCTGCCTCTTCCTGTCCTTTCCCTACTCCCGGCCCGTCTCCCACCCTACCCCATCCTTCTCCTCTCTTCTTTGTCCCTCTTGTCCCGCCCCTACCTTCCCTCTCCCCGCTACTTCCATCACATCTTCCTTCCACCACTACATCCTTCCTTCTGACTCCATATTTCCAGTGTCGTACTTTACTGTGCCCCTTCTTTCCTTTATATTCCCTTCTTTCCTTATTCCACCCTGTCTCTCCCATCCCAAACTTTGCCACTATCCCCCCCTCCATTCTTCCCCCTGACACTATCGCTGCCTACCCTAAATACGAGTATACAGTCCCCATCCCACCCTATCCTATCCATTTTGCCTCCACCTTGCCGTACTTCATGCTTTTTCTTCATCCCCAGCATGACCCTGGCCAATCCGCAGAACCACCTACCCCGCCCCTATCCAGCCACACCCTGTCTCACCACTCCCTTACTCCACTTTACTCCACCCCTCACTCCATCTGACCTCAATTCCTTCCTCGCTCTACTTCATCCCTTCGCTCTGTCTTCAACCCGCTCCCATCCAGCCCTTACTCTGCTCTCACTCGTGGTCATGTCCTACTCTCACTCTGCTAGTAACATTCTTCACTTTGCTTCTATGATGCTTCACTCCACTTCTATTACGGCTCAGATCGGCCCTGCCTTGCGTCACCCTGCCCCTACTTTGCCCTCCCCACCCTCACCCCGTCTCTACCATGCCTCTCTCCGCCACTACCATGCCTACCTCATCCCGCCTCTGCAATACCTTACTTCAACCTCACCACAACTCTGCCATATCTCACCCCACCCCTGCATGCCTCATCCCACCCCTACCATGCCTCATTCCGTCCCCACTATGCTTCACCGCGCCCTTCCATGCCTTACCCCATCCCTACCGTGCTTTACCACGCCTCACCCCGCCCCACCGTGACTGTGGAAGGTGCCTGCCTCTTCAGCACGTAGCCAGATCCTCCATATTAAGTCAGTGTCCGCCACTCACACTGCCACACCCCCACACCTCCGTATTGTCACACACACACACACACACACACACACACACACACACACACACACACACACACACACACACACACACACACACACACACACACACACACACACACACACACACACACACACACACACACACACACACACACACACACACACACACACACACACACACACACACACACACACACACACACACACACACACACACACACACACACACACACACACACACACACACACACACACACACACACACACACACACACACACACACACACACACACACACACACACACACACACACACACACACACACACACACACACACACACACACACACACACACACACACACACACACACACACACACACACACACACACACACACACACACACACACACACACACACACACACACACACACACACACACACACACACACACACACACACACACACACACACACACACACACACACACACACACACACACACACACACACACACACACACACACACACACACACACACACACACACACACACACACACACACACACACACACACACACACACACACACACACACACACACACACACACACACACACACACACACACACACACACACACACACACACACACACACACACCTTTCTTTTTCCATCTCTTTTCTCTCTCCTCACCTCTTCAATGTCCGACCCTTTATTCCCATCGGTTCACTTCCCTTCTTTCACATTACCATTATTGCGTCACCTCCAACTTTCCATTTAGCTTCTATCTCTTTATCTCTGCTATATCCCTCCTCTTAGATCACCACATATTTTTTTCTGCCTTCACTGATGACATTAGATAGATAGATAAATAAATAGGTAAATAAAATCCTCCATCTCCAACTTTACTTTTGTACCTCCAGTTTTGCTTCGCGATACAACTCACCACAGAGTTTGTCTGCCATCATTCCTGTCGTGTTCCACCACGTAGTTGTCTGCTCTGACACCTGCCTTATTCCAAGCTATTTTACCACTTCATTCCTGCCATCTTTCAACGCTGCTGTCTCATCACTTAACTTGCTATCTCCACTTCTTTTCCTTTATTCAATTCGCTTAAATCTTTTTCCTTCCTTCTGCTCCCCCCCTGTTCGCGCCACTTCCCTAATGCCTTACCATGTACCTCTTCGGCCTTCACTTTTATGCTTTTATACTTACCTTAAACGATGTTTAATTTTTCACCTTACTCTCTTCTCCCTCTTCTTTCTCCCATTTCGCTCCACTTCCTCCACTTCCCAACGCTTCACCTAGCTTCTCTACCATCACCTCTCTGTCTTTTTTTTTTCCTCTCTCTCTCTCCAACCACCTCCAATTCTCCACTTTACACTCTTCCCTTCCTCATGCGCTCCCCTATTCGCTCCATTTCCTCTTCTTCCCAATTCTTCCTACTGAAACTTAAAATTTCCAGCTGCTCACTTCTTTCGTGGCCTTACTCTTTGTCGGGCGTGCGGTGCTTGGCCAGTCTTTTATGCAGGTTCCTCCCGCAACGCCTTATTAACGCCGCTTTGTTCCACGCACCACATTGCCTCCCCTACCTTCTTCCTTTGTTAGAGGCTTCACCACTATTCACGTCTTTTATATATCCTCTTGGCTGCCACAAGATTATTTTTTTTTTTACTTATTTTTAGAAGTCTGGTATTTGAAGGGAATAGAAACAGACTTAGCGAACCCTTTTTCTGTAACAGACGTATCCTCTTTGCTCTTGGTCCTTTACAACAAATCACGTTTTTTATATATAAACTTGCCTGCCGCCAGACATTTTTTTTTTCTGGCTTATTTTGGGGCATTAATATTCTAAGGGATAAAAAACAAAATCCATTAACTCTTCTGCTACGAGAAATTTCACTCTTTGTTGGATAAAATCGTTCGCCAGTAGCATGGATGAAATATATAATAACGTTTTGGCATTGAAGGGGTTAAATTTGTTGAGGTAATTAACACCTTTCTTATGATATCGTCTATTTTCTGTTTCCGAATTTCTCACTTCCCACTTTCACTCACCAGAATACTGCCTGGCCTACCTTCTTCCTTTATTAAATTTTTGGGCGTAAAATAGTGAGTAGTGTTACATACTGCCGTGTCGTATCGTCGTTTAATAATCTCTTTATCATTTAATTACTAACCATAGGACAAGTGAAGCCAGTCCTTATCAGTGTATGGTCCAACGTGCATTGTAAAAACCGTGAGCATTCCTTCGTTATTTTTTCCTGCAGTCATACATAAGTTGATTGCCACACAGAGAAGAGGGATTTTTTTTCTTTCTCGTTTGATTTCCTTCGGATACCTTCGACTTCGAATTTAGGGCACGATTATTTTCACAGATACTGGTAGGCATAGTTCATGACATGATCGTTTATCGCATCTAGAAAATTAGATACATGTCGAAGTTACAACTCTAAGCACGTAATCCATTCAGCTCCAGCCTATCATCATCATCATCATCATCATCATCGTCATATCTTTATCATCATATCATCATCATTATCATATCATCATCGTCATCATGATCTCTTAATAACAACGAAACCATTGATAAACAGGTCCCGCAGGGCAGTAAGTGGCGAACAGAAAATAAAACGCTGAATCTCACGTGTGGTAAAAACATAAAAGAAGGAGCTAAGGAAGATGTCAGGCTGATATATTACGGTTCTTTCACTTTAATTTGACCGAGATTTTCGTCCTTCTGCAGGTTATTTTCCCGTAGTTCGATGGCAGGATAAGACATTGCTACGGCTTTTCATCCTTTCCTTAGCACTTTTTCGTGACTAGCACCATATTTTAGTACTAATCTACTATTGACTCAGCATTCAAGATGGAGAGAGATTTAGGCCATGTTAAGGTGAAAAGAGTATAGTAGTGGCAAAGGAGGAGGAACTAAGACGTCAGGTTAATACATTAGTCCTCCACGCCTCCTTCACCCACAGCAGGTACGGCTCTGTATGGTGCGCCAGACTATGTAATTAATGGTCGGAGCTCCCGGCATAAAATTCAAATTGCTGAGTCCGGAATTTCAGGAATGATGGGGGAAGATGGGGCTCCGGGTCGGGAGCTGAAGATAGTTCTGGCGGAGGAACGTCAAGGGGGAGAATTTATGAAACGGAGGCCTGTTTTTTCTCACCTTTTTTTCCCCTCCACGATATTTTCAAGTCAAGTTTCTGGAGACTTAACTGGCGAGAAATTGAACCATCAACCTCCCACAAATCATGTAAGGAGATGAAGGTATTTTTCTAGCTATACATTAATGGATTCACGTCATCACATGGTAAAAATTGGCAACTGTTGCTAATTAGAAACTTATTTTGTTGCACGGTTTGCCTCCAAGTCCACTATGTATTATTTTCCCTCATGAAATCACAGCTGCTCACATAATTAACGCTTTAGGGGACTACGACACCCACATAAGGTTACATACTTTCTCTTGTCACTAACTTGTGAAACGTTTAAAAAGTAGAGTCCCACGTAGGTGTCAGGTACAACATTCCTTAGGTGTTATACGGTTTCTATTTCTTATGTATATTTATTATTACTTTGCAATAGTAGTATTAATATTAGTATTAGTATTAGTATTTGTTAGTTATTTTATTTTGTTAGTTATTTTATTTTGTGTTTAAGCGTAGGCATCCATCAGTGACGAGATGGCAGTGAGGCGGGATGAATAAAAAAAGACAAATAGGGAAGCATGAGGCGTCGCATATGGTCTAGTTACGGCTGGCAGGAACCGTGTCGTGTGGTGAGGCTGAAAATTGGTAGGCAACTTGGGGCCCTAGGGATTCACAGACATATTTACGATCGATTTCATGTCTTAACTTTGATTTGCTATTGCAAGAAAACTGAAGACTACGAAGATTCTCTAGTCTCTTGTCGTTGTCTTTCTTTATATAATTATATACATACCGTATACATACTGTATATATTCATTGTGTGTGTGTGTGTGTGTGTGTGTGTGTGTGTGTGTGTGTGTGTGTGTGTGTGTGTGTGTGTGTGTGTGTGTGTGTTTGTGTGTGACATGATAAAATTCCTCTCGTAACATTTTTTTTTTTTTTTTTTTTTTTTTTTTGGGGGGGTGGAATAGGTGGGTGGGATTCTGGGCCTCATCCCGCATTGTGTTCTAAGGATAAACAGACAGACATATCGTGTTCTTCCAACCCCACCCGAGTCATGCTTCCCCATCCACTGTTATGCTCTACCATGTTTTACATTCGTAGATTGTTCATAGGGGGCCTTGTAGCACCTCTCCCTCAGTGATTTATTTTGAATATCATACCTCGGTATTCTCTTGTGTGCTTTTGATGCAGACTACGTCCATATTAATGCGACATAAAGAAGATGTAAGAGAGCGGTAAGATGTAATACCCCAAATAAATCGCTAAGAAAGAAATGCTACGATGCCTTCTCTGCTGGCCAAAGAAAGAGTATCTGTTACTCTACTTTGCAGTACACTGTCCCTCGGTAGAACACAATCGTCCGGCGTTTGCAGACATTAATATTGGAATTGTTGCAATCAAAAGAGGGTTAATGAAATCAACATTAACTCTCTCAGTCACACTTACTCACTCACGGCTGAATAAAATAGTGTGACGTTAGCTGGAATCACCAGCTAACGTCACACTACCTATTCCATTCATTTAATGCAGGAATGACCAGTCGTTCCTCCCTGACCTGCAGTATATGAGCACTAAACCCCAACCACTCCTCGGATACAAACCCTTGTGATCACTGAGCGGTCCAGTGGCGTCGCACACCGCTTGATGAGCAGGTGAGATTACCTGCTGCACCAAGGCTCCCCCTTCGGCCAGTGTGAGAATAATAGACGGGTTCCTCCCGCGCCAAGCTGTCCCCTCAATAACTAATGAGGCGATGTGGGGAGGCGACGCATCCCTTCCTGGACCCCACAGTTTTTCAGTGAGGAAACACCCGAGTCCATCACCTATAAGTGTACGCTGGCTATCTATCTACAGTATTTGTCTATCTATCTAACTGTCTGTCTATCTGTCTGTCTACCTGTCTGTCTGTTTATTTGTTTATCTGTCTGTCTAGCTGTCAGTCTGTTTACATCAGATCTTTGGTTATTGCTGTCTGTCTATCTATCTATCTGTATGTATCTGTCAACCTGTCTATCAGTCTATCTCTGTCTATTTACCAGCCACTCTATCTGCCTGTAACTAGACGCCTTAATCCCGAAGGGGGTGACCACAAACCAGTCGCTTCCGTGTCTCTGCCCTCCGCCATCAGATTACTCCTCCTCTGACTCACACCACCCTCATCAATCTGCCTCTCCACTCCACCCCTCGACGAGATTGACAGCCCACTTCGTTCATGCTTTAGTGAGAACACTACGGCGTAATGATAAATAATTTAGACCAAATTACAGTATTAACAAGTCTCCGTAACAATTAATGATTATCACAGGTAGTTATGTTTGTCGTATTTTGTCTCTTTAATATCCACTCCGATTGGGAAGGGCTTGGTAGCTGTGTGAGTAAAAACAAGTATATTCAAGGAATCATATTTTTGAGAGAGAGAGAGAGAGAGAGAGAGAGAGAGAGAGAGCGAGCGAGAGAGAGAGAGAGAGAGAGAGAGAGAGAGAGAGAGAGAGAGAGAACGCAGTAAATTAGTATAACCGGGGGCATGAAAAAGTATATTACACTCAGAAAATTGTTTATGACACTTTTTTCAACAAAGCAGAGCGCTGCAAAAAGGATTAGAGCGTTTCACTTTGCAAGATGGCACAAACTTAGCTGCAACATCGGCTGACATTAGTGAGCTGCGGCCTACACTGCGTTTTATGAAAGGACAGCAGAAAAATGTCTCACTTAAACATTTTGTGAGAGTGGAGCAGAAAAATGTAATACTTAAGCATTTTGTGAGGGGGGAGCAGAAAAAATCCCGTTAGACATTTTGCGTGAGGGAAACAGAAAAATGTCTCACTTTAGCACAATGGAAGAGAACCAGAAAAATGCCTCGCCTAAATATTTGGCAAGATGGAAACAGATTTATGTCCCGCCTTAGTATTTTGTGAGAGGGGGGGCAGAAAAATATCTCATTTAAGCATTTTACAAAATGGAACCAGAAAAAATGTCTGGCCAAGCATTTTGTGAGAGGAGAAAGGAAAAATGTCCCGCCTAAGCATTTTACAGTAAAAGCTTAGATAAAGGTATACAGTTATTGAGAGAGCATTGTTTAATTTGTCTGGAGTTGTCTAAACAACTGGTTGGCCGCCTCACTCCTGTCACATACTGTATCTTTAATTTCACATTTTCTACCCTCAGACAATTTTGTTCAGGTCAGGAGAGATCTTTTGCACTGGCGAGATTATACATGTCCATCATTTATCCCTTTAGTAAAAAAAAAAGGTTGAGAATTACGATTTAAGCATATTTCAGTTCCAGTTCATTCTGATGATTTTTTTTTTTTTTAATATACTGCACAGTGCACACATTTAACGCATAATGACTATTCACCACACATGCATGGCAGTTCCCGAAAGTTGTTGGATTCTACAGTTACCGTTTCAGTTTATTATCTCCATTTCATTATGGCTTACTGTGTATCATTTTGAACTGACGTGTGGCCAAGATAATGATGAACCAAACAAAAGAACTCAGGAGAGGAGAACTACGAGCGAGGGGAGGAAAAAGTAACAAGAGAGTCGATGCTGGTATGGTTTTGTATTGTACATTAGGGTGTGACATTAAGAGTGGCCCCCTACCCTCAGCCCCTCGTCAGCCCGGCAACACTCATACCAGCACATTATCCAGGCAGCCAGTGAGCCGCCCCACCCCGTAGCCTTCTCACTCCTCCTCCCCCCAGTAGCCTGCTCAACTCATCCCATAGCCCTGCCCAGCACCACCGCACATCGGCAAGTATAATTTAGTACCTTTCTTTCCCATCCCTTCCCGTATCTTCACTCCCCACCTCAGCTACCCCGGCCGCAAATTTCCTGAATTGTAATCAGTTTGGGTACTTTTTCTCGTCCGGGAAGACCTAGGGTAGGTTGGGTTAGGTTAGATTAGACAAGGGTCATAGAATTAAGTTAGGCGTAGTTTAGTTGGTTAGATTATTGGGCTGTGTAAAGAACAAAGTGCATTATGCTTAAATGGGTTATGGTAGGAATATATGTTCCTCACCCCGCCCCGTCCCACCCCGCCCCAGCCCCACTCCCACCCTTACATATGCTGGTCAATAGCACGCCATTTCATTAAAACTGCGGCCGGAATTAAGCCATAAATCAAGGGAACTAAACAAAGCCTGAGGGAGGGAGTTGTGGTAATGGCTAACGACTGTCCACGTGGGATTAATGGCACCCAGAGTAGAGCATTACCGCTAGAGGAAGTAGATGAAGTAATATAGCCAAAAAAATGCATATGCTTCCACTACTGTCTGCTCTATGCGCTGTTAGACATAGTAAATTAAAGAAGAGGACACATATACTCTAGTACTGTTTGCTCTTTATGCAGTCAGACGAAGAAATGTAGCTAGAACGATGCGTATATGTTTCTGCCATCTACTATATATGCTACGAAACTAGGCGAAAAAAGTGAGTATGGTTTGCTCCTTTGGGATATATGTGCTGTTGAACGAAGAAATTCAGCAAAGAAAATGGATATTCCTCACTACGATGAGCTATTTCCGTCCAAGATGGTATAATGTTAAATCTTACGGTAGCCATATTTGATAAAAGAGCCTTATTCCCATTAGTTTATATATTGTGACACTTCATCCTAAGCGCTAATTTTGCCTACCGAAACACCACCTTAATATTATTTTGAATGTTCCTAATGCAAACAGTTCGATTATTAAGAGCATGCTCGTATCTACAACATAGCCCTCCCCCCCCCAAAAAAAAAAAAAAAAAAAGTGTAATATGGATAATCAGTCGCTGAGTAATAAATTTTACGAAGTCGTGTCTGCCAACGAGAATACGAAGAAAAGTGTCGTAAGTATGTACTTTCACGATAAAAAACTCGCCGACACTTATCTGCTGGCTCTGGTAATGGAAGGTATATCATGAATTATTTTTGTGTGATAGTATGAAGCACACGACAAAAAGCATGAGATGAAGAGATGAAGAGCAGGGATACTGTCTGACAATTGGAAGATGACTGAAAAGTTTGGCAAGCAGGACACCATGCTGCGAGGGGCTTGTGGGAGAACCTTTGCTGGCGATAGTACTGTACATACGAATATAACGAGACACAAGCCATGACGACACGCCGGGGTAACCAATTATCTCTGATGTGTTGCTGGGGTAGGTCGTACCTCACAGCGGTCCGCCACCAATTACACTCCAGTACTAATGGGTCAGCGGCACAAATAATGATGTCGCTCAGGAACTAGTCACATAGCATCGAGTACCGTTAGGATGAGTACTGTTTCCCCTTCACATACTAATTATGTTAATATTGGCACTTCTAGGCAGACTTTTTCATACAAAAATGTACACAGTCATATTAACAATTCTTGGTAGTTTTTTCCATGGTAGAAGATAGCAGTCTAGTTTATACGCCTGGAGACCGATACGGAAAAGCATTGACATCATCATCTCGGGAACAAATTAGCCATTGATGTCATTCGGGAAGCAGACACATAACATCGAGTATTGTTGCTATGCTGAGTAATATTTTCCCCTGGCACACGAATGCTGTCAGTAATTTTGGCACATCATTCGAATTAAGCATAGTCTGTGTGCCAAAATTGCGACATCATACCCAGGAACAAGCACTCGTCTCTAAGTTCTTGTGGAATGGAGAGAACATATAATGGCATCACTTATACCTGTAATTCATTCACTTTTATCAGATGTAGATTTTTGTCCTGTAGCTTAATTCCCATAGCTTAGTGACAGAGTGAACCTGTATTACGATTCTGCAAACTTTTCATGACACTCCTTCGTGACTAACACAGTATTCTAGTGTTAATCTCTTTTGATGACTCCACATTCAAGACGGAGAGATGCCAGATTTCCACCTAGTTAGGGTGAGCAGAGTATAGCTGGAGATCATCGTAGTTCATGTAGTGCTTACTCCTACTTCTTCGCTCCATCTGCTCCACTGCCAATACTCCACGTGGCATACTCCACCAGTGTGCCTTACAACACACGTCATCACTACTGCAATAATCAAACAAGCCACAGTCACCACCTGCACCTCATTCTATCTCCAGTGTCACTCCATTCGCTCCTATTATCCCATTTCTATAAATAAATAAACAAATACCGGTAAATAGTGGAAGTAAAATCTAACAACATCCATAAATTACGAGCAAAGCATCGTGACAGGAGACAGGAACCGGAAGTGACGTGAACAGATCTCTAATTAAATATTGGAGAGCACGAAGCCTAAAGTGCACAGCTCCACAGACGAATTTCTATCAGAGGCGCTGCTGTCTGATGCTAGGCGAGCAAAGGGAAGCAGAGTCGTTAGGTGCGTTTGAGCTTGACCCTGATCCGTACTGAGGCGGCAATGGAGGCTTCTTGACACCTGTTCCTTTGCGATTTATGCTGCATATTACACCCCATTATCCCTTTGCAGCGTTAGATCCTGAGCTGGGTGGAACAGGAGCCTTTGTTAGTACCTTTTCCTTGGCGACTTACCTGTATATAGACACCTATGTAGACATTTTTGAGTATTGTAGTGTTTGGTGGGGTCGGTTAGGTATTACAACTTAGAGGTCGTCTTTTTTGTAGCAGATTATATTCTTACCACCGTCGGTCGATTTGTACCGAATTGGAGAGACTTCTGGTTGTGAAAGGGGTGATGAAGGCTGTAATTAACTCCTGACCTTCTTTGTGTGTGTGTGTGTGTGTGTGTGTGTGTGTGTGAGAGAGAGAGAGAGAGAGAGAGAGAGACCTAGGATGGCCACAGTGTCGCCCTCAGCCTCTCTGTCCGTGCAGTAAATGAATGCCAGTGAGGGGCGTTATTACTATTAGGCAGACCAGGCCAGCTGCTGTCCGTGTGTGTGTGTGTGTGTGTGTGGGTGGGTCTCTCTCTCTCTCTCTCTCTCACACACACACACACACACACACACACAACTGAGCAAGCACTAACCTGCCACCGTGCAAGCAGCGGCAGACAACCGCGTATGTAACAAAACAACCGTGCAAGCAGTGACAAGCAACTAAAGCGAGTAATGACAGGGCAACCAAGCAAGCCGAACAAGCAACGGTGAGCAACAGAGTAGGCGCTGACAAGCAACCAAGCAAGTTATGACAAGCAGCCAAGCAAGTAACAAGCAACTAAACAAGCAAGAATAAAAAACCCAGCAAGCACCAGGCAATGGCAAGCAGCCATCGCAACCCGGTAAGCAAGAGCAATATGCAATCCACTACCACTGACAAGCAACTGAATAGGCAACTTCAAGCGACTAAGCAAACAGTGACAAGCAACGAAGCTAGCACAAACAAGAAATAAACAGTGATAAGTTGCTGCCAAATCAAATAACGATATGTAACAAAGCAAGCCAGGACAAGCAATATTAAGCAAGACAAGCAAGCACTTAACGCAAGCAAAACATGCAAGAAGACACACAGAGACACGTAATAAATAGGCAGGATAATATGTAAAGACAAATATTAATAAGCATGGATAAGCAAGCATTGTCAAGCAACCAAACAACAAGGAAAAGGAAAAATAAGCAAGGATAAACAAGCAATGACGAGCAACCAACAAGCAACAACAGAGAATAATAATCAAGGCTAAGCATGCAGCCAAGCAAGGTATGATAAGCAAACAGGCAACAAGGACATGTAATAATAAGCAAGATTAAGCATGTCAATGAGGCAGGTAAAACAAGCAAGAAAACAGAGGGAATGACAAGCAAATATAAGAAGGAAAAGCAAGCAGTGCCGAGGAACCAAGCAACAAAGACAGGCAAGAATAAGTACAAGCAAGCAGTGTCAAGTAACCAAGCAACAAGGACAATTAAAAATAAGAAAAAGCAAGCAATTAAGGGAGAAAAACAAGCAAGAGGACAGAGGCAGAGACAAGAGGCAGGGGGCATGCACAAGCGCCTCGAAGCACATGCAACAAGACAAAGACGAGAAAAATGAAGAGGTACACAGCAAGCCGGGGGGGTGGGGGGAGAAGAAAGGAAGGAGGGAAGGGGTGGGGGAGGGATGGAAGAAAAAGGGGAGCAGGAAGAAGGAGGTGACTGAGAGGAGGGGGGAGGGAGAGAGGGGGAAGGAGGAGGAAAAGTGGAAAATGGTGGGGAAGGAGAAGGAGGAATGGAAAGATAATGGGGCAGGAGGATGAAAGAAGGGAAGTAGAGACAGGGGACTGGACAGAGGAGGAACGGATGGAGGGTGGGGGGGGGAGGAAAAAGGAAAAGATTGGAGAAATAGAGAGAGTGGAAGAGAGGGGAGGAGGAGGGAAAGGGAGAGGAAGGAGAAAGGAATGGAATAGGAAGAGGAGGCGGAGGAACGGGGAGGAGATGGAGAGAGGGGAAGATGGAGGGAAAGGAGTGCAGAGGAAAGCGAACAACAAAAGTCCTGTTGGTCGTTCCGAGGCCGTTTCTTACAGGGAAGATTATAGCTAACAAAAGTATGAGCTAAAGGTAGGGGTAGACCAGCAGGAATTCCTTACCCCCATTTCAGCAAAAAATAAATGATAGTACTCAGCTGAAATTGAATCTCAGGATCCTGAAAGCGACAGCACCGTTACCACTAACATTTTGTGATTGTGACGGATCCATTATTCCATTCCAGTTTAAGCTAGACGATTTTTTTTCAGCTGAGAGTAAGCTATGGGGGCTTAAGTGATAATACCTCACCATAAACCCTCTCTTGTCGGGATAATTAATACTCCACTCCAGCTAACGCCAGGCGATTTTGTATAGTTGAGAGTGGTTATAGGAGCCAGAGAATATTAAAAATAAATCGCAAGGTAAATGTAGGCATATACTGCTTCTTTAAGGTGTACAAACAACGAACACCATCACCTTAACCCATTCACTACGAAGACGTCTTTATATTGTTGTTGCCATCCCCAGACTCTCATTCATATCTCCCAACACTTTTCGAACTGGAAGGATTATATAGCTACAGGCTTTTTCAACCGGCTTAGGAAGAGATCTTTCCTAAGTTGAATAAAATCATGTGAAAGTAGCAAGAATAAGAAATAATATGCGTCCATTTACATCAGCGGGTTAGCTAGCACACACTTAACAGGAATAAATAGATGTTATTGTTGTGGCCTCAGTCTCATCTGTAACGTGAACCCGGTGGACTGCAGACTCACTTTTCTCCCTCAGTCCATTTTTCTTCTTTTTGGGTATAGGGAAGTAACTGAGTGACGTTTGTACAGCCAGACAGTTGAGCCGTCCAGTTATATCAGTGCCACCACATTAAGGCGTCCCTCTGCAGCACCAGGAATATGGAGTCGTGTTCTCCGTGTCCTCATTTAATATTATAATACCTACGTGTAGACCGTTAATCGACAGGTACATGTCATAGTCTGATGTATATTTGGGTGCATTCCTTGTCAGTCACGCTCAGGCATTGCTGGGTACGACATATGTTTGATGTATGCTGATATTCGGATATTCTGCTGAACACCGATGCATGACAAGGATATATTGCGAAATGATAGACTTCACAGGGGTTTGGCTTGGAGGGGGTATGAGGAGGGAATAGAATGAAATTGGGGATTGTTAGATCATAGAGTTTTTTGTGTAACTGCTGAATTATCCTCTGATCAAAAAAAGTACAAAAAGTACAAGGGAAAGCAAATAGCAACATACCTAATGGTCCTTTGGGGGCTGTTTGTTACAGAGAAGATCAATGACTGTGATATTTCGTGGGCTAAAGATAAGGATAACAAAGCAAGAAGGTTCCCCCCACCCCCACCCCCACCACCCCCACGAAACCCACTAAATTCGTCAGGAAAAAGGGCCGCGAACAACCTGGGAAGGATTCGAAGATCAACTCCACTCACACAGGTTGTTGCTTGGAGTCATTACACGAACCCATGAAAAGTTTCGGCTCTTTGAGTGCTTTGGGTTTGGTCGTGCATAAAGGATAACACCGACTGACACGCTGACTGACACACAGACGGACGCATGTACAGGCCAATTTTCCCTTATTTATGGAGACGTGCGTTTGCGGTGTTGTTACATAATCCAAGATTTTATTCGTTGGCATTTTGACATCACTTAAACACTTGAATTTTTTTCTCTTCCACGTGGATGAACATTTTTCTGTGTGATTTACCTTCAGTTAACACATGCAAGGTGATGGAAGAGGATGCCTTCTCGTAGTGACATTGGGTATACAAACGTCTCTCAACTACTTCCCAAACCCCTGAAAGGAGGATGGTGGACTGCAGAGAGGCAATTTGGACCTGTAGTCCCCTGGGTATGCGTTTCATATGGACTTAGGCTACAACAACTACTGCAGGTACCAGTACATGCAAAAATACTGATTCACTAGCCCAACATAAACCGTTTCCTCACCTCGACTTTCTGCCCATTGCGATTACAGAACATTATTTTAATTGTTCTGTATCTCTTTCCTTCATTATGCCACACGTACACAAGATGACCTTCATAATTTCCTTCGTCTGACCTGCAGCAATTTGTCCTCCACCTTCATCCTTCCTTTCTACCTTCTCAGTAATCTGTCTTTTACTCCTCTTACCTTTTCCTGGAGACGCGTCATAGAGTGAAATAGGCGATACGAAATCGAGAGGCAGCAACCTCGTCATCCACATAGGAGAAAATAAGTTGAGGTTCATTATCTTCAGTGGGCATCATTAAATTATAGAATGACGTCTGAGAGAGATCATACAGACTGGATCACTTTAATGCCATCCTTCAGTTCAGAGTCTCAGTTTACGATCTGCATGTCGACCAAACTCATTCAGATATATTAGGGTTATACATTCATGTATTAACTCCAATTGCTTTAATATGTGCCATTTGTTGTGCATTAATTATGAAGTATATTATGAGCACAACCTGTAACTTATCAACATAATCATCCGTTTTGTGCTGAAACGAGTGCCGTGTAGTATCATTATATATAGCTATAAAATAATGCTAATCCTTATTTTTTTGTCGTTTTTAACATTATGTAGTTTAATTTTGGTACCTCCTCATAGTCCAAGTTCGTGAAGTGCTTGTTGTTACTTTTTTCAGACAGCATATTAGAGTAAAGGCAGTCAGACACACCATAAATCAGACTAAATTATTAGTTACCCTGAATAATCGACTTGTCGGTCGTATAGATACTGTATGCGATATCATTTAATTACATAAACACGCAAAGATAAAGCAAGGTAGAGATGAGGAACCAGTCCGCATTTAGACTTGTCAGCAAGGGGAAAGACTCAGGGAAGGAGGGAGAGGCTGTGAGGAGGGGGAGGGGTTGTTGGGGAGGTGGGGGGAGACGCGTGACTTCGACAATGAGTGACCACAAACGTGATGTAGTCAGCAACTCTCACACTGGTACGCCTCCCTGGTACTGGTACATCTGGTGCTGGAGAGGTGACGCCTTCATGTGGTGGCACCGATGTAGCCAAGCCGCTCCAATGCCCGGATATACTAACGTCCCTCAGCTCCCCATCATCTCGAAAAGGAGGATGGAGAGCTGCAGGAGGAAAAGAACTTGAGTTTGCAGTCCACTGTGTTCAAGTTCAGATGAGCCTGGGGTTGTGACTACTACCACTCCTGCAACAACAGCAATCGCTGCTACTGCTACTACTACTCCTTCGTGCAGGTGCAGTTTTGTACAAGAATATCGCTCCACTTATATCCAAATAATATGAAACATGCAAACAGTTCCGGAAAGTTTGCTGGGGTATACTGTATTTCAAAATTAATTGCTCACCTTGTCATTATTTATCGTTAAGGAAGTGAATCGATATTTTTATTCGCGATTGTGTGCCTAGTTCCTCAGCTTCTGATACACACACTGTTATAAAAAAAAAAAAAATCACACTTTAGTACAGCCACTGAGTGTGCGTCCACACTTGCCCGTGAACATAGCCTAGGTTGGTAGCGTGTTAAACCCACTCACGAACAAGCTGTCAAGAAGCTACCAACACGAAGCTTAGGAAAATTTTGCTGACACGTTGGCGAACAATTGTCCAATAAGTGTTGCCGTTGTGTAATCCAGCATGTTGATAGCGGTGTTGCCAGGATATGCTCGAGGGCTAGTGTGGACACACACACACACACACACACACACACACACACACACACACACACACACACACACACACACACACACACACACACACACACACACACACACACACACACACACACACACACACACACACACACACACACACACACACACACACACACACACACACACACACACACACACACACACACACACACACACACACACACACACACACACATATATATTCGCTGACCACTGAACCTTTCGATATTCTCGGCTTTATCCCGCGAGCTTTGCCATTCGCAAAGCCCTGCATTCATTCCTGTCGGGTGGAGCCGCTCGGGAGAATGTCAGGTAAAAAAAAAAAAAAAAACGCGTGTTATCCTTGTATGCTTGTAGTCCCTGTCATGTGCAATCATGACATTATTCCCCGGCGTCTACTTCACACTTTTCAGTATATCTGCCACTTTCCTTCCTGACGCATCATCGCATCATATCTAAGAGAGTCAGTTATGGGAAGAATCACACGAAACTTCTCTCAGCTTAGAAATATTAGCCTGTGGAGGAACATAAGAAGTACAGGCGATATATTAGGCTTTTTTTTTTTTTTTCTGCGATATAGAAATATTAAACCCCTCTCAGCTTAAGAATATTAGCCATCACAGGAAACCCAGAAGCAGAACAGGTGAAATGAGGGACTTTTTATCTGTAAGGAGGAAAAAAAATCATACCAAACTACTTTCTGCATAGGTATGACCGTTTCGACCCTACTGTAATCCTTTCCTGGTGTTAAACGAGACAAGCGAGGACGAGGACACTCTGCATTTGGTCTGCCAAATACCAGACTATTTATTCTATGTAACGCTCAGACGATTTTCTTGAAATTATGGGAGACCTTTTAGGGGTGACAAAGTTAGCAATTAAAGCAGAGTTAGTTTATGGAAAATCAGAAATAAGATCATCATATCTTTTCGCCAAATTGTACCTAAAACAGCAGGCGAGACAACAATAGTGGTGAGCATGAGAGTTTTGCAGCACTCTCATGTATTACTCTGCCTTAACTGCGTTAGTGTGGTATGAAGCGACCCAGCCAGCAGTGATGTCGAGCCAAACCAAGACCCTCATACTTTCCACCACTCTGCCCTGCGTGTGTGTCCATGACTCTGAAAACCCCTGAATATTCTTTTCTACACCACCAGCCCGTGAATCACATGAAATATTATTATGCCCTTTTTTTTCTAGCTTGTCCAAAGATTGCCGTCTCTCTTTCGTGAATGTGTACCCTAGTTGTAACAGTAGATTAACACTGGAATGTGTTGCTAGTCACGAAGAAATGGTATGAAAAGGATGCAGAGCTGTAGTATTGCCTTTTGCTGCCACAGAGCTATGTGAAATAATTTAGAATTTTGTCCCACCGATAGATAGGTTAGGTCAGTCGCTATAAGGCGGGGCCTCCACGGGTAAAAAAGAAAATGTGTGGCCTGCACTGAGCCAAACTGCAGAGGTTAGGTGTGCAGTATATTACATAATTCTGTTACTCAGTATTGCAGTGTGCCCTGCAGGACCACCGAAAAAATATATACACATATCGTGGCACCGATATAACCGAGCGGTTCCTCCGCCTGGTTATATAAACATACCTCACGCCCCTCCCTGTCTCTGAAAGGAAGAAGATAGACTGCCGGCAAAGAGCAAATTCAGCCTGCAGTCCACCGGGTTCACGTTGCAGATAAACTTGGGTCTACAACTATTACTACTACAAATGGAAAAATAAGAAAAGGTGAAAACGAGAATACGTGGTACTGAAGTGACTCTAGAAACAGGCTGTAATGAAACAAAAGCATTAGGGGTCCGAATGCTTATCACCCGCCAGAATTTGCTGTAAGCTAAGGTACAAGTTGCCTACAGACCAAATTTGAAGAAAACTAACAAAACTCTGTGAAATTTAGTCACCGCGTTTCACAAAGAGCCAATCTATATTTTTAAACCATAAGGCGGCTGGGATTCAGTCGACTTTGATCAAATCCTCACCAAAAGTAATTGGCTTCTTCGCATCCACATAATTGCTGTTTCCTGAAGTTTTGGTCAAAATTTGTCAACAACTTTTGAAGATATTTTGGCAGGCACACACACACACACACACACACACACACACACACACACACACACACACACACACACACACACACACACACACACACACACACACACACACACACACACACACACACACACACACACACAGATTTTAATCTTGAACGGCGTGTAAAATTACTTCAGAATATTTGCATTGCTTCACACGTTTATATCACAAAGCTTTCCCAGAGTCTTAGAAAACTACACCGGAAATTGGAAAAGGCTTGTGTTGAATGTAAAAAAAAAATATGGATTCCAGATTTCGGAGATTTAGAAAGAGATTTCGTCAATTTCACTTTTTTTTCTTTCTTTTTCTTTTGACACCGCAATTGCTTACAGAGTGCAGGGTTTGGATTTATTTTTTATGGAAGCTGGTAAAACAATGGCGAATGCGAACAAGAAGCCAGATTAATTTGCCTTCTGTTCCTAGTGTCGTTGCTACTATATTGTGTATTATGTCTGTGTTTATTATTGTGCCTCTTCGCCAGCAGTTGAGCCGGCTAGGAAGTTCTGCATCAACACTGTGAATAAGCTACACCGGCATAAAAACTTGAAGGGCAATGCAGGGTCCGGCCAGAGCTTTGGGGGCGACACACTGCAGTCTTGAGTCAAAGTGGCCCAGGCTGTTTCAAGGATACATATTTTCTTCTTGCCTCCTCCTGTATTTATTTTGGAGCTGCAGAATGTGTTAAAAAGTTTCAGTACCATGATTTTTCTTCCTCTAGCCATTTCGAGACAGTTATATTCGGTTTAGGTTGGATTTTTCGAGTTGTTTTTTGTCTTTATTTTGAGGCTCTTAAAACTTGTATATGTTAGCCTCTTCAGTACTATGGCGGCATCTTTGTGGCATTCGTACTGTCTCCAGAAAATGTTATTCAGCTTTGGAGTGACTTTTCGAACTGGAGGATTCATTTGCTACTGCAGTTAAATAAAATTGTCTGTAAGAAGTGAGACTAAAATGGAATTGTAAATACTAAGTAGGTGTTCAGGTGAATGTATGAGAGTGGGGAGAATTATGGCGTGGATTTAGGGGAGAGTGTGTGTGTGTGTGTGTGTGTGTGTGTGTGTGTGTGTGTGTCTCAGAGGGTTTTGTGGGCTAGAGTAAAGGTGAGAGATTATCCACGAGAGGTGCAAAGCGAGAGAATTTTAGCGGATTCTGTGTGTGTGTGTGTGTGTGTGTGTGTGTGTGTGTGTGTGTGTGTGTGTGTGTGTGTGTGTGTTTGTCAGTGGATAGATGTGGAACCTAACAATTCCAAATGCCACTAATGCTCGTGTTAGTGGTTCGTGCCTCTCCAGCATCACTGCCAAAGGTGACTCTGAAAGTGGAAACAGAGGAGAGGAGGTCTTGCTGGGCAGCATCATAGCAAAAAAAAAAAAAAAAAAAAAACGTGGAAGCGGAAGCAGAGTAGTGAAGATTTAATTGATTATTGTCACAACATTGGCAGTGACTGTGAGTTACGGAAATAAGAATAGTGATAGTTTGATTGGTTAGCATCGTAACAGGTAACTGCAAATGTGGCAGTGGAAACAGAGAACTAAAGGTCTCGTTAGTTAATATCGTAACAAAAGGCAGCCATTGTGGAGGCAACCAAACTCTGTGAGTAAGTGTGGGAAGAAGTGGATAGGAAGATGACAAGTGCTCTGTTCACACCTCTTAGTTTTCTTCGCTGAGATGCAACCAAATCCACTGTACCAACGAATCGGCATGTTGGGTGTGGGACGGCCATGAGAGGACGTGGGAGAGTGACAAGTGCTCTGGTCAAACCTCTTAGTTCTCCCCCAGCTTTGGAAAGGCCACACTCACAGCGGGCCAATTAGGCGGGAGGGAGGAAGAAGGGAAGTATTGTTAGTCTCCAGCAGTGACGTCAGTTCAACCCTGGGCCCTCTGCGTAACCTGCCGATTTGTTACGTTAATTCATCTATTACAGTGACGTCTCTTTAAAATTCTATTCTGGGTAATATTAAACTGTTCAATTCATCACAGGAGATATTTTCAAGCTGGAGAGGTTAAATATAGTTTTCATCAACACGACCACCACTAGGGAGCCGCAGGGCCGTCTCATCCAGGGAGCCCTTAACCCCACACCACTGGTGTCCTCTTAACTCACCAACTTAGTCAAGGATAAGGAGGAACCGCAGACAGTAATAAATCCTTCCTAGCATACTGGTTTATGTATACTGGAGTGTATGATTTTTTTACAATGAACCCTAATAGATTTGTTGATCAGACTAAAATCATATCTTATTCTGTAAGCCCAACATTGGAGAGTGTGAGGGGAAAATAATTGCGACTCCCTCCCCCTTCCCCCCAAGAGACAAGGGTCAGAGATTATCGTACGGAATATATTCACAAGTTTACCCAGAGCCTAGATGTGTTTTTAAGACGTCTCTGGCGGCTTCTCTTAAACTGGACAGCTCATCTAGATCAAACAAGAATAAACTAAGAGACGTCACCGTATTAACCCCTTGAGTCTGGTGGCAGTTTTTTTTTTTTTCCTAATTGCTACAGGTACCAGATTTTATTCAGCTTAGAACCCCGAGGTAGAGAAGGGATTAATGAATGTTCTGTCTAATCTCTCCACTAGAAAAGTATCTTGCTGTAAGTTTTTATTTAATCACCTGGAGAAAAACGAAAATAAAGTAACAAAAAAAAGGACGTCAGCGGATTATAAAGGTTAATTGGCCTTAATTGTCGCCCAAATCTTTGTATTAGTAGTGGAAATTTGTATTAGTAGTAGAAAAGTAAGAAAAAATGCTTGAGTACATCGGAGACTTGTTTATCGTGTAAGTTAATATTCTTTATGAATATGACACCAGCCCCACCATCACGGTCAAGAGTGGGGGTGAGGGGTGGTCGGTCGGATCTGTGTGTGGGGGAGGGGTCGTTGCTCGAATGGCCCATCTCAGCTAAGTAGGGGTTGGGGAGGGGGTCTGAAGGAGGAAAAAGGCAAGAGGATGGAAGGAGGCGATGCAGAGGGAGGGGAGATAGGGAGTCAAGAAGGGAGGGAAATAGACGGAGACGGGGAAAAGGGATTAAGGAAAGACGGATTGGAGACGGGATGGAGGGAGACAGGAGAGGGAGTGTAGGGGGGTTGGAGAGGAAAGGGAGGAAAGATGGAGGGAGACAGGAGAGGGAGTGTAGGGGGGTTGGAGAGGAAAGGGAGGAAAGACGGAGGGAGGAAGGGAAAAAGAGTGGAGGGCCAGAGGGCTAGTGGAAGGGGTGGGTCAGAGGTGGAGAGAGAGAGAGAGAGAGAGAGAGAGAGAGAGAGAGAGATGGACGTGAGGAGGAGAAGAAGAGAAGAAAGCTAACAAGGGGAGGAGGAAGCAGGGAAGGGTGTGGAGGAAGTTGGGGTGGTGAGGAAAAGGAAGATCATGGGAGAGTTGTGGAAGGGGGAGGGGGTGAATGGCAGGAGCTAAAATAGGAGATGGAAAAGTGAGAGGAGAGAGGGGGAGGGAGGGAGAAGGATGATTATGGGAAAGAGGAGGAGAAAAAATAGGAGAATGAGAGAAGAGAAAAAAAGAAAAGAAGAGAGAGGAGAATGAGGAGATGACTGGAAAGCGAGGAGCATGGGGAAGGGAATAGGAGAGGGATTGGAGAGATGAGGGAGAAGAGAAAGGAAGGGGAAAGGGAAGGGGAAGTAAACAAGAGTGTAGGTGAAAGTGAAACAGGTGAGAGGAAAGGAGAGGAAAATGAGGGTAGAGGAAGGAAGAGGAGGGAGCGGAGATGAGGGGGGCGAGAGGAGAGATGAGGGGTATTAGAGAGGGGGAGGGAGAGGAGTGGTGACGGTATGAGAGAGGGAGAATCAGAGAAGAGTAGCGGGTTGGAGGAGAGGTGAAAAGACAGAGAAAGGGAGAAAAGAGGGGAATGGAGGGGAGAAAAGATGGGGGAGGAGGAAGATAGGGGAAATGGTTAAGAGGGTGAGAGGTGAGGAGCTAAAGAAAGGAAAGGGGGAGGTTGGAGGAATGTGAGAGGAAAGAAAAAACAAAATCAGAGGTGAAGGGAAGAAGGAATGAGCGGAGAGGAGAAATTAGAAAGGGCAGGGGTATGGAAGAAGATGCACAGGAGAGGAGAGGAGAGGGAAAGTGGAAAGGGCAGAGGTATGGGAGAAACTGCAGAGAGGAGAGGTGAGAGGAGAGAGATGAAGAGAGTCTGAGGGTGAGTGTTGAAGGTGGAGTCATCCCGGTGGTCACGTCCTTTGCCCTGCCTCTGGGGACCCGACCCACTCACGGAGGGAATCTGTGTGCTCCCATCCCCCTTACCCTCCTTTCCTCCTTCTCTCCTCTGGTCCCTCCAGTCCATTCACCCCCTACTCTCCCCCTCTCCATCCAACCATTCTCTCACCAGTCCTTCCACTATCCACTCCATCCCCTTTTACTCCACTTACTAGCCACCACCTCCACACTCCCACCCTCAATCCATCCTCTCTGCCCTTCCTCCTATCCCTCTACCTTTTCTCCACCGTCTCTCAAAATCTTCCACCCTCTTTTAAACCTATCTTTTCCTTTTCTCTGGCCCCTTTTTTCCACCTTCTCCAAGGCCTCCACTTTCTCTTCACTTACCGCCTCAATCATCTTTCTCAGTCCCTTACCCTTTTTTCGTCACTTCCTCAATCGTTCCATTCGCCCTTCACGCCCATACCCTTTCTCTGTCTTCTAGGTCATTCCAACCTTTTTCTAGCCTCCTGACCCTCGCTGTACCCTTTCCACACACACACACACACACACACACACACACACACACACACACACACACACACACACACACACACACACACACACACACACACACACACACACACACACACACACACACACACACACACACACACACACACACACACACACACACACACACACACACACACACACACACACACACACACACACACACACACACACACACACACACACACACACACACACACACACACACACACACACACACACACACACACACACACACACACACACACACACACACACACACACACACACACACACACACACACACACACACACACACACACACACACACACACACACACACACACACACACACACACACACACACACACACACACACACACACACACACACACACACACACACACACACACACACACACACACACACACACACACACACACACACACACACACACACACACACACACACACACACACACACACACACACACACACACACACACACACACACACACACACACACTGCAAAAACAGTATGCTTTCTCCTAAGTATTAAAACCAGTCCACGTCACTGGAAACGCAAAATCTGTGAACTGCGCATTTATGTTAGTTTTTCTCCCACTTCCTGTTCCTCTTCCTCCCTCTCTCTCTTTCTTTCACCCTATCGCTTCCTCCCTCTCCCTCTCTACATCCCTCCATTTTTGTCAGTCTCCCTCCGGCTCCCATCAAGCAGCTCATTGGGTGACAGCTCCCCCCGCCATCACTTATGTACCCAACCAGTCCCTCGCCTCTCTCAACCACCCCGTCCACACACCTCTCCGGCCCACACTCATTTCAGCCCCTTGTTCCTTTGCCCTCACATCTTTTTCCCTCTTTATTGTCCTCTCTTCTCACTTTTTCCCGTCTTTATCACGCTTTCGTTTCCCTTTCTCACCTTTTACGCTGTGACTCTTTCCCCTCGCTTGTCATTTTCACTCTTCGTTTTCTCTTTTAACCTTTTACCCTGTCACTCTTTCCAAACCTCTTATCCCTCAGTCTTGTTTCCCCATGTCTGTTTTCGTCCATTCTGGTCACCTTTTCCTCTCTTTTTCCATCCCTTCATTTTTTCCTAAACCATCTCTCTTGTCTGGTCCACTGATTGTCGTCCCCTTTTCTCATCCTCGCCTCTCACAACCACCTAATCTACACACCACTCCGACCAATACCCTTTTGCGCCTCGTGTTTCTTTGCCCTCCCATCTTCTTCCCTCTTCATCATCGTCTCTGTCTTGTTATTGTTCCCTGCTGATCGTCCTTTTCTTCCATTCTTGTCTCTCGTCTCTTCTCTTTTCTGTTTCCTTTCGTCCTCTCATGCTTTTCCTTCTTTTTTGTTCCTTCCTCTCAGCTCTAGTTCATTTTCTCGTCCTTTCTCCCCTTTCTTATCTCCCTTTCATATCAGTCTTTTCTAACCCGAACGTCCCAACGCCAGCCCCCCAGAACCATCCCTTCCATATACCACTCCTCCCCACACCGCTCTTCCATACACCCACCTCTTCCTCTTGTTTCTTTTCTCTCTCACCCTTTATCCTCTTTCTTCTCTCCCTGTCATCTTTTAACTCGCTTGTCTCATCCTTTCACTCTTTCGTCTCCTTTTCACCTCCTAAACTGCCACTTGCCTCATACCCCTCCACCGTCATTCTTGTATTCCCCTGTCGGTTTTTCGTCCCCTTGTATCACTTGTCTCCCTATTTTTCGTTCTCTCTCTTCTTCGTTTCCTCACTCTCTCAAAATTCGTCACATTTTCCTACCATCGCCTTTCACAACCAGTCCACCATCCTCGTTTCTTTCTCTGCCCTTTCATCCTTTTCCTTCCGCATTGTTTCCTTCTCTCCTCTCCACGCCTTTTCATTTCCTCTGACTATCCTCTTTTCCCTTCTTTACCGAATTTTTCCCGTCATCTTTCTCTTCCTTTCCGTTCCCCCATCCTTTTTCCTCTCCCTTGGACCTTTCTCTCACACTCTTGTTCCCTTTTCCCGTCCACTCCCCTCTCTTCTGTCTCCATTTCATCTCAGTCTTTCCTTCTCTCCTCCTAACCTCACACAGCCATCCAGTGCACACACCACTTCAGCCCACTTGTTCCATCCTCTTGTTTTCTTTATCCTTTCATCTTTTCTCCTCTCTCTACTCCTTTTTTTCCTTAATTCTCTCTCTCTCTCTCTCTCTCTCTCTCTCTCTCTCTCTCTCTCTCTCTCTCTCTCTCTCTCTCTCTCTCTCTCTCTCTCTCTTCTCACCCTTTACCTTATCACTCTCCCCTGCCTCCATTCCCCCACGTTCTTGTCCCTTTCAATCTTTCTTCCTCTCCCATCACCCTTTTTCTTTCTATCTTGTCTTGTCTCCCTTTCCTTTCTTTCTCGTCTCCTTCCCTTACTCGTCCCCGTTTCTCATCCATCGCTTTCACAATCACCCCATCCACACACCACTCCAGCCACATCCATTCCTCTTCCCATTCCATCACTCTCTCACCCTTTGCCCTCTCTTTTTGGGTCCATCTCACTCTTTTCCTTTCCCTGCCTTTTCCCTTCTAATTTTCTTCTTCTCGCTCCTTACCCACGCTAATATCACCTCACTTCTTCGTCCCCCATTTCCACTCCTTCTCGTCTCCTCCTCTCATTTTTCGTTCTCTGTCCACTTTCCCCCCTTTTTTTCTCCTCTTCTTTTTGTTTCATGTCATCGTCCATCTCTCTTCCTTCCCATCGTCTCATCCTTGCCGTCTTACACCCACCATAGCCCCGTCCTCCTGCCCCCCCCCCCACACAACACACACACACACACACACACACACACACACACACACACAGTCTTTCATGTTGTTTCATTGCCCTCTCATTGCTTGTACCTCTCGTCCTGCCTTTTTGTCCTTTCCACGTTTTTATCCTCATCCTGTCATTCTTTCTCTTTTCCCTTGTCTCCTACTCTCTCTTTCCACCCTTCCTCCCACTTGTAACCCCCTCCCTCTTATTTGTCCTCTTCCATTCCTTCTTTCGTCCTCTTTTCTTATCCTTTTCACCCTTTTTACCTCTTCCACTTTCTCTTTTCTCTTGTCTCTTACTTTCTCCCTTTCTTTTCTCCATTCCTCTTACTCATCCCTCCATATTTTTATCTCTTCTTCATTACTTCCCCTCCTCTCGTCCTGCACCCCCATTCCTGTCTCTTTTACTCATCTTTTTCTTCCCTTTTCTTGCTCTGCAGATCTCTCACAGCCACCCCTTCTACACATCTCTCGCCCATACACATCCCCGTCCCCTTTTTTTTTTTCTGTTTTTTTTTTTTCAATACCCTTTCACCCCTTACACTCTTCTTCGTTTCGTCCTCCCTGTTCACCAGCACCCCTTAGCCATATGATATTTTTCTCTGCCTTCACCTCTCCCTCTCGTTATTAGCTCATTTCACCCCTACCCTTTGCTTTTCTCCCAGATCTCGCCCCATTCTCTCATCCTGCTTTCTCTCCCTGGCCTCCCTCCCCTTGCCAGCTCTCCTTCTCATGCTACCCTTTCACTGGTGCAGCTCAACACTTTTTTATTTTTCCCTCCTTTTCCTCTGTTTTCCTTATCCCCCCTATTTAGTTATCACTTCCTTTCTCTCTCTCTCTCTCTCTCTCTCTCTCTCTCTCTCTCTCTCTCTCTCTCGTGTCCCCATTCCTTACCTTCTCTCCCTCCCTGTTCTCTGTTCTTGTTTCTCCCCTATACTTATCATCTACCTTCTGACTTTTTCTCTGTCCTTGTCAAGTTCTCTAGCTCTTCTCACTCCTCAAATCCTGTCTGTTCACTCCTTTGCCCTTCTCTGCCCCATCCCCTTCCTGCTGTTGCCTCCACTCTCACACTCCCTCTCCAAGCTTCCTTCCTCTCTGTTATTCTCTCTCCCTGTTCCCCTTCCCAACCTATTATCCATCCCTGTCTCTCCTCTCCCTCTCCCCTATTTCTCCCCTCCGTGTACTCCGTTATTCCTAGATCCCTTCCTCCCCTTGTTATCCTCACCTCCCAATTTGCCTTATGCTTATAAAGTTTTTCTGCCCGGACATGTCACTAGCCTCGTGCCATTTCGCTATGCCTTGTCCCTCCTTCCTATCTTCCTCTCCTTTACTCTTTTCTTTCCTTCTTACCTTGTCTCCACCGCTTCTGTCTCTTCCTTCTTTCCTTCTCTTTTCTACTGGAGTCCTCCTCTGTTTTCTTCTTCTCCTCTACCTCATCGTTCCTTCACGTTCTTCTCTTCTACCTCATCCTTCCTTCACTGTACTCATTTTCCATCAGTCATGTTCCTCCTTTAGTTCTGCCTCCTACCTCCTTCACTTTCTCCTATTCCATCTCATCCTTCCTTCACTTTTCCTCCCTCCAGTTGCACTCATTCCACACTGGCTCTGGTTCCATAATGACAAACTTTCTTGAGCTCAAATCATGTATTAAATTCCTTGTTTTTACTTTTGCTGTCACTCACACGTATCATAGGCTTCACAGTAAACCAGTCATTGGCACCGGAGAGAGGGGGTCTTCACGTGGTGGCACTGATATGACCCGGTGGCCCCACTTTCTGGTTATGCAAACGTCCCTCAACTCACTTTCTATCCCCTTAATGGAGAATGGCGATGTGGCATCACCTTCGTTTCCTCCCCTGTCACCTAACCTATCCCTCTGCCACCTTCCCCTGCCTCCCCCGCCGCCTGACCTCTGTTGACCCGGCGTGAGGCCATGTGTCTCTCGACCCAGGTGACTGTTTTATCAGCAAAGGTGTGTGGGGCTGGGTCGGGAGGTGTTCTTTTAAAAGCTTTCTGGCCTCTGCCCTTTACCCTCTGTGCTCTCTTTCACCCCTGTTACAATTATCCGACTCTGAGGTTTTTTATACACTTTCGATACACTCTCTCTCTCTCTCTCTCTCTCTCTCTCTCTCTCTCTCTCTCCCCCCCCCCCTGTCACATGTCCTAGATTGAAAGTGAAAGCTACTTGAAATCTGTGCATGTCTATTTTTGGGACAGTTACCATTCAGTACGATGACACCTCTATGCAATTTTGTTACCAGACGATTTTATTCAACTTACAGGAGGCATGTCGTAGTGGAAACGTTATTGGAGCACCCTTATAACCCCCTGACAACACTCTGTCTTCCAGTAGAAAAAATCGTCTGGTGCTAGCAAGGACTAATATACTTGGTGTCAGCATAGAGGGTAGAGTCACTGGTGCTTGGATAAATAACCCTTCCATAACGTTAACGACACTTGACTCCCGAATAAAATCGTCTGTCTGAATAAAATCGTTTGGATCTGAGTAAAATCGTCTGCCCCTGAATAAAATCGTACTTCTGAATAAAACCGTCTGTCCTGAATGAAGTCGTCTGCCTCAAAATAAAATCATCAGCTCCTGAATAAATTCGTCTTCCCTGAATATAATCGTCTGCCTCTGAATAAAATCGTCTGCCCATGAAAAAAAAAAAGTTTCCATTGAATGAAGTCGTCTTCTCCTGAATAAAACCGTCGGCCCCTGAATGGAATCGTCTGTCCCTGTCTAAAATCATCTGCCACTGAATAAAATCGTCCACCTGTCTCCCCAAATAGGCTACCTCCTCGTGCACACCTTAAGTATATTATAACCTCCACTTCTCAAACTTGACTCCTGACCTTCCAGCACTGACCACGTCCCATTCAAAGGTCAACATTCTCGTCAGCTTAGGTATCTTTAGGCACATGTTCCTTACAAGCTTCTCTCTGCACCTGACAACTTGATATTCGTTTGTAATGATTTAGATGTGACTGAGAACGTTACGAGAAATACTCTGAGTTGGTTTGGCCATGTGGAGAGGATGGAGAATGAGAGACTAACTAGAAGAGTGTGTGTGAGTGGGATGGAGGGGTAGAGGGAAAGGTGAAGACCAAGGATGAGGTGAAAGGATAGATTGGAGAGATGTTCGAGAGGGAGATATGAGTAGGAAGGAGGACGGTCGATTGGCAAAGGACAGGACAACGTGGTGGCGATTTGTTTGTGGCCATCCCTTTCAGGATTAAGGCGCTACCTAGAGATAGATCAGTTTTGTTAATGAGAAGTCTCGATATTAAAATGATGTGAAGCGGATACAGGTAAAAGTTAACGAGTAATATGGAAAATATATGGAAAAGTTATAAATAGCAACAGAGCCTCCTTAGCTAATGAAAATACAATCCGAAATTTTCATGGCATTGACCTAATACCGTGGGGTAGTTAGTGGCCAAGTGGGTGAGTAGTGGACTGCTGACAGAATGAAAAGGAGTTTGGTACCAGGATGGGGCAGGGAACGGTTTTAGGGTTTGATTATCGTTAAAGGAGGTTCAACTAATCTTCTACAAGACCCCCCGATGTCATAAAAATTATTCTCGTTACCATCGCCACACCACTTCTGAGTGTTCAGTACGGATGGTGGATATTAACGCCCAGGTGGTGAAACTCGTTGCTCGTATGATAATCGCTGAGTCTTAAAAAGTCTGTTTTGTCTATAACCAGAGTCGGGTACACACACACACACACACCAATATTTTACTCATCTCTGTGTTTGCGTCTGAGCTCCAGTAGTGATCATCCATTTCTCAAACACCAGGAAGTGGCAGTGCGTTGTAAGCCTTTCATTATCGCTGGGCTATAAGTCTGCATGGGTATCGCGTCATCCGTTTCCCACCACACAATATTCGCGTTATATACCTCCACAATTTTCCCGCTATCGGTTTAAAATGTGGCGCTGTAAACATGAGTAGTGGTGGTGTGAGACGGAGGGGGATGAGGGTGAGGAGGGAGCCGGTGGAGTGAAGCGTTTTAGTGGTATGGGTGTGCGTGTGTGTTTTATTCAGCTTGTGTTTGCTGTGGTTTATGTGGCGGGGGTGGAGTGACTGATGAAGACGGAGAGCCATCCACTTCCTCTGTCATTACCTGCCAATTTACCCACCCACAAAGCTGTCTAATTTTACTTAATCACTTAAAACTACTTCACAAGCTAAATTTCCCCAGTGAAAATTAACAGTAAATGCTAATTCCAAAGCTGAGGATAGCCTGCTCTCTAGTGTCGAAGTCTAAATTAATTCTAATCTTTTATCAATTCCTGTTGGCCAAATCTTTCAAAACAGTGGTGTCTTCTTAAATATTAGTCTTGTTACAGCTAGACGATTTTATTAATCTTAGAGGAGATATACCTGACTGAAGGGGACAAAGTCTTCACGATCTCCTTTAGCTTTAGGTGATCTCTTGAATTGAATAAAATCGTCTGGCGGTGATAAGAACGCAGTAAAAAGGACGTGCTAGAGCTAAGGAGGGTTGCGTGACCTATGTATAAATTCACAAGGGATGCTTTTTATTTTTTTTTAATTTTATAACTCTGTCTTGATGTCAAAAACTAGGCCATATTTCTAACACTGAGAAGACCACAATATGGTGTATGCAAGCTCACAACATGTGAAGGTCAGGTATGCAACAGTTGTGACCTTTAGATGATGTTAACCAGCGGGCTACCATGCATTCATTTTGCCATCGCCTCCCTCACACCCAGTCCATCCCAAGCCCATCGTTCATTCACCCTGATCTCTCTCATAGCCATCTCTTTCCCGTCTCTTCCCTCATGCCCGCTTCATCACTCTACCCTGCCTTCATTGTATCACCGTCTCTCCTTCCTAGCACAGTCAGGGAATCATTGATCTTATCCACTTTTCCCGAAGATTTTTAAAAACATCGGTTGCTAAAAATAACCAGTCTTCACTTATTTATTTTATGTCGCGGAAGTTTCAACTTCCCATGTATGTAGTCACCCAATCTCATGAAAATACTTATTGCCCTGACTTATCTCTCTTTCACCCAGTCCATCTCATCCCCTATTTCCCCATAACCTTCCTCATATAGACTATCGCCCAACCAACCCATCACTCTAGTCAACAAAGTTTTTAGTGTACTGTGACACCGTCTCCCTGATTGTGCCAACTCCTCCTAATCACCATGTCCATCACACGTTGATCTCCATGACCTGCCTCACACCACCCGTGTCCTAATACCATCTTTATCACAGATCTTTCATTGTATCACCACCTCTGTCACCCTATCCAGTGCCTCTCTCACGCCTAATCTATCGTGCTTCTTCGTCCTGCGTGGCCTCCTTCACACCACCTGTTTCATACCAGCTTCATCACACCGCCTTGCTCTCATTGTATCTCAGGCTGCCTCACTTCCATCCCATCGCATCGTCTCGTGTCACATCAGTCAAACTATTCTCCTTGCCATGCCGCACTTCACAAACTATTCTGGTTCCGTGCCTCCCTCCACCTCCACCTCCCGTCACGTTAATATGATTCCCAAGCCACAATGACACATAATCCTTGCTTCATAATACCCTTCATACCCTTTACACTAACCCTCATTCATTACACACTATATTTTCTTCCTCATATTAACTCCTTCTCCCTCACATTGCCTGTCACACTCTCACCCTCCCTCCCATTGCCTTCTTACATTACCCCCTTCCTCACACTGCCCTTTCTCTTACATTGCCCTGTCACTACCTCCCACACTGCCCCCTCCTTCACACTGACCTTTATCTCACCCTATCCTTCACACTACCCCTCCCCTCAGATTGCTCTTTATCTCACCTTGCCCCCTACATTGCCCTGTCTCTCACTCTGGCCATAACATTGTCTCACTACCATGCACATTACCTCCTCCTTCACCCTGCCCTTTATCTCGCTCTGCCCTTACATTGCACTCTCCGTCATCCTGTCCTCTTCATCATCCTGCTATCTCCCCTTCTTGCCCTCACGTTGCTCCTTACGCCGCCCTTCACACTGACCCTTCCTTTCTCCCTCACACTGCTCATCACATGGCCCCCTCACTTACCATGCGCCCTCCCGTCTTCCTCTTATCGCCACTCACAGCGCTTTCTTCCTTCCTCACACTGCCCCCCATTTCCACTCACATTGTCCTTAACCCTACTTCTCATGCTGCACTTCACACTGCCTCTAACACTGCCCCTCACATTTTCCCACATTGTCTCATAGCCCCTCCTCCCTCACTCTGCCCTTCACACCGTCCCTTGCACTGCTGCTCCTCTCTTACAGTGACTTTCTTCCCTCACACTGTCCCATGTACTGCCCCTCCTCCCTTATATTGTCCCGCGCGTAACCCATCACACTGCCACTCCTTCACACTGTCCCCCAGACTTCCCTTCATATTGCCCCTCGTCCCTCACACTGCCCCTCCTTCATACCGACCCCACACTTTCTCTCTTACTCCCTCCCTTTCATTCTTTCCCTCACTTCCCCTCACACTGCCCCTCTTCCCTCACACTGACCCTAACACTGCCCCACACACTGACCCTCCTACTTCACACTGCACCTCATACTGCCCCGACTCCCGCCACCCAGCAACTCTGAGGGCCTGGTGAGGCTTTTGATCCGGGCAGATTTAGTGTGTGCCTGCCTCGTCCAATTCCCGTTTCGACCCTGCCTCGCCCTGCCTCACCCTGTCTTTCTCTCGTGTTTGTGCCTCGTCTTACCACAGTCTTGCCTCAATTTGCCTTAGTTTGCCTCCTGTTGTATGCCTGCTTCCATCTTCCTGCCCCGCTCTGAGTCACTGTCGAATCTCTTCCAATTCCTGCCTCGTCCCGCCTAATTTCAGCCTTCCTCTGTGTTCCTGACTTGCCCTGCCACACCCCTGCCTCGCCCTACCTCAACCATACCCAGCTCCATGGCTTTTCCTCTCCCCTGCCTTCCCTAACCTTACTCGTTCCTCCCTCCATGCCCCTGCCTTATCCTTGCCTCGCCCTGCCTTGCTCCTGCCTGCTGTTCGTGCCTATGTCTCGCCCTTGCCTATTTCTTTATTAGCTGTATTCATTCTCATTCTAACTTCACTGTAGTCTTATCCTTGCCTCACTCCTACCACTTCCTCTTCTCATTCCTCATTCCAGCTTTGCTTATGCCTTGTGTCGCCTCAGTACTTCCTATCCTGCCTCTCTCCCTTTCAGTTTTATCTCTCCTTTGTTTCTCTCTCTCCTCTCATATCTGCGTCCATCCGTCTTCAAAACTTGACGTTAACTTTTCTTTCTTCTCTCTCTCTTTTTTTTTCTTCGTTTGTGTCGCTATGCATCATTCCAACATCATCATCAGCAACAGCAGCAAGCTCAGCATCATCATCATTCTAACCCTAATTCCCACCCAACTTACATATTTGTTACACTTGTAGCATTCCTTTCTGTCTCCTGCTGTCCATTCCACACACCTTCCTTCCTCTTTCCTCATTCCCACATTCCTCCTGTTTCACCCCTCCCTTCCTCTAGCCTCGCCCGTGTCTTCCTCCAGCTTTACCTCTTCCGTCCTCCTGCCCCGCCACTTCCACCTGCCTCGTCCCTGCTTCCCTCTTTGCCACTTCCTTCCACTCCTTCCTCCCTACTGCCTCACTCTTGCCTTCCTCCATCCTTACCCTTATCTGACTACTGCCCCTCTCACACCTTCCTGTCTCACCCTGCCTTCATCACCCCATCACAGCCTCCTCATTCCTTACCCTTATTATTCTCCTGTCTCTCCTTCTACCTCCCTCCTACTACCCTCACCCCTCAGTCACATCCACATTACTTGTGTTTCATTCCATCCACATCCTTGGCACATCTCTGGCTCACCACCTCCACGTTTCTGTCGCCTTTTCACATTAGTCCCCTGCACTACTTCCCTGCCTCGTTACTGATTTATTTCAGGCTTTCAGTAACCTTCCTCTTGTTTCATCATTACCATCTTCCTGCCTCTTCGCTGCCTCTTCCTTAGTTTACCTCTGTCATATTCCTGTCTTATCCCCATCTAACTCTGCCATGGCCTTGTCTCCCTGCCGCATCATTCCCCTGCTTCACTTGCCTGCCTCACTGCAGCCTCATCCCCACCTTACCCTGCTAAGGTTATATGTCCTTACCGCATCATTCCTCTGTGTCACTCGCCTACCGCACTGTTGCCTTACCCCCACCTAACCCCTGGCACATTCCCGTCTCCCTGCCGCATGTCACGTGTCTCAACTGCCTTCCCCACTCAGATTTTTGCGTCGCGCCCGAATGACAGTGATGGCACTCGTCTGTCGGTGTCCCCCTTGACTCATTCCGTCGAGGACGTGGCCCGCCTCCCTCACGTCCCATGGCCCGCCGGGGAGGAGCAAATGCAGAATTAGATGGATTTGAGGCATAATTTGGTCGATAAAGTTAACTGGTCCATCAGATGATTTGTTTGTATACCTGCTTATATGACATGTTACAACAGTAACATACAGCTTCTTCATATTTTGTCATATGCCATTTGTGGAAAGTATCTTGTTGTTCTCTCGTATATCAGTCAACGAGTATGTGAGGTCCAGTGCAGGACCGGACCGTCTCCTCGAAGAGAGGATTATGACCAGATTTAACCCTTCCTTAGTCTGGGCAAGAAAGAATCGGAAAAGGGTATTATTAGTTAGAGCAGGGGCTGTGAAAGTCAGTGTTATATAATAGCTACGTTTGTGTGTCAGATTCTATATTATGACATCGGTCTGAACCGACAGGGTAGAAAAATATGTTAGCAAATGAAAGGACGTAATAACAGCACCCATTTGAATTTTTCACCATGTTATATTTAATTACAGACTCAAGACACCGCAGTTTGTGACACGAACACGATAATCCCAGAGCCATGGTGGCTCCATGGCGCCATTCCATACACATAAATATCATGCATAAGAATAAAGTGTTGCAAAAATACTCACTGGGAAGAGGTATCAGTTATCAAAGTTTACGATAATACGACGCCAAGAAACACGTGCCGTTCAATACGCTCTCTTTCCCATCAGTCCTCATCCTTACCTTTCATTTTCCCGCAGTATGAGCTGCAGACGTTCACTGAGAAGCGGGAGACGTCATGGGCGTTTACTCCATATGGTGGCGGCGATGTGGACGGCCCCTCCAACGGCCCCGCCCCGCTGCCCTGGGACGTGGAGGCGCACCCAGCACACATGTTCCACGACGAGGTTAAGGTTGTGCAGGTGAGTTACGGAGAGACAGGACAGTGAAGAAATCGTTACACTTTACAAGTATTATGTCTGTATTCACCTCCCTGTTATAAACACTACAAAATTACCCACCTTCTTACCAGGTCGTGAGACTCCACCAGTTTACAGGATTATTATTATTAATCCGTTCTTTATTACCACACATGGCTGCACCTGTTCATCAGTCTCATCCCCCACGCACACGCACATACGCACGCATGCACAGGCCATAAATAAATCACCTATCCTCCTGTTCCCCGTGTCTCAGGCTGGCTCCCTTATGCGCGGCAAGTCACTGCTGAGAGGGAGGGGCCAGAGAGAGGGAGGGAGGGTAGGAAGAGGAGGGAGAATGAAATGCGAGGTTGTACATACATACACACATACTGTACTGTACATACATACACACATACGTACATACATCCTTATCGTACACTTGTCTCGTATCGTGCCTCTTTGTTTCATCATTTTGCACTGTCTGTATCTTTCATCTTAACTGTTATCACAACACGCCAGCTTTATTATCAAACACTTGTCAACACCACACATTTCTGTATCTTCCCTCTCACCCATCATAACCGTTTCACCTGTCCACTTATTACCCATTCACTTGTATCACCAAACACCTGTCTCATCATGTCTCTCTTCTGTTCTCTTTTCTTTTCTCTTCTCATCTCTTCTCTTCTCAGTTTTCCTCTTCTCTTCATCTCCCACTCCCTTACCGTTCTGGGGGCCTCAAATCCTCATATTAACGACGGAGGTTTTTTCACTTGTTATACCTCGGAAAAGTAAAGTTTAGGTTAGGCTGGCGGCTTTGGAGCCTGACTGAACACCTCTCACGAATACAGAAGCCGAGTGTATGAACTTTCTTGAAGCTTATATGCATATTATGTTGCTTTAAGTTGCATGCGATATTCCTTATTCATCATTGTATCTTTCTTCACACTGCTACCAACAACTTCAGAGCCAGGAAGTAAATATCAGAATGAAAAATATGACCAAACAGTTGATCCCAGGAAATAACTGACTGCAATGGTGACCTGTTTAAAGTAAAAATTAGTTAACTTCTTTCATGATTTGTTCTGTCAGCGCTGCCACAGGAAAGTTTATAGGTTGTATTCTTAATGACGTTTGAAGAATTCGCAGTACTTCTTCCATAGCGATTTATTCAGCTTATTACGCCTCAGTATCCTCATGTGTGGTGTTAATGTAAATTGTGTCGGTATTAAAACGATAGAAGTAACATGCTATAGAATATTAAGACGTAGGAAACAAAACAAATCGCTAAGAAAGAGGTGCTTCGAAGCCTCCTATGCGAACCTAGTGCTGGAGGTGGGGAAGGCCAACTAACCACCCCTTCCCTCCCCACGCGCGTTCAGGCCAAGTCAATTTTTCCATCCCGGGCTGCGACCTCGACACGCACAATTAGTTTACTGGGCGCCGGTGTGTGCAGAGAAAACACACACCGTTTGTAAAGGACTCAGGCCGCTCACATTAAGGCGGAATTGGAAGTGAAATTAAATGTAGCGCTTTAAGTAACTCACGTGTGGGGAAAAATTGATGAGGCATTACAAAAAAAAAAAAAATATGTATCTGTCAGTATACTAAGTTCAGGCTGTTCTGCATGTTGGTAAATCATAGGCAGGTTTTATTGTGGAGAAAATTAAGTGGGAAAACTTAAGGTTTTAAAAGAGAAAATGTTGTGGGTGAAGTTAGGTTTTATTAAAGAGAAAATGTAGTGAGAAATTAATTGGTATTAAAGAGAAAATGTAGTGAGAGAAGTCAAGTTTTTAAAAGAGAGAATGTTGTGAGAGAATTTAGGTTTTATGAAAATGTGAGAGAAAATAAGTTTCATTAAAAAGAAAGTTCAGTGGGAGAAGATTTTTTTTTCTTGTTTTGCACTTAACCTCAGAGGAAATTGTTATTAAAGTAATGTATTCCACTCCTCCCTAACGACATTGCTCTGTGAGGCATTTGCTGGATTTATGGTGAAATATATATTGCTATGAGCCATGGGGGTTAAAGCGCTCCCGGGCATAAATCTGTCAAGGGAAATACTTAAGATAAAACGTGCCTCCTCTTTCCTCCCCCAGGTGCCCCACACGGCGTCAGTGAAGGAATGCCACCGGTGCAAGGGCACTGGCTCCCTGCAGTGCTCTGAGTGCCACGGCAAGGGATGGGTGAGTTGTGGGTGACGGGGTGTTGGTGTGTATGTGGGTTGGGTGGGTGTGAAGGATGTTGTAGGGGTATTGGTGGGGAAGCGTTTTGTCTCGTGTGTGTGTGTGTGTGTGTGTGTGTGTGTGTGTGTGTATTCATTACTTCAACCCAACTTTTGGAGATAAGTGTCGGGATGATGATGATGATAATGATGAAGGTAATGATGATGATTATGACGATGATCTGTTTGTCGTTGCTGCAAGCTTAAAAAAAAAAAAAATTCCAAAAACGGTAATATGTTAATTCCAAGTACACCGGAATATACACAAAACACAAATAGTACAGTCTTTTTTTTTTTTTTTTTTTTTTGCATATGCTTTTAAGGTTTAAAATTGCACCATGACCATACTGATATCGCTGTATATTGTAACCCTAGTTTTATGTGTAAGGCTGTGTCTGTGTGTGTATGTGGGAATATGTTTTGTCCAAACTGTGCGTCGATGTAGGTGAATGAGTATGCGCAATAATGTCAGAATGTGATGCGTGCCTCTCATATCCGGCTGCGCTTTCCACAAATGTTTTGTTCTCTTGAAGTTTTTAATTTCATAACCTGATTCTTCTGTTGTGTCCCGCGCACCAGCTCCTGTCCCATACCCCCGCCTCTGTCCCATATCCTAAGATAAACGCAATCATTCCGCCCAAATCGTCAGCCACAAGTTGTTTTTGTACACTTCACTTTATCATCTGCTTCAGTGATGAATAATCGGTCCGGATTGTCCCTTTCCCTTAAGTTCTTTACTCGCACTGTCAACTGAGATGTTCTCTATTACAGATTTTCCTCTAGTCTCTTGGGCACACTTAACACATGTGTTTAACTAGCACCTGTGTTTACGCACACAAGGTGTGCTTTACACTAGGTAGGCCTACATCACTTAGTGGCCACCTTACACTAGGTATGTGTTGCCCTGATCTCACCCTGCACAAGTTGTATGTCGCCTCGCACCAGCCATCTGTTAATTCACACCATTTTAATGCCACATTGGCTCTGCCTCTCTTTTCAACAGCCCTCAATAGTCTTCACATAAACCGTTTCTAGTGTTACTAATCCATTTCCACCTCGCATCAAGACATCGAGGTCTTCACATGAACCTTCTCTCGCCTCACGTGCACTCTTTCTGACTTCACACCAGTCGTTTCCTGCATTACTAACCCTGTCTCCCCGCCAGTAATACCCTGTTGCCTCTCTTGACCTTATCTCGCCTCACATCAACCCTATCTCACCTTAAACCAACCTTTTCTGTGCCCTTACATGAACATTTTCTCACTTACCAACTATTCCATGCCTTCCTGACCCTATCTCACCTCACATCAAAGCCCTGTGACCTTTCTGACCTTACATACAGCCCCTGTGACCTCTCTCATTTTACATAACCACTCCAGACGCGGTGCCTGTCGTGCCACGGCGACGGCTGGTACACGGACTCTTCCGGGTACAAGGAGCGCTGCTTCTACTGCCAGTCCTCCACCCACGGCCACGGTCGCCAGGACTGCCTCAAGTGCAACGCCAAGGGTCGTGTAGCCTGCCCTCCTTGCGACAGCTATGGACAGATTCGCTGCTTCATCCGTCTCACTATCACATGGTAACCTTGTCCGTATTTCAGTAACGGAGTATGTTATTTCGGTAGTTTTAATCTATACTTTAGCACCCTTAACCCTGAAGCCTCCGGAGACAACTCATTTATTCTGCTACTGCCAGCGACAGACGATCATAATCACCACCGTGGAACATCCCGAGGACTGAGGGTTAACTGATTCACTGCTGTGTTCAACCTAAGGTATTTTATTCATGTTAAAAGCAGACGATTTTGTTCCGCTGACAAATCCTAGACGTCATATGGTTAAGTTTCTTTTTTTTTTTTTTTCCCAGTATTTAGAGACTTGATATTTCCCTGTAATTAATGTATGTTGCCTTTCCTCATGTCTGCACAAATAATATTCAAAAACTTTACGGCTTTAATAACGAGAAATTAGCGTCATCATTAAAGCAGCAGACGTACAAATGACTTCAGAATATTTTAATTTGACTGGATCCTGGACTGGGTCATAAGGTAACTGCAGTACCATAAGATTTCAGTGTTTGTCTCTGGAAAATGAAGTTACAAATATCTGCATTGATTTTACTAATATCACAGACCATAATAAAAGTTCCTCATAACACACACACACACACACACACACACACACACACACACACACACACACACACACACACACACACACACACACACACACACACACACACACACACACACACACACACACACACACACACACACACACACAAGCAGAAAAATAAACACCTCCAAGTCCACACACTAAACCAACCCCTCTCCTGCAGGAAAGTGAACACCTCTGAGCACATCGTGAGGAAGGGCGCCCTGCCGGAGTCGCTGGTGAAGGAGGTGTCGGGTCAGGTGGCTTTCGAGGAGGAGGGCACCCGCATCCTTCCCCTGACGCAGTTTCCGGACAACACCATCAATCTGGCCTCGGCGCAACTCGTTAATAACCACAAGAATGCTTTTATTGACGAGCGTATTTATGCACAAGTGAGTGTGTAAGGAGAGAGAGAGAGAGAGAGAGAGAGAGAGAGAGAGAGAGAGTCAGCACGTGTGTTTGTAATAAAAGAAGATTGTGAATGATTGCTAGAATGTGTGTGTGTGTGTGTGTGTGTGTGTGTGTGTGTGTGTGTGTGTGTGTGTGTGTGTGTGTGTGGTGTGCGTGTGTGTGTAACGGGGGGAGGGGACAACCGAGCAGACAGACAGAATGACTGCAGCTGTGATTATTGCATCAGTGAATATTTGTTCCGTCAGGTGTTAGCTTTGTCCGAGAGCGAGAGATGGAAGACAGAACAGGACAACAAAAGGAAATGAGGGAAAGAGGAATAAAAGAAATTAAAACACGAGAACAAGAAAGAACTAAAGTTATGCTACGAATGAAAGACAATAAGAGGAATGAATGAAAGTAAATACAGGAGGACAGGAAAGTACTAAAGGAATACTAAGAATGGAAGATGAGAAAATCACAGAGAACGTGGGATGTAAAGATGTAGTTCGAGAGGAAATTCAGTAAAGCTCCATTTTTCCCCATAAAGATGATATTTCCTGTTCTTCCAGTTTACGATATTACTTGTAAGGAAAATTTTTAATACTGTGGAATGCTTATGTGAGTTATATGACTGACTGCCTCTTTTTATTTCTTATAAAGGGAGTGAGGCGGGTTATAACGGCGTCAGATGGGAAGGGGAACAAAAACTGAGTGGTAAAAATAAAGGGAGGAAAGAGAAATGGGAGGAGATGTATGCAGTGTGTGCAGCGTTCAAATATAGAATGTGGACCTTCTCGTAGACAAGTGTGTGGCTTTGTTGGAGAGTCTTTAGAGTTTGAATGAAGATAGAGGAGAGAGGAGAGCGGAAGGAGATTAAATGGTGAAATAATAATCTCCTGATGCTCTGAATGAGTATGAGGATAAAGAAGAATAATTAGCAGAGGGAAGCAAATCAATTCTCTGCACGTGTGTCACGGTTAGCGAGCTTGTTCTAACCTGACAAGATGACCACGGAATATGGAATGGTTGAGAACCAAAGGGGTGTAAGAGGTCGACAGACAGAAAGAGGAGGAGTATGTGGTTAAGAGGAGAGAAGCGAAAAGAGTGACAAGATATCGGAAGAGAGTTTTGGCAAGTTTGTTTGACTGTTAAGTAGCAAGTAAGAAGTTGCATTTGGAAAGAAGTTAAGAAAATTTAAGATGGAAGCAAGACCAGTGGAGGATTGAAGGGAAGAAATGGTTGACCGTCAATGGAATACGTGGGGTATTGGAGAGATTTAGAGAGTATTCAGCCAGTTGCTGGATGTGGTAGTTGAAAGGGGTGCTGTGTTATCAGTTATCAGGAAAGCTGGACCCATTGGAGAAAGAGTGAGAGTCGAAAGATCGGTCAGTAGACGAGAGCAACATTAACCGGTGAAAAATCTTTAAACAGGAAAGTTGGAGAAGTGGAAGGTGTGAGTGAAGAAATGTTTTCGTGGGGAGGGGAGGTAATAATAGACCGACCCTAGAAGCTATGTTAAAACAGTTATAACCAGTTTGTAAGGTGAGGCGGTAAAATATGTTCTGCCTAATGTCCAAGTGACTGTATGCTGATAAGATACGCTGATATCCTCTCTCCCATGTATATGAGGAGAGTTAGTAAATTATACATTTCTGAATATCTTAAGTACCTGTATGCATACGAGATACGCTGACCCCCTCTCACTATTGCAGAGGCACCAGGTAATTATTCTGCAGGATATGTGACTTCCTATATGATTACGAGATATGCCGACCCCATCTCATCTTTGCAGAGGCACCAGGTTCGCATCGTGCCGGTGGCTGAGGTGGAGTACGGGTTCAAGGGCGGTCCGGGGAAGTTCTGGGTATACGGGTACGAGAACAAAGTGTATTGCCCCGATTACCCGCACACCTGCTGCTGGGGCTGCTGCTGCGTCATGTAAAGGCATCGCCAACATTCTCATCCCATCTTCTCAAGAAGCATCACAAGGCTCGCACTTCTCCGAGGCATCCTCTTCTCCCCTTCACGATATGAGGCATTTCATTGGGAGCCAAAACCATGACTCAAGAATTCAGTTCTTCCTTTCTGTGGTCTTCAGCTGATGACCACCACACCAGGTGTCTGCTTAGCTGGCATATCCCAGTCTGGGACTAACTGTATCTTGACCCTCTTAGAGTGCGCTCATTAGGGATAGTAGTAGAGCTTTTACTGAGCAATTTGCTTCCCCGAGGTCAGACTTGTCCTCAGTCAGATCCCTGCCTGGTCTCCCAGTCAGCTCCTGGCAGCTACAAGGCTCCACGAGGCTCGACTGTCGTAGGAGTCTTGGCATTGGTAATTCATGGCGAGCAAAAAATTCGCACTTGATTAAGACTTTTCTCACCCCGGCTCTGGCGGCACTAATCCTCGGGTCAGCCGGCAGCCCAGGAGCCTCACCTCGCTTCAGTTAACAAAATTGTCACAATAGTAGCCATGGGCCTGTGTTAATATAAGTAAGCGATGTGTGTGGAGTATGATGCCCCACAATAAAAAACTTTAAGTCACGGCTGACGTGACACACAGCGGTAATAACCTAATACAATAAGCAACGCCAAGAATCTGCATAAACAGTTAAGTTGTAGGACAGCAATCACGGCAGCGATCAGGTGTAAACTTCCAGCACCAGACACATACCCACTCCAAAGCTCTTTCATTCCGCAAAAGGTAATATCCCACTGCACGAAAGTTTGGAACTTTCCCAGGAGTGGATCTTGAATGTGGTCATTAGCATAATTACTACTTTAAATGGGACAGTACAAAAACAGCACCATTGTTGGGGGTCTGAGCAAAATAATGCTACTGAGAGTTTGATGAGAACAAATTTTAAAAGATGTACGGTAATACACTCATCCACGGAACATTTTCCTCATGAACATGTCAGGGCACACAAGCTCCTCTGCATCTGTATTATCAACTTCCCTTGTAGTTAATAAGTTATTAACTCTCTCCTCCAGGACATACTATACGTCAATTCATGTACAGTATTTAAAATGTATCACAATTACTGTACAGCCAGATCGACATACCATATGACTCAAGAGATTCATGTGATTTCGGTTTTTTGTCATGATTTTTTTACATGACAGTTTGGTTCAACCTGATAAATACCATCTCTCACAAAACCTACGTACGAGTTACACTAGTCAGCCAGTCACCTCTCGCCATGGGTGACTATGAAAATTGTACTTAATATATATGGTAGCCTCATGAGCTCTTGACGAAACCGTATAATATCTTGTTCATCCTGTCATAGCAGTCGCTCCATTCTAGTCAACGTAATACATCTTTAGAAAGAAGATTTTTATGGTAGTGAAACTCATCATAAATCCTTAAAGGGAGATGCTAAACATACCCATTTTGCTAGTCATAATACACTTTTTTCTAGTCAGCCTGAGCCAGGGCGTCAACCTCCGCCAAGTCAGCCGGAAGTTGGAAGCAATAATGCTCAAATACCGACCTGTTTACCTGCCATCGTCGTGTAATTGTCATCATTATCAACATGGTTATTACTGTTCAAAATTATTTCTCATACTGTGCATTATTCTTTAAAGTCTACAATCCTGATCCCATCACTGTTTCTGTGACTGACAAGTGTGTAACGAACATTTAAAATGCTCTTCGCATTTCTCATTATCACTAGATGACACACAGCAGCATAAAACAGTATCACCTTCAAGACGTGCAGCTCAGACAGTTCTATAACATTGGTCATGACGCACTGTTTTGTCAGTTTTTCATATAAAATTTAGAAAATACACAAAAAAATTTAAGAATGTTTTCTGGGTGATGTCTTGAGGTGAGGACTGTTGTGTGAGTAATGTGAAGGCCAGTGGAGGTGATCATGCTCGAGTCAGTCAAGGTTGTATTCCCATCAGCATATGAGGCCGTGTAGTACCTCTTCCTTGGCGAGTTAGTTACGTCTTACACTTTATTACTATCCTGTGTGTTGTTTCCGCCTTCTTTTTTGTTAGTCTAGACTGTGTAAATAACACGCAAGAGTTAAAAATGTGTAAAATGCAGAACTATGTGGCTGGAAAAGAAGTGTTTGTGTGCATGGTCTAAATAAAAACAGGTCTGTGTACTTCCAACTCACGCACCGGTGAGGAGAGAAACTGAGACGTCACCAGGGAATGGGGAAAGGAACTTGCTTTAGCGCGGAGACCATCCCATGTACACATTAAAAATGTACATACATTTTAAGGGGAAAAAATCAACAAATGGGTAATTATCAGTAAATAATGCACCTTTGGAAAAGCTGTTCAGCTGTCTTTTATCCTGGTATAGTCATAGTGTTATGGAAGTAAGGATCATGATAAGCGGTGATGACTGTGATCGAGGCTGAAGCACAACTGGCCGAGGAGATGCTACGTCACGAGTCTGTGTGAGTAGGATCAATTTTCGTACCGAAATGCACAGATTTGTTCTTACTTAGACCGTGCTGGGAACCTCCTCAACAGACGAGAATACAGGTCTGTCAGTCAGCCAACCCCTCCACTGGCAACTGTTCACCTACTGCTTCTCCTAACACTACCATGTCGTTCACACGTTTAAATTTGTTGTATTGATGCATATACATTTTATATATACCGTATTTATTGTGTAAATATTGATAACTTGTTATACACACTTGGAATAAATAATGATGGAAAATACATCAATCAAAAATACACAATTGATATTAATGTTGGCTCTGTACACCACATTAGTCCACTGTTGTCTTATTGCCAGGGCTCTAGGGGCAATGTTGGGCTGGTAACCTGAAATCTTTGATAGTGTTTATATACGGTATATACAGCATATATATATCGTTTCACCGAGATTGAGTTAACTTTCATGTTGACTACAAATGATTGTGAGAAGTAATTTGCCCAGAAAACAGCCTGTGTAATAACAACATCTTTATTTAGAGTTTTATATTGTCATTGCCCAGTGTTAAATACTGTAATGTAATATGATGTATATAGCCATCCACACCAAAATCATATGTAATGCTGAGAAGTTTGTGATCGATTTGCATAGATGAGTTGCAACCCTTAGCATGGGTGTTAGGGCCGTATTTCAAGTTGCCCTAGGAGATTTCGTAACGCTTTTTTCATAGCAATTTTCTTCATATTGCACCTTTTTATCCTCTTCCATGTTCCTGAGGGAAGATAAGTCAGTTTCGGCAATATATACATAACATGCAATCGAATATCATGGTGTAAAATGGATAATAAACCGGTAAGGAAAAACGTGCTCCGGAGTCTACAATAACACTTGAAATGGGGCATTTACTGATGCCCCCGAGTAAATAGGGTTGTGGTGTACGTATAGCTGTTGCCAGAGCCCCTCGTGGATGAGGCTACTGGTAGCTACTCGCAGTTGTGTGTGTGTGTGTGTGCTTGGCCACTCACCCTCTCTGGGTTGTATTCTCGTCGGCCTAGCACCGCGCCCTTACCTGTTTTTGTCAGTATATAACACGCTGATATTCACCTGTCTGTTATCCATGCCGATTATGTCAATAATGGAGGAAGAAAAAGGCTCTTAAAACAGTTTTAAGGTGAAACAGGTAAAATTTGGTAATAGGTGTCCACACCAAGTGTGGATCATGTTCGTGCCAAAGAACGTTTTCCAGTCAAGTAACTTTTGATGAAAACGACATTAAGGATAGATGCTATCCACATTCACCACTTTTCACTGTAACTTCATCTTTTACTTTGGCTGAAATGATTTTCATTTTGTCGTTTGTTTCCCACCAGAAAAAAAAAAAATGCAAGTTGCCACCTGTGACTGCATCATAACTCTAATTTGTGAGCTTTGCGTATGGCGACTGCGGTACCAGAGATCACTAACCAAAATCGGTCTCAGTTAATCTCTCATAAAATCGATATCTGTGAACCAATCTTCATAACTTAAGTGACGTATCCAGTGTTTATAAGGATGGCCAGTAAAATGAACTACGCCCAGAAATTCTAACTTCAAAAATAGGTTTAGGGTTATGGCAGTTTCAGGATTTTTTTTTTTTTTTTTGTAAACGTTGAGAGCTTACATCACATAGTTATATTATTATTTTTTTTTCATAAATAACTAAAAAGATATAATTCATACATATCTGTAACTTCAGCATCTCCACACTAATGCACGGTTAGAGGATGCCGCAATTTACGCCCCACACCCGCTTACCTGGGAGCAAACTTTTGAGTGTGAAAGTGCCCTTGCTAGATCTCTTCGTTCGAACAGTAAGTCGTTAAGGAAGATTTACTCAGAAGCCTCCTTAGCTGCGAAGATTACGACCCAAATTGACCTCGGAAATTTCGTAAGACTTCATCCTAACTATTTATTCTTCACGTTTTACCTCAGTATACCTTTGTACGTTGCTGATGCAAGCTATATCAAAACTAGAGCGATTGAGATAACATGCTCGAGAATATTAAGGCGTAATATGCATAATGAGTCGCCAAGAAGAAATTACTACGAAATCTCCTGTGCTACCTGCAGTATGGCCCTGTGTGACCACTTCTTACAAGGTTTCTGAAACACATGAAATACGTAGGTCAATATGGTTTTGTTTAAGGGCCGTGAGCCGCTCCATTGCTCCTGTGTATAATGAAACAATGAACCTGGGACGTAAACCAGATACTGACGCCCTTTCTCCATTTCTGAAACAGTATATAAAAAAAAAAGTTGTAAATCATCATCATCGCGGATACTGTTCTCTCAGCTTCGGTTTCTTATACACAGTGGTGGACTTTGACATAGACTCCTCTGGTGAGAATTAGCGATTATCTGGTATTATAACACTCAAAAGACATGGATATTAGTCAAAAAGAGCTTTAACCATACGAAAGTTACGTGATAGACTTACATTTAGACATCCATTAAAGAGTTTGTTATCGATATAGTTTTAACTGGAGAAATCGTTTGGTTCACTGCGTAATGATCTACCAAAAATTTTATCTGCTAGTCTAACCCGCCACGCCGTGTAGCCTATTGTGCTGCTCCCTGCGAATTCTGCCTGATATCCTTGTCATTTTTACAGTCAAGTGAATAGTATTTCATGTCACTACAAAATGAGTTTCAAAGTTCACTGGTGGAATCATTGGACATGCATCATTGTTAGTATTTGAAGACACTACAGAGCTGATTTCCAAGTTTTAGGGCGAAGCAGTTGTATGCATCATTGTTAGTATTGAAGTCACTACAAAATGATTTTCAAGTTGTAGGGCAAATTCATTGTATATGCATCATTGTACTGAACATATAGGTGAGGCTCGTTGCTTGAATGTGAAGGGTAGTGACCATGTGTTCATAGCCTCTGGTAGCTGTAAAAAATGTCATTCCATCATACATACATACATACATACATATTAGATGCAGAGATATGAAATTTTAAAACAGTTTGATGTTGTGTTGTACTTCATATATTTCCAAGGAAAGGCAATGCTGTTTGACACACACACACATTGCCATTTGCCAGTAAGCCATAAGATATTGGTTGAAGTAAGGGTCGTATGCTAAGTGGCTTTCGAGATCTCGTAACCCTTCTTCTTTAGCGATTTATTTTGCACTTTACACTTGGTTTCATCCAATGTGTCATTGGTTCAAATCATGCAGATGTTAAAAGTGTGTTAGTGGCATATAAATGAATGATAAGGCGAAATATACAAAATAAACCGCTAAGGAAGTGCTACTGTTCTCCACTGCAGCTTAGACAACGGCCCTAAGAGGCTGCTGGTTCTCGTTCCTTCTGCTCCCTGGCACTGTCTTAAGGCGATAACGCTGAACACACTCATTTCATTTCACTGCAGACGGGGAATTCTCATAGTGGATCTCAACATTACCTATTACCAAGTTCGCAGACGTGGATAATATGAGTCAGTTCGAATTATAATTATTAAATGACATGTACTGACTTACAAATATATTAAGAGTAAAAGTATAATCCATGCCATAAATCTGTAAAAAATTTCTGATCCTTCTATTTGAATTCCTCAGCATGATCCATTAATTTGTAGTCCAACAGTCACTTCCTCCTCACACATGCACACAATATCAACAGATCTCGTCACAGTGAGGTCGGAATCGGCCACGCCCTGACGCGTATTATCCGTTCGTTTAGGTCAGGATAAAAGTTGGGATAGGAGCACCCTATTTCACCGGGTCACATTCTGGGCATTCCACTTTGTCACCTACATTATGTCTGGTAGTGAACATCAGTTTACCCAAGTCGAGGTTCAGCAAAACTCTTTGTCCATCTCCCAGGTTCCATCCCATTTTACACGATCAGATAGTTTATGTTAGGATTTGTCTGATTCCGACATCAGTGTGAACAGGCCCTGCCACTTTCCCGGTTCCTGCCGAATGACTGATTGGCTGCAGTGAGTGTCGGTTTAATATTCTTTTATAATCCATTTCGGTTCCACTTCAGAAATACTGTTCAGTGCTTTCACTCCAGTGGCGAAACCTGATATTAGTTGCCATTTACTCTTAAGAGTTTCATTCGTTTGAAAACAAAGACTCCATTACCTTGTGTCCATTTTGTATGAGGGAAATTGTTTAAGGTGTTCATAAGCTACCAGTAATAGACACATTATCCATTTTCTTTTCTGCATAAAGGAGTATATATAAAGCATTTGTATATTATGTACATACCATGCTGGTTTCAATACATGTACGACAGTTTCCATAGCATAACTCAACCGACACTGCCCCCTCAGCCAGCCTAAGCCCGTGGCTGTAGAGAGAACGCAAATCATGTCAGTCAATCGTCATAATCAACTCCAGGTATGTTTGTGAGCCTTGGTTTCCAGAAATCTCTTCACATACCACAACTTGGAGGGAAGTTGTACCCTGAGCTTCACACCGAACAGATACCCAGCGTCCAGTTTTAAGGTAGTGGCTCCAAGTCTTAGGAGATTATATGCAGAGTTCATTATGACACTGTTATCCGTATGGTCTGGCAAAGCTTTCCACTGCCACCATAATACTGGACTACGGGTTTTCGTTCGGTGTCAGACCCTGGTTACGTCTCTCTCCCTGCGAGTGGCAAGATAAGGGGTAATTTGAAGTCATGGCTCACTAGTATACCAGACTCGGCTCATTTCAGGAAAAACACACAGATAGGCGCGAGTGTTTTCAGTTAGGTGTGGTCTCAAAACTGAAGAGCTGGTCTTCTTTATTGGCTGTGGCTGTGGTGAGGCTGGGGGTGTTACACACACACACACACACACACACACACACACACACACACACACACACACACACACACACACACACACACACACACACACACACACACACACACACACACACACACACACACACACACACACACACACACACACACACACACACACACACACACACACACACACACACACACACACACACACACACACACACACACACACACACACACACACACACACACACACACACACACACACACACACACACACACACACACACACACACACACACACACACACACACACACACACACACACACACACACACATAAATATACACACACCGCAATCCACTGTGTAAAAATTCACACACACACACACACACACACACACACACACACACACACACACACACACACACACACACACACACTTTTTTTTTTGAAGGATGCCTCAAGCTTCCATTAAGCCATCTAGATTTTGTACCAGCCCACATACAGCCGCGGAGCTTCGTAGGTCTCATAGGTGTTTGTACACTCGCCAGACACAGTTTATGCCACTCTCTGTTCCTAAGCCTGGTTGGAGGTAAGTGATAACCAGGGTTTATTACTGAATGAAGACCTATTGTCCAGTTAAAGCGATAAATTAGTTCGAAGATCATCCAGATGGCATGAAGAACACCCACTAAAATTATTCAGCATCCTAGTGGTGTGAAACAGTATGACATACGGACAAGGGAGTTTTAATCACTAACACTACAAAGTGAACACGGGTTCACTGCTATGAACCACTTCAAAGCTTTTTTTGTGGGGATTATTTTGAGATGATTGTTACACGTGCAGTTTGGAAAGTTTCCCGTCAACAAGAATGGGTCATCGTTCGATGTGAAACCCTAATCAAAATTATCTTTCAGCCAGGAAGAGACGTACAGGGTGACCACAATCTATGTCTCGTGATAGTGCAAGCGGTCTTTGCCCCTCCCCCTGTTCCCCTTATACCAAGTAACGCAAGGTTCTTTTATAATAAATGTATTTGTAAGTGGTACAAATAATGATGCTGTTCGTGTAGGAGTTTATGTGTCGTAATAATAATAATAATAATTCTTGGCTTAAGGTGTGGAGGCCATAAGCTTTTTAATTTCCGATGTCCGTGCTGTAGGTTGTTACTAGGTGTTACTGTTGTCACCTCATTTATCATTATTGTTATTTGACACCTGTATGCTGTGTCCATCCTGTTGTTGAGTTATCACAGATTATTATTAACCTATTCAGTCCGGTGATGTAAATTTTTCTTCCTTTTATTCATGCTCTCTTCAGACGATTTCATTCTGCATAGGGAGAGAAATCAGACTAATGGGGTTAATGGAGGCTGTTTCAAACCTCGACACTAAATGTTATCTCTGAAGTAAGAAAAAAAAAATGTCTGAAGGTAGCAAGAATAAACTAAAAAGTACATCATTGAATGGAAGGGATTTTAATGTACTATAATTTGTTTGGATATAGGTATTCTATCTGACGTTACAATTACTTGATATGTACATCATATATCACATTATTTTGTTGTAAACATTATTGCTATATAAAAACCCAGGTAGAATTTATTAAAATACCGTATATATAGTAAAATTATTCCTACATGTTGATGCAAAATTCAAATATATTTACTTATATATAAAAATCATGTTATAGAATCTATTGGAAAGGTTTATCTTAGCTTATTATGAAGAGAAAGATATTTATATCCGTGATCCTCTCAATCCAAAATTGATATGTATTATATTTTGATCCCTTTGCATCAGATGCCATATGCTAATGAATTGTTCTTACTGCCTACTGACGATGTTATTCAGTTTAGTTCAAAAAATCTCTCGCTAGGATGAATAAAATCGTCAGAAGGTTGCAGGAATAAATAAGTAAAATACGTCATTTGATTCGAGGAAGGGTGCCAGTTATGTTCAAGCTAATCCATACGAGGATGTGAGGCCAAGAGGGGAGACGCCATCTTGAAACACCAGGAGTCGAACACTTTATCACAACTCTGGCGTGTTATGTGCAATCTCCTGATTTAATAGCAATTATATATACACCTAAACACACATACGCTCCTGTTGTTTGCTTTGGTCTGCTCTCTCTCTCTCTCTCTCTCTCTCTCTCTCTCTCTCTCTCTCTTTCTCAGTATATATATATATATATAATCACCATACTCCTCACTGTATTACCCTTCTCTCTCCCCCACTCCCACTCTCTCTTCCTTTGTCACACACACACACACACAAACACACACACACACACACAGTACCATAGCCTACAGCAAACGTTTAGGACTTCCCTCTGCCCAGCCCTCCACCACCATTGCCACCACCACCACCACTGCACACTCTTCACCAGCATTACTCCTCTCCTTCACTTCAAACAGTACTTTCCCAAAGCTGTAATTAATCCTTTCAACTCGACGACGCTCTTTGTATTCAATTCTTGTTGCCTCCAGACGATTCTGTTCAGGTTAGCGGACCTCTGTTAGTGAAGGGGTAAATGATGTCTATATCAAACTCCTCGATATCTACATGTCCCTAATGAGATAAAATTATCTGAAGTAGCTTGAATAAAATAAAAATACTCCATCTCAGTGGCAAATTAATTCAGTACTAGTAAGTCTTTTTCATTTTTTTTATCTCAAGAGAGCTTTATTCCTAAGTTGAAGAAAATCGTCTAATAGCACCAAAAATAAAACACAACGTCCTCATGCTGAAGCAGTTATTCCGTTGTGCATCAGATTTATTCACATTAGAACGCGTACAAAAAGTCCATTAGTCCCTGCCAGGCCCATTACATAGTTTGATTTTATTTCGTCCTCCTTCGTACGATTTCATTCAGTTTAAGAGGAGGCCAGGTTGTGAAGGGGTTAATGGAGACACTGTAACCCTCCGCTACAAATGGCCTCTCCAAAGCATAACAAAATCATCTGGAGACAGCAAGAAAAAAATACGACTTAGGTTGAATGGATTACGCAATTCACTCCTAGGACGCAAGTTTTCAGTTCATTTTTTTGCAGCTTCCAGACCATTTTATTCAACTGAAGAGAGCCCCCGGGTAGGGAAGGTGTTACTGAAGGCTGTGTCGAACTCCCTTCAGTTCCAAAAATCTCAGGCTGAATAAAATCGTCTGGATATGCCATCAGTTAAAAAAAGAATGCATCCTCTCAAACATTGCCAACATTCCTTTCCATCCACACAAAAAGTTTCCAGTGGTAATCATTAAGAAAGAATGTTCAGTACATTTATTTATCCACATCCCTCGACCCTGTTCTCCTCATTAACCCCTTCAGTACGGCGACCTCTTTTTTAGTTATATTCTTGCTACTCCAGACGGTTTTCTTCAGATTATGAGAGTTTTAAGAGTTGTAAAGTTTGATGTGGCCTTCATTTACCCCGCTACAAAATGAGATACCCCCAGACTCTTCTTCAGTCTGATTTCATACATTATTATTATTATTATTATTATTATTATTATTATTATTATTATTATTATTGCTCTTTGTAGACGGTTTTATTAATTTAATGATAGACTTTAAAATGTACTCATAACCTTCAGTACCCCTTTTCATTACCATAGATCTTTCGTAGGGCTAATAAAATATAGTATGATGATAACGAAAATATTAATTACGTCTCTGGGCTCAAGGAATTAGGCTGCATAAAATCGTCTGGTGGTAGCAAGAATACACCATAAAAAAGGGCCTGACGAACTGAGGGTGTTATCGTGGCGTGTACTGGTGAGGAACCTGGAGTCACTCAGCGTTATGTTTCTAAGGTTACCCATGAAGGAATAAATGTTAAACTGGTGTTCATGTATTTATCAACTTCCTGCTTCAACAGTGTAAAAATAAAGATAGTTGTAGTAGTTGTTGTTGTAGATAATAATAATGGTGATAATTTGGTGGTAGGTGGGGGCGCTCACCATCCACTCACACGATGTAGTACTATGATAATTTTCCTGTGTTTCTTCTGTCTCATAATTTCTTCAGCTTAAGTTGTAAGATAATTTGTTTGTATATCAGTTTTCATGTGGACCTAAGATAGATTGCTTGTATATGTGTCTTACTTTCGTGAGCTTAAGTTGTGTATAAGTTCCTTGTTTCGTGTTTATTTGTACATGTGTTTTACTTTCGTGAGTTTAAGTTATGTATAAGATCCTTGGTTTGTGTTTATTTTCTTGTGTCTTACCCATAAATTGTGTAGAAGGCTATTTATTTACCCTTGCTAAGGTTGTGCTTAAGATCATTTATTTCTGTTTTTTTCTTAATTTATGGAGCTTAAGATCATTTGTTTATGCTTTTGTCTTAATTTCTGGAGATTTAGTTGTGTACAAGTTCATTTGTTTATGTCCATGTCTTAGCGGTAACTAAATAAATCTGCCAAAGCTTCGAATCGAAACAAGACTAAAATTATAAAGTGGAAAATGCTTCGAGGCAAAACGATTTCTGGGTTTAATTTGCTGATAAATTTTTTTATATGAAAGATTAAGATCTTTTATTGATACGGGTCTTGGACACTGACATAGAGCCATATTTTAATTAGTATTGGTGACTTCGTGTCACCAGTTCTTTGGCGATTTATCAGTTACACCTTATTGTCTTGTGAATTACTGATGTAGATTGTTTTCTTTTAACCCTATTTGGCTTGTATGATTTGTAAGGACTGGATGCTGCACCAAATGCCAAAACCAGCTTTCTAGCAGTTGCTGGAAGAGGTTGAGAAAAAGTATTTTGGTAAGTATTATGTTCTGTATTGTACTTCTCTTCGCGTTTTCCAGGACATCACACTTCATTTGTTAGACTGGATTATTTGTTAGGTTGGTAGTTTCTGGTAGTCACCTCTGAAGTAGGTCCCTTGATTGCTGATACAGGTGGCGGTGGCAAAGTTATTTTCAAGCTGTATAGTGGCATAGTATAACGCACTAGTGTATTGCGGTTTTGTTCATTGCCTATAATATAGGTGTATCACTGAACGACCACCATCCTATATAGTATTGATAAATTATGATTTTAGTATATTCGTGATTGTTATTTATATTGTATCACTTGAAATCTTAATAATTCTTCAGCAGTAATTTATTTTACTGTACAGTTGTGGTCAATTCCTTCGCAGTGTCATGAAGCAGGTTTTATTGTAAACTTAGTGTGCGTCGTAAAAGTTGGAGTCTGTAGGTGCTTGTGTAAAAGGGTTATTGAAAACGGCTAGAAAGGGGTTAATGAGCACAGCTAGAAATTAAATTAGGGTTCAGTTTTGAGAATTGTTATAAAATACGTACTCTCAGGTTTCTGTACTGGACATATGAACGTTGATGGTCTCGATATTGGTATATGGATAAACGGATGCTACTATTTACAATTTATTTCAGAAGAGTTATAAAAGAGCAACCAGTCTTTTTTGACGGAGAGCCACGAGTTCTTTTGTCTCTAGAACCAGTCTTCTTGATTCAACCCTCTGCACCAGCTGTCTTCACACCACCTACGGGAGATAAATACAGCAGCCAAGATCATTGAGGGAAGTAAAACGTTTAACGTTTTGTACTAAAGGATAAAAAGTTGGTAGTTTAATAATTATGTAGTAAATTATCAGTAAACATTTCTTAGTTTTGCGGTAACAAGAAAACATTCATACCATCTTCCAAACTGACAGCCACAAAACCTTTCACAGCCTTTTACGAGACAATTTCCCTTGATATGACCAGAACCCTGATTCAGTCCCTCAGGATCCTTTTATGTAACCAGATCCCCTTTTTAATCGCTCAGATCTATAAGAAACCAACACACACTTGCGAATCAGTACAGATCCTCCGCGAAACATCCCTTTAAAATAGTACCTCTACAAAAGAAAACACCGCAACCCTCTACGAAGTGCAGCAACCCTCTGCAGAATAAAGTAAACCGTACATTGTAGTTCTCCAGGAGATTCAGTAACCTCCCTCAAAAGACAGTAATCCTCTAAGCAATATATGAACTCAACACAGCCTCGTACGAAGTCCTGAAAAACTATACAGTAGCCCTCTGTGAAACTTTCCGATCCCCAAGTTTCTCAGCAGCAGTTCAAAGTCAGTGAATTATAAATGGCAGTCAGTTCAAAGTTGGTTTATTATCAGTTACTTGCATCAACATAAGGTTTTACAATTACTGAAGGTGATTCCAAATTAGCAGTAATTGAGCTGGGAGCAAGGGCAGTGAAGTGGCATTGGACGGCGACATGGAGGCGATTTGCTTGTGGCCTCCCCTTACGGGATTGAGGCGTCTGGCAATAGATAGGTGGTAATTGAATTTTTCACACTGATTAAATGCAGTTTTAATCATAAATTATATTCCTTCAGAGTGATTACTAGTTCAAAATATATTAACAAGATAATCCTCGCGATTATGACATACAAAACGTGGCACATATCAGTTTTCGAGAAGGCGTAGACTTCACAGCACCTTTTCTCAGAGATTTCCTGTGCATATTGCGCCCTGGTTATTGTATTACGCTGTCTTTTACGCCCTCGTTATCTTCTTGAGCTGCCATTCTAGTATGGCTAAATCTCGTCTCACTAACGCAGAAGGGGTTAAGATAAAACTTATTTTAAATCACTGTGGAAGAGGTGCTACGAAAGCTACTTTGACAACCACCCTATGACTGATATAATGGATCCTATTTCGGCCTAACAAATTAATCTGGTGTTTGAATGGAGTATTTATGTTCATGGCAGTGATAAACCTAACGCTCTTAGGCTTCATTCGGCAAAAAAAAAAAAAAAAAAAAGTTGGTTACTAGAACTGTCTCGACTATGAAAAGGTTAATGGTGACAGTATTAATTCTCAGGTTTCTAGGATTGCAGAATTAAACAGTCTAGTGCATTGTGGAAAATAATATCCTACAATTGTCCCGACCACGAAAAGGTTAACACACAGTATTAACGTTCTGAATCATATTACGTAAACGTCTGGCGAGTTATCCCATCCATGAGAGCTAATGGATTTACTGCTAAACCTTCAGCTACTAGGATATCCCTCAGCGCTACAAAATATGCTGGAAGCCTGAATAGAATATCTGATAGGCAGGAATATATTTCAGTGCAGTACTAAGTACTGCATATCATTATTTTTTTGTAGACACTATCAAAATACTTTCGCTCGGGTGTAAAAATATTCGACTAATAGCGATGAGTATGTTGCGTGCGTCCTTTTAGACCCCATACAGTTTTAGCACGTCACTCGTAAGATCATTTTACTCCGACGCCGCGTCCAAACACTACCTCTGGCAGGATCTTGTTCTTAAGTCAGTCTGGAAAAAAAAATAAAAAATCCTTACATTGTACCAAATCTAATCTGACCAAGCATTTATCAGTTGCTTTTAGATACATAAGATACTGACAAAAACGTACAATCCGCAACATCTATTCGGTATCGCTAAATTTTTGTGACGACACAATCGTACGCCTTTCTGCAGTGTTACAGCTTTGGTACTTCATTCGTGCTAATGTCAGGCTATTTTGTTCAGCTTACAAGAGACTGGAAACTCTCCATTAATTCCTTCAGTACCACGACATCTTTCGTATTTTATTCATGCTGGGCCACAAATGTTGACTCAGGTTAGGGGTGAAGTTTGGTAAATTAGTATGAAACAGTCTCCCTCAAATCTCCATCGCCGTTAACGTCTATTGTATTTTGTTCTGATGGACGATTTTATTAAGCTTAGGGACATAGTGAGGAGGTAACTAGAAAATCAACATTTCCATACAGTGGCGTCGTTTATATTTAATTCTTATTGCCATCAGACGTCCTCTGCTTAGGGAGGAGTCTGCTGAAGAAGAGAGCTGAAGCAAAATATATTTTTGATATAATGCAGCCTTCAGTTTACTAAAAATAAGTGAAGAGTCAAACTGACTGCTGTTACCTAGGAAATCATGTACGTTGGGCTGTAACCATATAACCAGCTAGACGCTTTGTGTCTTAATCTTAGGGCACTCCCATTTTTTTTTTTTTTTTCATATTGTATGTGCGTGTGCACGTGCATGTCCTACTCTCGGTACGGGCTAGCCTGTTTCCAAGGCCCAGTAGTTCTATACGCCATGCATCTCCACATGTCAACACATGACCCACAAGACTTTACATCCGAGGAATGTTCAAGATTTAGTGTTTACAGAGCCACTTAGGGACGAGCGATTAATCACTCCTTACATGTCGGAAATAAGTATTCTGGCCACGGGCCCCTATGCTCCTAAAGTGTTGGTAAAGGTTTGATCACTAATTATCATTTCTAAAGTCAGACTCAACACAGAAATCTGGTAGGGAAGAGAATATAGGGAAAAAGAGCACTACTCGCCGATAATGCGGAGACGGATAACTATTCTTTGCGTGACCACATTAAGTTACATCAGGTAATGGTAACTGGGTAAACAACTTTCAGAGTAAGGGTTATTATTAAGCTCAATGAAATCGCCTGGCAGCAGCATAAATCATGAAAACGTACTAGTTAATGGGCAAATGGCGACCACCTAAACACCTCTGGAGGAATGACCTCCGAAGTTGAAATATAACGTCTGATGGTGGCATGAAGTGACTGCTATGAACGACTTACTGGTGACTAAGTTGAAATGACAGTCAGGTGGTGGTGGCAAGAATTAATGTGCGAAAGTTTATAATGGTGGGTTGGGACACCTTATTGGTAGTGGAAAAGACAAGCAGACGAGGAGAGATTTCTGACAGGAGGAAATATATTCTTCATTAACCCTTTTAACACGAGACCCCTCCGTTAAGCTTAAAACAGTCAGGTGGCAGCAAGAATATAGGAAATACAGCTTTGAAGGGACTAAGGAGGAGATTGGCTTGTGATCTGGTAAGGGTGGAGGGGTGACTTGGGATGCAGGGGCGTGTGTCAGATGAAGTAATGTTATATGGTTAATGACCAAATGGTATTTACATCTGAAGACAAAAACCTTTACTTAGTGGCCTTTCGTTTCCTCATTCAAAGTCTAATCCTCAAATGATATAGTTCATCCACCGTAACTTGGCACAGGTTTGTTTTTTGTGGATTATTTCTCATAACATCAGCGGGAGACAGTATTGCATACTTTCCATAGCATTCTTCGCGACTAACACCATATATATTTTTTTTTATGCAAGGAAAAAGAAACCAAAGGCCAGGAGCCAGTCTATTACCTCTGGTTGATGAGAATGATGGCTGGCGTAGTGACGGTGGTTGGCATAAGTTATGGTTGATTTAACGATGGTGGTTGTTGCAGATATGGTGACCGGTCGCTCGTAGTTCCGCTTTGGTGAAAAATGTTTTCGCATTCTCAGTCTAAAACAAAAGTAAATCAGTACAATGTAATAAAACATTTACCGGACTTGTCCCTCTCAGTACCGTGACATTTTTTCTTGCTACTGCCATACTTTTTTCATAAATTCATCGTCCGATTATGGAACGTATAAAAGTACATTAATTTATGTCTATATATCTTTCAATAGCCAGACACTTTAGTAAGGGGAGGGGGGTGAACAAATTTCCATGCATGTCTCCGTCCTATGCCATCAGGTTTCCTTCCCTCCAACTCACCATTCAGTACCTTTCCACAGAACAGTATTAAGAGCTGTCTAGACCATGAAAGGGTTAATAACATCCAGGCTCTGAAAACGCTATCTGAAAAAACAAAAACAAAAAAGCGACATTAGCTATGTGTTATGCCATCTATGTCGATACTGAAGACATAAGAAACAAACTAAGGGATGTTAATGAGTAGCTTGGAACATAAATCGTTAAGGAAGAGATGTTAGGAGAATACGAACCATAGCTTTCATTAACCCCTTCACTGCCATACTCTTCTAACTTGGCCCAAAATTGTCATCTATTTTGCATACTTACTGACACTAGAATATAGTGTACTAGTCACGAAGAGGTGCTGTGGAAAGAGTGTAGGGTAGAGCTGTAGTATAATTTTTAAGAGAATGGGCTTAGTACGTAACACCTCTTCCTTCGAGAATTATGCCATATATTGCACCTTAGAATCCGCATGTAGGTAGCAAGAACAAAACCAGGCTTTATATTGAGAAGGGAGGCCTCGTACGTAACACCTCTTCCTATGCGAATTATCCCATATATTGCACCTTAGTATCGGCATGTAGGTAGCAAGAATAAAACCAGGTGTTATCTTCGTACTCAACACCTCTTCCTTTGCGAATTATTTTATACATTGCACCCAAGTATCCGTATGTCTGTTACCAGCTATGTCAATGTGAAAGTGTGAAATGCAAAATAAATGGCGAAGGAAGAGGTGCCACGAATCAACCTAATGAGGGCCAGTGAGATTTCATGTATGCTTCCTAACTCGTCCTTCTTAGCGAGTAATTTTCCACATTCTACATTCTCTCTCTCTCTCTCTCTCTCTCTCTCTCTCTCTCTCTCTCTCTCTCTCTCTCTCTCTCTCAGCTTAGGGGAGACTTTTCGCACTGGGGGGGTTAGATGTGGCCTTCATTAACCCCTTCAGTCTGATTATTTTTCTATACACCTTCCAGACGATTTTATTAAGTAATGGAGAGATTTTTGGAGAGGGAGATTTTGGAGACAGATTTTTGGGAGTCGTTTGTTTGAAAGAGAGAGAGAGAGAGAGCGAGAGAGAGAGAGAGAGAGAGAGGCAATTATTGTTTTAGTAGTAATTTGGTAGTGGTGTATGTGTGTGTGTGTGTGTGTGTGTGTGTGTGTGTGTGTTTGTGTGTGTGAGAGAGAGAGTATTGATAATCATAGATAATTACTGCCACTATTGGTATACTGTGTCGTTTGTGATAATATTTACCAACATACTCTCGTGTTAATCTCTGGTCACAGCTCAACATTTAAGATGGAGACATGGAAATTTTGCGCCAAGTTAAAGTGAGTGGAGTGGAGTAATACGTACGATTTTATTTAGCTCTGAATAGACTTTCTGAAGAGATTTTTCGAATGCAAAGTAGAGGGACGCCTTCACGTGATGGCACCGAAATGTCTTGATAGTGAAGCTGTCTGGATACACAAACATCTTTCCATTTTCACTTATTCTGTCTTCCTGCTTTGTTTCCTTCAGCTCATAAATTAGATACCAATATCACAGTCACAACCGTCTCCATAACAGCGTGTCTGTTGCTGTTTGCTTTCCTTAGTGCTCCTTTGTACTCAGTTTCCTCCCTGTCCCTCAAAAGGACGAGGGTGGACAGCACGAGGGCTACTTAGGCCTGCTGTTCCCTCTTCACATTTCACATGAGCCTCCTCCTCCTCCTCCTGCACTTCCTCCTGCACCTCCCCCTCCTCCTGCACCTCCTCCTCCTCCTCCTCCTCTTCCTCCTCTTCCTCCTCCTGCACCTCCTCGTCCTCCTCCTCCTGTTCCGTATACCCTCTCATCCTAACCCTCCTGCACTTCCTCCTCCTCCTCCTCCTCCTCCTCCTCCTCTTCCCGCACCTTCTCCTCCCGCTCCTCCTGCACCTTCTCCTGTTCCGTATACCCTCACATCCTCCCCCTCCTGCACTTCCTCCTCCTCCTCCTCCTCCTCTCCCTCCCCTTTTCCCTTCTTCTCTTCCTCCTCTCCCTCCCCATCCCC
>NC_136998.1:28794996-28839996 GCF_032717465.1 Coenobita brevimanus
AAGCACAAGAAAAGCTCCTTATAGCGAAAAAGTGGTAAAATTCGCACAAAATGGTGAAGTGGCACCTGAGGTGACCGAGGTTATAAAAGGTCGAAAGCTGCCGGTTTCCTACCATTTTGCAGCCTGGAGTCCAGGACTTGAGAGGTAAGTGGAAAGTTCTGGTCATATCTCATTGCTTGGATTTTGTTAATGGACATTTTAAAAGAAAATTATTCTGTACGTGACATAAGGCATTTTTTGTAGCACCTCGGAAAGTCAAAGGGGTTTGAGATTCTGCTGTTGGGAAGTCAAACTCCTCACCGAGGAGTTTGCCTCTGCAGCGGTGCATACCCAAACTACCAATCAGCGTGTTGTGTAGCGGAGTGTAGCCAGTTAGGGAGTTTAGCATGATGTTTAATTTGCAATACCAGAAGACAACTATTCATTTTTTATATTATAATGCATAACAAATAATCATGTTAATGACTATATGACAATAAGAAATTCTAACAATGTACTTCATTACGAAAACCAATCAATTTAAATATTCCGTCTCGCACCAGCTCGCACCTCCAGCCCCAAAATGGCCGAAGCGTCCAATGAAATGACTGTGGTTTTGGCTTCGTTCCAACGAAAGTATAAAATTACAAAAATCTTACGTAACGTCTGTCAGTCATAAGTATTTTCATGTTATGTGTTTTTTGAGGGATATAGATGCATTTCCAAACCGAGAAATGTGCTTGGATCCCAAAATTTTCCAGTTTATCATACGTCTTACCGCAGGAACTGCAGCCATTGAAACGAGTTTACAAATCCACCGCGAGGTTGGGCTTACTTGAAAAGAGTAAGAGTGTAAATGGTTTCTACTGGCCTTAATTTCTGCTTCGGAATGGAACGAAAATTGTAAGCAATGCTCCTGCGTTTATCTTAGGAGCATAAAATGTCATTATGAAAAAATTGTCATCTCATTTCCTTGCAGACTGGCTATGTACGACAGTTCTTCCATGGCTCACAGTGCTCGTTCGTCTGGCTGTGCTATTGCTTGGCGTTCTGTAAACTCCAACAGCGGAAACCCAAACCCTTTTGACTTTCCGAGGTGCTACAAAAAACGCCTATAGTTTCCAAGGTACCGAATATTGTAGACGGCGTGAACTAGCTTTTTCCACAATAAGTGCGTTTTGGCTCTACAGTGGACAGAAATATGAGGAAAGCCGGCAGGTTTTCCAGCATATGGAAGCCGGCTGGTCTTTTGATGAATAAACTGGCTTATTTATTTATTTATTTTTTTTTTGACAGCCAAGTTAATTATTGCACATGTTTATTCACTAAAAATGCGTGAACTAGCTTTTTCTACAAGTGCGTTTTAGCTTTATAGTGGACAAATCTGTGGAAAGCCGGCAGGTTTTGCAACATATGGAAGCCGGCTGGTCTTTTGATGAATAAACCGTTTTTTTTTTTTTCTTTTTGGCAGGAGGGTTAATTACTGCCTACGTTTATTCGCTAAAAATGCGTGAACTAGCTTTTTCCACAATAAGTGCGTTTTGGCTTTACAGTGGACATGTGAAAAGCCGGCAGGTTTTCCAGTATATGGAAGCCGGCTGGTCTTTTAATGAACAATCCGGCTTTTTTTAGTCAACAAAGTTATTTACTGCACATGTTTATTCATGAAACACATTATGGAGGTACACTAGGCGAGATTTAAATGCAGCAATTATGATGAATTTCGAAACATATGGTTCCTTGACCTATGGCGGCACTGCAAATTATCTACATCACACCGGAAACCTTAATAATCCATATAAAGCTGCATTATTTGAACTGTAGAAATATAAATCAAGGCACTAAATATACTTTTAATTGCAACAACTCCCTGTACCAAGACTTTAAACCCTTCACTCCAATGATGTACTTTATTCTTGCTGCCTAGACAATTTTATTCAAGCTAGGAAGGCTCTGTAGCAGCAACAGGATTAAATAAGGTTATATTATTACCCTAAAGATGAAAGTCTGCCGTAAGGTGAAGATAATTGTCTGCAGGTTGCAAGAACAAGCCGACAGGAAGGAATCTAGTAAGGCTGTTTGAGTTATCTTGCTTTAAACCCTTTATCTAGACCCAGATTTTATTCGTACAATTTCCAAAATACATTCAGCCTAGGAAATTATGGAGATTAGTCCCCCTGAACTAGGTAAGTGTTTCATAGTATTTTGTTCCTGCCAACGCCAGATGATTTTCACGTCCTAGGAGCCTGAAGGTTAATTCTGGTACCAATTAACCTTTTCATGGTAGAGACAACTCAAATATTCTCTTTGTTAGCGTCAGACTATTTTGAGCCATAGGAGCCTGAGTTTTAATATGGCATCAGTGAACCCTCCCATGGTCGGCATAACTCGTAATACTGTATACCAGCTAAGACCTAATGTGTTAATTCAGCTAAGAATCATTGGAGTCTGAGGATACAGTTTCTGCATGTGGGCGAGGTTTAAAGGATCTTTAATAAGCTGCAAAATTTAAGTCGGTATTAATAAAAATACATCTTTACATGAGGTGAAAGGCGTGGAGAGACATGGTCGGGTGACGGGCAGCCTGATGGCAGAGCACAGGGTAACATGGAGGCGAACTATGTTCTTTCTGGGATTGAGGAGTCTGGCTACACAGTTTCCAAATAACAAATTTCAGTAAAACTGCATTTTGATATGGTATATTCGTGCTAATTACAGATTTCATCCACCTAGTAGTGAAGGGACTGATAGGAATATGCTACGATACACTTCTCACGTAATTTTACCCAAAAGTTGCAGCCGTTAATCTTGTGTTATACTGTAACAATAGATTAGTGACTGATTTATGATGCTAGTCATGAAATATTGTTGTCATGCAGGGACATAGCATTATCTTATTGTGCCACTGAGCTATGAGAATTAGTGCAAAAGTATGACAGTACGGGCCAAGTTAATACGAACGAACTAATCACAATTTGGGCTGACAGTCTGGTAGTAGTAGGGACAAGTGGTTGTAAGAGTACTAGAGGGGATAAAACTAGTGAACATAAATTCATATGCAATGTACTAATTTGATACATTTCTTTCCAGATTGTAGAGACGAGCGAGAGAGTTCCCAAGATATTTTACTACTATCGCTATTACAACTACTACAGTCGCCATTATCGCACCTGCTGCCCCTACCAACATCGCTACGCCAGTCACAACTCAGATCTGTAAGGTATTTATTATGCATGTATATTTTAATTTAGGGGGTAAAAATAGCTCCCGCAACTGTTAAGTATTCCTTATATGTCTTAATCACAATGTCCTGAAGTTTGAGGAAATCAGTAATTTTGGCGTTTTTTTTCGATCCTCTTCTATTTTACACTTAAACTAAAGAAATCCCAACCTATACCCTGTTTACCCAAACTTGGCCTAAAACTCTCTTCCTCTTTAATGCAGAAATATAACGAGATAAACACTTATGCTGCTAGACTTGTTTTCTGCCATTGAACTGACGTAAGCCATAAAAGGACAAACAACTGGGCTGGGTTTAGGTGAAAGAATTATAACTGACTGCAACCTCTCCTCCATAACCTTTGTATAGTTTGGTCCTAACTTTTGATACTCCTAAAAAATTGAGTGTTACGATTCACGCCATACCAGACTTACTGAAAGCGGATAAAATTCTATCTCCAATTATTCTTGCGTCTGTGGCTTCGCAGCATCACTTCCTTGGCAATTTTTTGTATTACTATTGCATTCTATTTGTTTTAATATCTACAGTTTGCATAAGTAACATGATACTGAGGTATGAAGTGCTTGAATTGCAAAAGAGGTGGTGTTACGAAATCTTCAGAGCCATAGAACGTACAGCATTTTATTGTAGCTAATGTCAGGCAGTTGAATTCAGGTTAGGCGGCAGACATTCGGTAATAAAGGGTACCTGAAGACAGACATACCTAACTCGTTAAGTTCGAATGTCCATGAATGGTATGGTGGCAGCAAAAATAGTCCTGAGGGGGTTAATTTTCCCACTGTACTCTTAATACACTACCTTGGCTTAAAACTGCCATTTATTTACTCAAATACGCCGAACAAGAGGATGAGAAAAAGGCAGAGTATAAGAGAGAAGTGGAGGAACGATTGGGCAAATATGAATTGGAGCAGATGGGATACGTGGAAGGTGTGTAGGATATTTACAGAAGAAATATGTGCGGCATGTGATGTGGTGTGTGGAAGGAAGAGAAGGCGGATGGGGGTGCAAGGAACAGCATGGTGGACTGAAGAGGTGAGACAGACTGTGGCACAAAAGAAAGCATACAATGAATGGATGAGAAATAGGGGCGTGGAAGAAGTTGAGAGGCGGAAGAGAGAGTTATATGTAGAAAGAAAGAGAGAGGTGAAAAGATTAGTAAGAGAGAGTAAGAAGAGAGTGAATGAGGAATTTGGAAGGAATTTGAGTGTAAAGTGGAGGGACTGTAAGAAAATGTTCTGGAAAGAGGTGAAAATGACATGGTGGAAGTGAGGTTAGCAGGGGAGTGAAAGATAAAAATGGTAGATTACTAGTGGAGAAGGGAGAAAAAGTGAGCAGATGGAGAGAACACTTTAAGGAATTGTTGTACATAGAGGATGGAAGTAATGCAAGTATAAGTGGCTGGGGAATGGCTGGGAGGAGGAGGGAGGTGAGAAGACAGGATGAAATCGGTAGGATAGAAGTTGTGGTAGCAATGAAGAAAGTTAAATCGGGGAAAGCCCCAGGAATTGATGGTGTGTGTGGTGAAATGCTGAAGCATGGGGGAGAGATAGTAGTAGAAAGGATGTGGAAGATGTGCAGATTGGCCTGGGAGGAAGGTAGTCCCGGAGGAGTGGAAGTCAGGTATAATTATTCCCTTGTACAAAGGAAAAGGGGAAAAAGAAGTGTGTGGTAATCATAGGGGCATTTGTCTGCTTAGTATAATAGGAAAAGTGTATGGTAGGATACTTATTGAGAGTTAAGAGAAAGAACAGAGAATTTAATTGAAGAACAGGGAGGCTTTAGGAAGGGAAGAGGTTGTGTAGATCAGATATTCATTCTTAGATCTTTAGTGGAAAAGTTTCTAGAGAAGGTAAAGAAGTTGTATGCGGCTTTCATGGATTTGGAGAACGCATATGACAGGGTGGATAGACAATGATTGTGGAAAGTGTTAAGAATATATGGAGTAGATGGGAAGTTGTTGAATGCTGTGAAGAGTATGTACGATGGTGCGAAGGCTGCAGTGCGTGTGGATGGTGAACTAAGTGAATTTTTCTTTGAAAGTTGGGTTGAAATAGGGATGTCATGTCTCCATGGTTATTCAATCTGTACATGGATGGGGTAATAAGAGGTACAAGGTAGGGTAGTGGATGTTGGAGTGGCCCTGGTTAAAGAGGATAGTGTTTGGAAACTCCCTGTACTGTTGTTTGCAGATGATACTGTGTTGAGTGAAGACGAAGGGGAGCTGCAAGGCTTGGTGGATGAGTTTGGGAGAGTGTGTAAGAAACGGAATCTAAAGGTGAATGTAGGGAAGAGTAAAGTGATGGTCTTTGAGAGAAGTGAAGTCAGTGAATGTACAGCGAGGTTGGATGGTGAGGAATTTGAAAATGAGTACATTTAAGTACTTGGGTAGTGTGATGAGTAAGGATGGAGGTTTGGAGGGTGAAGTGCTTGAAAGGGTGCAGCAGGGAAGAAAGGTTGCTGGTTCTTTGAAAGCAGTGATAAGAAACGGAAGTGAGCATGGAAGTTACTACATGACAGTATTGATACCAACTCTAACGTATGGAAGTGAAGCTTGGACGTTGTTGGAAGGACACAAGTCGAGTGAGAGCAGTGGAAATGAGTTAAGAGGAGCCTGTGGAGTCACATGGAGAGACAGGCTGACGAATGAGGATATAAAGGAGCGTTCTGGTGTGGATGTGGATGTGATAGGAAGCGTTATGAGGAACACACTGAGGTGGTTTGGCCATGTGGAGAGGATGGAGGGTGAAAGACTGACGAAGACAGTGTATGTGAGTGAGGTGGAGGGGGGAAGAGGGAGGGGGAGGCCGAGGATGAGATGGAGGGATGGAGTGGAGAGGTATATGAGAGAGAGGGGTGTGTGAATTGGGAGCAGGGCAGTGAAATGGCGGGGGACGGCGACTTGGAGGCGATTTGTTTGTGGCCACCCCAAACGGGATTGAGGCGTCTGGCAATAGATAGATAGATAGATTAGAATATCATACTAGTAAAGAAGTCCCATGGAAAGTATGTAGAGCCACAGCATCACCTTTTTCTGCCATTCAGTTGTGAAAAAAACTAAAGGAAAATCTAGGATAGGATAAGGTGAAAAGCATAGACAAATTTTTTAGCTGGGGTGGGGTTGGGATGAACCTTTGGTAGTTCCGGGGTGAACACTCAGGCTTCTCTAACTCAATGCTGAACGAAATCTTTAAAGTTAATTTGAAAAACATACTATACTCCATTTCACCGAGTCTGGCACCATCAGTGATATCCTCAAAACCAATAGCATTAATTGATGGTCCTCAGAACTGGGTATAGCTTTTTGCATTGCTTTTATATATTGGTTCTGAAGGTAAAATATAGAGGTCAACCAAGTCCTGAGGTTTTACATCAACGCTACAGGTGCTGAGAACATCACTGATGGTGTCAAACTTGGTGGAATGGAATATAGTTGTTGCGATCATGTGGTGGGTAATGAATGGATGTAACCCTTTCACTATACGCTGTCTCGTCTGATGACAGTAATAAAAGTGCAGACTCTAGAACTGCTTAAACCACCTTCAGTATTTTTTAATGCTTGCTGTCAACTGACACCTTTTGACACTGGTGAGGCCTCAGTACCAGAATTAAAATGTGTGGTCGGAACTGCACCATTCTGTTCCAGGTTAAGCTAAATAATTTTACCAATCTGAGTACAGGAGCCTAAGTGTTAGTGACAATTGTCCCTCTAACCTGGAATAACTGTTTTCAAGATAATCTGGTAATTATATTTAGGCGAATGAGTAGCAGGAGCCTGAGTTAATGCAGATTGTCCAACCGCTGCATTACTAAGGGTTTCCCCAAGGTTAAATTAGATGTAGTTATCAAGAAAATAAACGTAATGTTAACGCTAAGGCTCTTGGCTCCTTCAGATGCCAAAAATAGTCTGGCGTCAGCTGAATCGTTGTTCAAACCACGAGGGGGTTGATGGTATGTCTTAGCGACAGATGCTCATGTGCCAAGTTCAATTTGTGAATGTGCATATAACAAAAACACGTTTGGATAAGCTAGAAAGTCACTAGCAAACGATAACTTGTATTCCATAAAAGAGCAAGGCCACTAACGCGGTAATGAACTAAAGGGTATCATGCAGTAGCTGTTCTTTGTGGTGTTAAATTTTCGCGCAGAATCTGCAGTTAGTTTAGTATACTGTTTCATAAATGTCTGACCAAAGTGTAGAGCAATATTACCGACTACAATTGTACATCTTGTCACTGAAATGCCAATGTCTTTCTTCCAGATTTCGAAGTGGTCCTGAGAGATGCTGGCCTATACTGTTCCTGAGAGATGCTGGCCTATACTGTTCCTGAGAGATGCTGGCCTATACTGTTCCTGAGAGATGCTGGCCTATACTGTTCCTGAGAGATGCTGGCCTATACTGTTCCTGAGATGCTGGTTTACGCACGTTCAGTAACAAATATATAAGTATTAAGTTCTGTTTGGAATAATATTTTCAAGTACCAACATCTCCTTATTTGTCTTGTGTAATTTTTGTGACTATTGCTAAGTAATGTCAAATTCTTAAATACTTTTCACTTCAATTTTTGCTGCCTAAACGCATATAGTTAATGAAATAAAATTTACTGTTAATATTTTGGGCTACAGGCACCTTATACGATTGCATTCAAAATTCATTATAACTGATTTTCATTCAGTAACTCTTTGATTTTCTGTAATTTATGTGCATTAATACCCCGTTTTTCCCCAAAATTTTGGTTGTAAAGTCTTGGTACATGAGTTAGAAAGTAGGCTGTGAGGCGAGGGAGGGTTGGGTTGAGGGAGGATTGGGTTTGGCGAGGCAGGTAGCTTAGACAGGTACAGGTGTAAGACAGAAAGGTACAGCTCAGCTTTGAAATTAGGCACTGTGGTCCTGGTCTAGGTGTTAGTGTTACTTAGTTCTATCTTAGCTTACTGGGAAGACAAGTGGGTTGGTTGGCAGGCAGTTGATGGGTAGGTGGATGGTTTGTTGGAAGGTTTCTTGGTTGGTTGATTTGTTGGGTGAAATCCGGCCGGTGTCGCATCTGTTCTGATTCGTTGTTATAGGCAGCATGTTGATGCAGCAGCAGCAGAACCTCCTGAAGCAGAAGCAGCACCTGGAAGCAGAAGCAGACGTCAGCAAGTATTTGAACTGTGGGTAAATGCGAGTGTTGTGAAAATTGTGTAACAAGTGATACAGAAATTATATCCTGCAGGTTGATGGGCCACAGAAGAGAAGAGGGACGGTGCGGGTCTGGAGGGACGGACGGTGCGGGCCCAGATGAAGAGACGGGGGGATCCGGTAATGCCCATGTGACTGGATTGGTTGGGTGATGTATCGGCTGTACTGTTCATGAAAATCTTGAAATTCATTAGTTGGAGAATGTGATAACTTGCTCTGCAAGGTTCATCAGACATTACTTTACCTATATCCACTTTTTCCTACTACAGTAGTTATTGCATAGTTTATTCATTTGAAAAGCTTCGAAAATCGCTAATTTCAAACAATCACAGCTGGTCAGATGACACTTCACTGGTCAATAAAAGTTTTATCCATACTGACAGAATCATGAAGTTTTGATGCCTGATGAACACTTGATGATCCTTTTGAATTACACTGCACCTTACGGTCTGGGATAAAAGTTCACATATTTTCATTATGACTTTCGTTTGCTTGGCAATTATCCTAAGCTCAGTGATTCTTGGTATATTTCTCATTGCATACACAGAATAGTGAGAAGTAAATATGAATTGGACGCAGTGGAATATTAGGCTAACTTGTCGTGGACTGTACACAACCTGACAAGGTGCAGGAAACTTAATAGCTTCTCTAAGCATAGAGCGGACGAGGAAGAGGAGGAAGGGATGCAGAATGTAAGAACATGAAGCCAGACGAAACTCTGAAGTGGAAAACTCCATTTATAGTTATGGTTGGTAAACCAGACTATCTTTTTTCGTGCCTCCGAATGATGGTATCCAAATAACTTGGGGATAATATTTTGTGGTTCATATTACCTTTATCTCTTTTATTGCTATAAACACATAACCTACTCTGCGAGAGGACGTAATTTTTTACTTGTTTTAGGGACTTCCTTACTTAGGCATTAGATAAGTGATAATTAATTCATTTAAAACTTATTTCGTAACGAGTAAAACCGTATGATGTAACAAGAATGAAGTGAGGAAGGTTGTCGTGGCGAAGGGGTTAAATATTAAGATTTTGCTCAACTAAGGGGGTTGTAAGCGGGTCAAGTGGAAGAGGTGGAGGGGGAGCGAAGAGAATGAGGTGGTAAGAATGGATGGAGAAAGGGGGAGAGGTGGAGGAGAAACGCGGGATGTCCAGGAATGGAGTGAAGAGGCATGAGGGATGGAGGGAGGGAGGTGTGCATTGGGACTGCAGCCTGATGACAAATGTAAAGGTGATACTTCTCTATGGCCACACCTGACGACATCTGGCTGCAGAGAAACAGGGTTAGGTCAGTAGTGACTTGTCTTTGTATTTCAGGTCCTGCCAATTCAACGCCCCGCTCTGCCCTGATTCTGCATCGCCTCTACACCTGCCCTGATTCTGCATCGCCTCGACACCTGCCCTGATTCTGCATCGCCTCGACACCTGCCCTGATTCTGCATCGCCTCGACACCTGCCCTGATTCTGCATCGCCTCGACACCTGCCCTGATTCTGCATCGCCTCGACACCTGCCCTGATTCTGCATCGCCTCTACACCTGCCCTGTCCTTCTGTGAAATCGGTGATGTACCCGTAGTATAACTTTTGAAGTCATTCCTAAGCTGAATAAGTTTGGCGGCAACAAGAAAGAGAACATCCCTGTCTTCAGCGCATTCCCATAACAGCCCCATTCATCTACCTAATCCCCCTTGTTCCCTTCAATTTAAAATCTTTTAATCACTCATTCACTAGACTATTTTCCCCAGTTTTGAGACGTCTTGTAGTAAAGTGTAATGAAGGGTGTTTTGTTACCTCAGTTTCGAAAAATCTGATCGAAGTAACTGGTGATGTTATGAATCTAGTGAAATGCGTCATTTTAGTGAAGACTGATGCACTGACTTATTCTTACGACCGCATGATGTTATTCAGCTTGGGAGATCCCTCGTTCTTACAGAAAGTTACCCAAATATTGATATTTTGCTTCTGCAAGACTATTTTATTCAGCTTAAATGCCGTCCTAAAATGATTAGTCCACACAAATTCCTTCATGCTGGTAACATTTGCTATCTCATGACTGTTTTACAAACTTTACTGTTTTACAAACTTTACAACCCACTAAGTTGGTTAGAAAATCCATCGTTTCGAATCATTATACTTCCAGACGATTTTATTCATCTTAGAAACTGTTGATAGCCAAAGTTCATCCACCTACATTTATCGGTACACAGTACCCTCTTCGGTCGCCCCAGGAAGTATAGTTATCCATGGGCTCGATGACTTGGCATCTGAGCAATTTATTGCCCTTTACTACTAGACCCACAGGATTAGTAAAAATAGCTATCAGCCAATCCTTTGATTTCCAGGAGCGTAGGGGCCCTTAGCTAGGATACTTTGTTCAGACTTATAAGGCGCGACACCAGTCGCTCACACCCAGACAGCATTACCTGAGAAATAATCCGCAACACTCCCTCTGATGTAAACCCGTATGGACTACATCTCATTGGAGTGCCTTAACTAGACCACTGGGCGACTATTTTGCTATATGGTTACCATTTAACTTGGTAAATGATTTTGAGATAAAAGAAAAGTTTGCCCTAGAGTAGCAAAAGATCATTATTACTATTATTTTATTAGTATTAGTCACTCACCTAAGAGAAGCATTATATCAAGAATACAGGTATAATTATCACGCCACTGTTTCTCGATAAAAAGAATTAAGTACAAATTAAATATAACACGACAGTGAATCACAGTTGAAATTTTACACTACCATACACCCAAACCTGAATAAAGTCGCCTGGAAGAATCAAGAATTCAAAAAATTGTACTGTAGTCTTTTCACGTAAACTTGGACCAGATTTGTCCTTCAGCTTATTTCATATAGCTGATAGACAACTCTACGGCTGTACATCATTTCCTTAGCACTTCTTCGTGACTAGCATCATATTCTAGTACTAATCTGTTAAAGGCCAGCATACAAAACGGAGGGATGACAATTTTAGGCCAAGTTTGAGGAACGGGTCAAGTGAACAGATTTTAGTTAAGCTTTCACTACCACACGTATCAAGCTGGGCTATACTGTTCCTTAGAGATGCTGGGCTATACTGTTCCTGAGAGATGCTGGCCTATTCTGTTCGAGATGCTGGTTTATGCACCTTCAGGAACTAAGGTATAAGTATTAAGTTCTGTTTATAATATTTTCAAGTACCAACATCTTAATTATATCGTGTAATTTTTGTGATTGCTAAGTCGTCAATTTCTTAATTATTGTTAACTATGTTTGCTGGCTAAAGGCATATAGTTAAGTACTGAAATATAATTTACTGTCGATTTCTGATCTCCAAGTACCTTATACGATTGCATTCAAAATTCATAACTGATTTTCATTCAGTAACTTTGATTTTCTGTAATTTATGTGCATTAATACCCCGTTTTTCCCCAAAATTTTGGTTGTAAAGTCTTGGTACATGAGTTAGAAAGTAGGCTGTGAGGCGAGGGAAGGTTGGGTTGAGGGAGGGTTGGGTTTGGCGAGGCAGGTAGCTTAGACAGGTACAGGTGTAAGACAGAAAGGTACAGCCCAGCTTTGAAATTAGGCACTGTGGTCCTGGTCTAGGTGTTAGTGTTACTTAGTTCTATCTTAGCTTACTGGGAAGACAAGTGGGTTGGTTGGCAGGCAGTTGATGGGTAGGTGGATGGTTTGTTGGAAGGTTTCTTGGTTGGTTGATTTGTTGGGTGAAATCCGGCCGGTGTCGCATCTGTTCTGATTCGTTGTTATAGGCAGCATGTTGATGCAGGAGCAGCAGAACCTCCTGAAGCAGAAGCAGCACCTGGAAGAAGAAGCAGACGTCAGCAAGTATTTGAACTGTGGGTAAATGCGTGAGTGTTGCGAAAATTGTGTAACAAGTGATACAGATATTATATCCTGCAGGTTGATGGGCCACAGAAGAGAAGAGGGACGGTGCTGGCCCAGAGGAACGGACGGTGCGGGCCCAGATGAAGAGACGGGGGGATCCGGTAATGCCCATGTGACTGAATTGGTTGGGTGATGTATCGGCTGTACTGTTCATGAAAATCTTGAAATTCATTAGTTGGAGAATGTGATAACTTGCTCTGCAAGGTTCATCAGACATTACTTTACCTATATCCACTTTTTCCTACTAGTTATTGCATAGTTTATTCATTGGAAAAACCTCGTAAATCTCTAATTTCAGACAATCACAGCTAGTCAGATGATACATCACTGGTCAATAAAGGTTTTATCCATACTGACAATCAAGTTTTGATGCCTGATGAACACTTGCTGATCCTTTTGAATTACACTGCACCGTACAGTCTGGGATAAAAGTTCACATATTTTCATTGTGACTTTCGTTTGCTTGGTAATTATCCTAAGCTCAGTGAGGCTTGGTATATTTCTCTTTGCATACACAGAATAGTGAGAAGTAAATATGAATTGGACGCAGTGGAATATTAGTATAACCTGTCGTGGACTGTACACAACCTGACAAGGTGCAGGAAATTTAATAGCTTCTCTAAGCATAGAGCGGACGAGGAAGGGATGCAGAATGTAAGAACATAGAGACGAAACCCTGAAGTGGAAAACTCCATTTATAGTTATGGTTGGTTAACCTGACAATCTTTTTTCGTGCCTACGAATGAAGGAATCCAAATAACTTGGGGATAATATTCTGTGGTTCATATTACCTTTATCTCTTTTATTGCTATAAACACACAACCTACTCTGCGAGAGGACGTAATTTTTTACTTGTTTTGGGGACTTCTTTACTTAGGCATTACAGTAGATAAGTGATCATTAATTCATTTAACTTTTTTCGTAACTAGTAAAACCGTATGGTGTATCAAGAATGAAGTGAGGAAGGTTGTCGTGGCGACGAGGTTAAATATTAAGATTTTGCTCAACTAAGGGGGTTGTAAGCGGGTCAAGTGGAAGAGGTGGAGGGCGAGCGAAGAGAATGAGGTGGTAGGAATGGGTGGAGAAAGGGGGAGAGGTGGAGGAGAAACGCGGGATGTCCAGGAATGTAATGGAGAGGCATGAGGGAGGGAGGTGTAAACTGGGACTGCAGCCTGACAAAGGAAAAGGGGATACTTCCCTACGGCCACCCCTGACGATAACACATCTGGCTGCAGACAAAAAAGGTTAGGTCAGTAGTGACTTATTTGTATTTCAGGTCCTGCCAATTCAACGCCCCGCTCTGCCCTGATTCTGCATTGCCTGTACACCTGCCTTAATTCTGCATCGCCTCTACACCTGCCCTGCCCTTCTGTGAAATCGGTGATGTACCCGTAGTATAACTTTTGAGGCCACTCCTAAGCTGAATAAGTTTGGCGGCAAGAACATCATCATCCCTGTCCTCAGCGCATTCCCATAACAGCCCCATTCATCTACCATAATCCCCCTTGTTCCCTTCAATTTAAAATCTTATAATCACTCATCCACCAGACTATTTTCCCCAGTTTTGAGACGTCTTGTAGTAAAGTGTAATGAAGGGTATTTTGTCACCTCATTTTCGAAAAATCTGATAAGTAACTGGAGATGTTACGAATCTAGTGAAATACGTCATCTTTGTGAAGATTGATGCACCGACTTATTCTTGCGACCGCCTGATGTTATTCAGCTTGGGAGATCCCTTATTTGTTCAGATAGTTATCTCAGTATTGATATTTTGCTTCTGCCAGATTTTTTCAGCTTAAATGATGTCCTAAAATAAGTACTGTACACACACATTCCTTCCCGCTGGTAACGTTCCATCGTCTCACGATTTTACAAACTTGACTATAACCGAAGGTGGTGGTTAGAAAATCATTCGTTTCGAATACTTTTATACTTCCAGACGATTTAATTCATCTTAGAAACTGTTGATAGCCAAAGTTCATCCACCTACATTTATCGGTACACACACAACCCTCTTCTGTCGCCCCAGGAAGTATAGTTATCCATGGGCTCGATGACTTGGCATCTGAGCAATTTATTTCTTTACTACTAGACCCACAGGATTAGTAAAAATAGCTATCAGCCAATCCTTTGCATTGTCAGGAGCATAGGGGCCCTTAGCTAGGATATTTAGTTCAGACTTTTAAGGAGCGACACCAGTCGCTCACACCTAGATAGCATTACCTGAGAAATAATCCCCAACACACTCTGATGTAATCCCGTATGGACTACATCCCATTGGAGTGCCTTAACTAGACCACTGGGCGTCTATATGGCTACATGGTTACCATTCAACTTAGTAAATGGTTTCCTGAACTACAAAAAAAGTTTACCTTAGAAAAGGAAGACCAATTACTTGTAATGTTGTTATTATTATTATTATTATTATTATTATTATTATTATTATTCGCTCACCTAATGAAAGTATATCAAAAATAACTGTATTGATCACGCCATCACTTCTCGATAGCAAGAATTAAATATAACTTATATAACACTCCTGTGAACCATAGTTGAATTTTAACTTCCACTACCATACAGCCAAACCTGAATAAAATCGCCTGGAAGAATAAAGAATTTTAAAAAATTGTACTGTAGTCTTTTCACGTTGACTTGGACCAGATTTGTCCTTTAGCAGCTTATTTCATGTAGCTCAGTGATAAAGATAACTCTACGGCTTTACATCTTTCCCTTAGAACTTTGCGTGACTAGCATCATATTCCAATTCTAATCTGCTTAATGGCAGCATTCAGAACGGAGGGATGACAATTTTAGGCCGAGTTAGAATAACGGGTAAAGTCAACATAATTAAGCTTTCATTACTACCTCACGTCTGCAGCTGAAAAAATAGCCTGGTAGAATCAAGAATTACCTGTATAACCAATGCGACAAGATGTTCTATCACCAATTTTTCCACAGCCACCTAAGCTTAATATAGGTAGTTTAGCATTAGGAAGAATTAAATACGAAGGAAGCTGTTATCGTCAGGTAGACAGTTTCAGGCGCCTTTAGTATCACTAAATCTACATTACGAAAATTCATATTAAAGTGGGATTTTTTATTTGATGAAACGGGATTATTATTATTTTTTTAAATAACTGCAATGAATGAAACTGACATTGATAAAATTAGAGGGCAGACGAAATTGGCATTTGAACAAAGATTTCAATATACTGACTTAACAATTATTTTTATATTATTTTGCTGACAAATTTCTCAGCTGAATTAGCTGACGACCACTTAACTGATTTAACTATATTATTAATTAGCAAAAGCTAATTTTTATGGCATTAGCTGACTTTGAGGGAACTAACTGAATGTGAGGATGGATTGACTTTGAAATGAACTGACTTAGATGGAATTAGCAGACTGAAGGATTAGCAGACTTGATCAAATGAACGTGGTTGGATTAACTGATTTTGTTAACTGGGTAGGATGGATTAATGGACTTTATCTGATTTAGAAATGTCGAAAAGTTAACTGAGTATCGAATGAACTGTGTGAAATACCTGAATTGGTAGGTTTGAAAGTGGATGGGCTTGACTGGCTGTGGTGGGCGTGACTGGCTGTGGTGGGCGTGACTGGCTGTGGTGGGCGTGACTGGCTGTGGTGGGCGTGACTGGCTGTGGTGGGCGTGACTGGCTGTGGTGGGCGTGACTGGCTGTGGTGGGCGTGACGGGCTGTGGTGGGCGTGACGGGCTGTGGTGGGCGTGACGGGCTGTGGTGGGCTGTGACGGGCTGTGACGGGCTGTGGTGGGCTGTGACGGGCTGTGGTGGGCTGTGACGGGCTGTGGTGGGCTGTGACGGGCTGTGGTGGGCTGTGACGGGCTGTGGTGGGCTGTGACGGGCTGTGGTGGGCTGTGACGGGCTGTGGTGGGCTGTGACTGGCTGTGGTGGGCTTGACTGGCTGTGGTGGGCTTGACTGGCTGTGGTGGGCTTGACTGGCTGTGGTGGGCTTGACTGGCTGTGGTGGGCTTGACTGGCTGTGGTGGGCTTGACTGGCTGTGGTGGGCTGTGACTGGCTGTGGTGGGCTGTGACGGGCTGTGGTGGGCTGTGACGGGCTGTGGTGGGCTGTGACGGGCTGTGGTGGGCTGTGACGGGCTGTGGTGGGCTGTGACGGGCTGTGGTGGGCTGTGACGGGCTGTGGTGGGCTGTGACGGGCTGTGGTGGGCTGTGACGGGCTGTGGTGGGCTGTGACGGGCTGTGGTGGGCTGTGACGGGCTGTGGTGGGCTGTGACGGGCTGTGGTGGGCTGTGACGGGCTGTGGTGGGCTGTGACGGGCTGTGGTGGGCTGTGACGGGCTGTGGTGGGCTGTGACGGGCTGTGGTGGGCTGTGACGGGCTGTGGTGGGCTGTGACGGGCTGTGGTGGGCTGTGACGGGCTGTGGTGGGCTGTGACGGGCTGTGGTGGGCTGTGACGGGCTGTGGTGGGCTGTGACGGGCTGTGGTGGGCTGTGACGGGCTGTGGTGGGCTGTGACGGGCTGTGACGGGCTGTGACGGGCTGTGGTGGGCTGTGACGGGCTGTGGTGGGCTGTGACGGGCTGTGGTGGGCTGTGACGGGCTGTGGTGGGCTGTGACGGGCTGTGGTGGGCTGTGACGGGCTGTGGTGGGCTGTGACGGGCTGTGGTGGGCTGTGACGGGCTGTGGTGGGCTGTGACGGGCTGTGGTGGGCTGTGACGGGCTGTGGTGGGCTGTGACGGGCTGTGGTGGGCTGTGACGGGCTGTGGTGGGCTGTGACGGGCTGTGGTGGGCTGTGACGGGCTGTGGTGGGCTGTGACGGGCTGTGGTGGGCTGTGACGGGCTGTGGTGGGCTGTGACGGGCTGTGGTGGGCTGTGACGGGCTGTGGTGGGCTGTGACGGGCTGTGGTGGGCTGTGACGGGCTGTGGTGGGCTGTGACGGGCTGTGGTGGGCTGTGACGGGCTGTGGTGGGCTGTGACGGGCTGTGGTGGGCTGTGACGGGCTGTGGTGGGCTGTGACGGGCTGTGGTGGGCTGTGACGGGCTGTGGTGGGCTGTGACGGGCTGTGACGGGCTGTGACGGGCGTGACGGGCTGTGGTGGGCTGAATGGAGTTGACAATTAGCCGACTTTGACACTGAAATGGAAAAAAAAATGACTAAACTGACAGGTGGAATTATTGGCAATTGTAGAATAACTGGTCCCGGTGGAATAATTGACTTAGGGTTGAATTGACTTGGAAATAACTGAATTGACTGTGAACTGGTCTGATATAATTCTTGATTTAATAACTGACGATGGATCCACCGATTCCGGAATTAAATAACTTTGATCTTAGAGTAACTGATTAAAAAACTGAGATGGATATGGATTTAAATTTGCTTATGATGAATTAACTATGATGTAAGCTGTGACTGACTTTGAACTGATTAACTGATTTATGACTTTACTGACTTCGAATTAAATGATATTAAAACTCTTTCAATAAACTAAAAAGAAAAATGGTCTAGACGGAGCTTGAATTAACTGAATTCTAATGGACTGATTAATTGATCTGGATGGAATAAAACTGAATTGACTGATCTGATGAATAATTAGTCTCTAATGGAATAACTGACCCTGATAAATGACTCTGAACTGACTGAATTAACTGAATAAGTGATTAACTGAGTAACTTATCTGATGACAAAATCTTAATAAACTCTGGTGGACTGACTAACTGGCTTTGAATGACTGGCCTGGGATTAACTGAAGCACAATTGACACGGAACTGACACTGGAGGAATGACTGACTGACTGGAGGAATGACTGACTGACTGGAGGAATGACTGACTGACTGGAGGAATGACTGACTGACTGGAGGAATGACTGGCACTGGGGGTATGATTGGCACTGGGGGTATGATTGGCACTGGAGGTATGATTGGCACTGGAGGTATGATTGGCACTGGAGGTATGATTGGCACTGGAGGTATGATTGGCACTGGAGGTATGATTGGCACTGGGGGTATGATTGGCACTGGGGGTATGATTGGCACTGGGGGTATGATTGGCACTGGGGGTATGATTGGCACTGGGGGTATGATTGGCACTGGGGGTATGATTGGCACTGGGGGTATGATTGGCACTGGGGGTATGATTGGCACTGGAGGAATGATTGGCACTGGAGGAATGATTGATTGGCACTGGAGGAATGATTGATTGGCACTGGAGGAATGATTGATTGGCACTGGAGGAATGATTGATTGGCACTGGAGGAATGATTGATTGGCACTGGAGGAATGATTGGCACTGGAGGAATGGTGATGATTGGCACTGGAGGAATGATGATGATGATGATGATGTGATGATGATTGGCACTGGAGGGAATGATTATGGTGCTTGGCACTGGAGGAATGATTGACTACTGATTTGGTTTGAAATGACTTTGAGCTGTGATGATAAAACTGAAGAAATTATTAAAATTAATAACTTTGATGAATGAACTAAATCAACTAATATTGCTGAATCAACCTAACATTTATTTTTCTGAATTAATTTACTTTGAATTAACTGATACCGGTAGTGAACTCCTTATAACATTAACATAGATGCTCTGAGGGATTAAATAGCTTGATGAGAGTTGCATTTGGGATTCACTTAGTTTGGTATTAAACTTCGTTTGGGGTAAACTTAAGCACATTACCTGCCTTGCCTGCTTTCCTGCCTTGCCTGCACGCTCGCCCACCCAATCATCTCGTCACCCGCCTACTTACATGCCTGCCAACTTGCTCATCAAACTCTGCCTGCCTGCCTGCCTTCTCATCGAATTGTATGCCTGCCTGCCTGCCCATCGAATTGTACGCCTGCCTGCCTGCCAGCCTTCCTTCCTTCCTGCCCATTGAATTCTGCCTGCCTCTCTATCTGCTCATTGAACTCTGCCCGCCTGCCTGCCTGCTCATCGAACTCTGCCTGCCTGCCTGCCTGCCTGCTCATCGAACTCTGCCTGCCTGCTCATCGAACTCTGCCTGCCTGCTCATTGAACTCTGCCTGCCTGCTCATTGAACTCTGCCTGTCTGCCTGCCTGCTCATCAAACTCTGCCTGCCTGCCTGCCTGCCTGCTCATCGAACTCTGCCTGCCTGCTCATCGAACTCTGCCTGCCTGCCTGCCTGTTCATCGAACTCTGCCTGCCTGCTCATCGAACTCTGCCTGCCTGCTCATCGAACTCTGCCTGCCTGCCTGCCTGCTCATCGAACTCTGCCTGCCTGCCTGCCTGCTCATCGAACTCTGCCTGCCTGCCTGCCTGCCTGCCTGCTCATCGAACTCTGCCTGCCTGCCTGCCTGCCTGCCTGCTCATCGAACTCTGCCTGCCTGCCTGCCTGCCTGCCTGCTCATCGAACTCTGCCTTTCTGTCGGCTTATACATCAGACAAACTTTTATAAATTAATAATTGTCCCTGCTATTTTTTCAACATGGTGGGGTATGAAGGGAAGGACTGAAATGGACAGTATAAGGCAGGGATGATTGTTGACAAGTAGAATCATCATCATCAGATATTACTAAAGAACTCTTGTGTTGGGAAACAAACACTAAAGCATATGTATGGTAATTATGAAGTACCTAAGAGCTGTATTTAAGTATGGGCGAAAGACTGATTAGTGAAGGTACGGTAAGAATTTCTTGTACGAACGTTTTGTTACGTCTGTGGGTTTCGTTATGGGGTACTGGCTTCAAAGGTGAATTTCGTGGAGGGACCACTGGGGGGGGGGTTCGTAGAGGGACCACTGGGGGGGGTTTGTAGAGGGACCACTGGGGAGGGGTTCGTAGAGGGACCACTGGGGAGGGGTTCGTAGAGGGACCACTGGGGAGGGGTTCGTAGAGGGACCACTGGGGAGGGGTTCGTAGAGGGACCACTGGGGAGGGGTTCGTAGAGGGACCACTGGGGGGGGTTCGTAGAGGGACCACTGGGGGGGGTTCGTAGAGGGACCACTGGGGGAGGTTTGTAGAGGGATCACTGGGGGGGGGTTCGTAGAGGGACCACTGGGGGGGATTTGTAGAGGGATCACTGGGGGGGGGTTCGTAGAGGGATCACTGGGGGGGGTTCGTAGAGGGATCACTGGGGGGGGGTTCGTAGAGGGATCACTGTGGGGGGTTCGTAGAGGGATCACTGTGGGGGGTTCGTAGAGGGATCACTGGGGGGGGTTCGTAGAGGGATCACTGGGGGGGGTTCGTAGAGGGATCACTGGGGGGGGGTTCGTAGAGGGACCACTGGGGGGGATTTGTAGAGGGACCACTGGGGGGGATTTGTAGAGGGACCACTGGGGGGGATTTGAAGAGGGACCACTGGGGGGGATTTGTAGAGGGACCAATTGGGAGGGGGTTCGTAGAGGGACCACTGGGAGTTTTGTATAGGGATCAATAATTTCAGTTGAAGATTGTGCATTGTAGAGGGTCCTTTGTATGTGACGGGACCACAGTGACTCAAAAATTTAATTCGTAATGGCATTTGGTTACTACGTAGAGGATTGCAGTCTTTCGCAGAGGGTTGCAGTCTTTCGCAGAGGGTTGCAGTCTTTCGCAGGGGGTTACGGTCTTTCGCAGGGGGTTACGGTCTTTCGCAGGGGGTTACGGTCTTTCGCTGGGGGTTACTGCCTTTCACAGAGGGTTACTGCCTTTCCTAGAGGGTTACTGCCTTTCCTAGAGGGTTACTGCCTTTCCTAGAGGGTTACTGCCTTTCCTAGAGGGTTACTGCCTTTCCTAGAGGGTTACTGCCTTTCCTAGAGGGTTACCGAATTTCGTAAAAGGCTACTAAACTTTGTTGTATGCTATATTTTGTGGAGTTCATGTATTTCGGAGAATGCATTTCAGATGGTTTAGTGCATTTTGTAGTGTTGTACTGTGTAGAGGGATACAGTATTTTAGGTTTTGTTTGAAGTTGCTGTGGGTTTCATAAAGGGTTCTGCATTATTCATTAAGGAGAAGGGTTTGTGAACATTGTTGGGTTGGAATTAAATATTTGTTAGTGGCATACTATTATGCCTTTCATTTAGTTTTCAAATTAACACCTTATAAACACCTACCCCCCTCAGTGTTAAAACTAAGACTAGACAGTATAATTATTCATGGTATATTGCAGAGGATTAAACTAACAATTCTACTATGCCCTGCAAAACCTTAAACTTTTACTAGCTACTCTATCATTCATTGTAAAACGTGAATTTTGTTCACTTAACTTAAAATCCTCGATGATCCTGGCTTCTGTATTCCTCCCGAAGGTGATGAGGCTGGCACTGCTGACGGTTGATGCCAGGAGGGTTGGCACTGCTGACGTTAATGCCAGGAGGAGTGGCACTGTAGACGGTTGATGCCAGGAGGGGTGGCACTGCTGACGGTTGATGCCAGGAGGGCCGATGCCGCAGGAACCGATGCTGAAAGTGTTCATTCCAAGAAGAGTTTGGTTCCAAGGAAGGAATGCCGTGATTATCCGTCCAGCGAGTGTGCATTGGCTGCTCTTCCAACATTCTGAAATTAAATACGAACAGTAGCATCCGTTTATCCATTTACCAGTTCAAGTGAAAGCTTTAGAACAGGGAGTCTTAACCCTTTTCCCAGTCCAGACCCCCATTGGGTTGCCCCTGATGTCCCCACACCCCCTTCGCCAGACTGTTGACATCACCAGTCCCATTAGGTGCCAGATTGATCAAAAGATGCCAATAGCTTGGTTTTACTTTACATTTTATAATTAACTGAACAGGAAGGAAAACATTAGGATTTAATCCTATTTTACTTCGTGGAAAAACAGCATTTTTTATTTCAGAGAACGAATCCCATATCCCAAGGTTTTTGTCCCATAACCCCGGTTAAGAACCCCTGCCTCAAGAGTTGAAGCCTGACAGTTTCATGACCAATTATGACGCTTTAAATTTTCTTGGCTTGTCTTGCCCTTTATCTCAATACAGCTGACGATGGTTTACTGACTAAAATCTGGTGTTCGTCATAAACACTTTACGATATTCAAATTATACTGTAACTTCCACCAGGCGATTACATTCAGCATAAAAGTAGATGGGAGAAAGATATTTTGCAGACTGGTAAAAACTTAGGTAAAAAGCTCTTGTATATAGACTTGAAAATGGTTAGATTCCCTGATCATTTGAAGACCTTGAGGTTTCTTGCCAAGTATTTTTTTTTTATGCTTCATTTTCTGACAAGTGTAACTCTACTATCCCGCTTGAAGTCAAAGCTGTCATTTTAGAATAATTTTTATATGGATAAAATGGTAACTTGGTAAACGGATTGCTACTAGAAGTAATATTTGTAACAATTATGGAGTATAAGTAATATTTGTAACAATTATGTGAGTATAAGTGGTTGGGGAATGGCTGGGAGAAGAAGAGATGAGAGGAGGGAGGAAGAGATCAGTAGGTCGGAAGTAGTGGAAGCGATGAAGATTAAGCTGGGAAAGGCCCCAGGAATTGATGGAGTGTGTGGTGAAATGCTTAGGTATGGGAGTGAGATTGTTGTGGAGTGGATATGGAAGTTGTGTAGATTGGCTTGGGAAGAGGGAAGGGTTCCAGAGGACTGGAAATCAGGTATAATTGTTCCTCTGTACAAAGGAAAAGGGGAGAGAGAAGTATGTGGTAACCATAGGGGTATTTGCCTTCTTAGTGTGACTGGTAAAATATATGGTAGAATACTCATTGATAGGGTTAGGCATATGACAGAGGAGCTAGTTGGAGAAGAACAAGGGGGATTTAGGAAGGGAAAAGGGTGTGTAGATCAGATATTTGTTCTAAGATGTTTAGTGGAGAAGTATCTAGAGAAGGGAAGGAAAGTGTACGCTGCCTTCATGGACTTGGAGAAAGCTTATGACAGAATAGATAGGAAAGGTATGTGGAAGGTATTAAGAATATATGGAGTGGAGGGGAAATTGTTGAGTGCTGTGAAGAGTATGTACGAGGGAGCTAGGGCTACGGTGCGAGTGGATGGTGAGCTGAGTGAGTTCTTTGATCTCAATGTGGGACTGAAACGGGTGTGTGTAATGTCTCCATGGCTGTTTAATATATATATATATGGATGGGGTCGTAAAGGAGGTACAAGGTAGGGCAGTGGATGTGGGGGTGGCCCTAATGAATGAGGGTGAGATTTGGAAGCTTCCGGTGTTGCTGTTTGCTGATGATACAGTATTGTTGAGTGAAGATGAATGGGAGTTGCAAGGTTTGGTGAATGAATTTGGGACAGTGTGTAGGAGGAGGAAGCTGAAAGTTAATGTAAACAAAAGTAAAGTTATGGTGTTTGAGAGGAATGAAGTCAGAGTGTGCAGTGAGGTTGGATGGTGAGGATATGGAGAATGTGAGTGCATTCAAGTACTTGGGTAGTGTGATGAGTAAGGATGGAACTTTGGGGGATGAAGTACGTGAAAGGGTACAGCAGGGAAGGAAGGTTGTTGGCACACTGAAAGCAGTGATGAGAAATAGGGAGGTGAGTATGGAAGTTAAGAAGACACTGCATGATGGTATTGTGATCCCTACCCTGACGTATGGAAGCGAGGCGTGGACCTTGCAAGAGGGGAACAAGTCAAGAGTGAGAGCAGTGGAAATGAGTTACTTGAGAGGAGCATGTGGAGTGACATGGTGGACAGGTTGACGAATGAAGAAGTGAAGGAACGTTGTGGGGTAGATGTGGATGTGGTTGAAAAGATTAGGAGAAATACACTGAGGTGGTTTGGACATGTGGAGAGGATGGAGAATGAAAGACTGACTAAGAGGGTGTATGTAGGTGAGGTGGAGGGAGGGAGAGGGAGGGGTAGACCGAGGATGAGGTGGAGGGATGGAGTTGAGAGGTGTATGAGGGAGGGGGGGGTGAGTTGGGGGGAGGGGAGTCAAATGGTGGGTGACAGAGTGACTTGGAGGCGTTTTGTCTGCGGCCACCCTTTGGGGGATTAGGGCATCGGGCTATAGATAGATAGATAGATGGAGGCTTAAATGATTACTGAATGGACAGATGTACTTTCACTTAAATCTGATTAATTTTTGACTTTCCCCTTCCTGTTTCTAGATTCTTCCCACTCCATTTGCATTGGGTTGATGATGATCCAGGATTGAAGAACAATCATAATTAATCTAAACGAGAACAGAATGTTTACCACCAGTTTTCTATTACTGTGTAGCACTAATCAATTTTCCAATATGGAAGAGATCAGTACGTAGTCCAAGAAAATTTTTCACCTTGAAGTTAATTTTAATGACATTTAATGATCATACAAAATGCCGCTTGCAAATTGGTGCACATGATTCCCTTCTGTCAAATGAAAGGCAACTAATGCTTAATTAATCCCGTACACTGCAATAGGCTATATATGAGAATTGATCAGTACTCGTAAGCTACACCCACATAACATTAAACAAGAACCATCAACATATACCACACGCTGGTGCAGCAGGTAGCCTCTGTAACCATTAGAGAAACTTAGAAGCATTAGTCACCAGTAAGTTCAACCAGCAAAGACTCAGAGCTGACTATCTAAAAAGTTTCCCTGATCATAAATGGAGTGGACAGAATCTAGAAATGGAAGGAATGAGCCTCAGACTAATTAGTATAGGGCTTTGAATGGTCAAGGCATCGAGTGAGGTCAAAAAAAAGTTAGGCTAAGCTAATACTGCAATTTAAAATGTTTGAAATGTCAAACTAAATTCATAAGATAGAAGAATCTGAGAACAAAAAAAAATTCATGCAGTACCTAAATATGTAAGTTCCAACACTACTGTAGTACATAAGGAATTGTAAGAATATGCCGAATCATGGTTAGATATAAACTCCAGTAATGGACAAACTATTTCCTTCCCCTCTATTATGGTGTACATAACACTTAAAATGCACCAAGAGCACTGATAAGTATCGGTGATCTGAAGGCACTTAGTACGAAATTAGTGCTCAAGGAACTTAGTATATAGTAGGTGCCTTGTGAGCACTGTTTATGCTAAGTGCTCTGACAGCACTTCGTTCATATACAAAGTGCCTTGACAGCACTGTTCATATTTTAAGTGCCTTGACAGTACTATGTTAAAGTGCCCTGACAGCACTATGTTCAAGTGCCCTGACAGCACTATGTTCATACATTAAGTGCCTTGACAGCACCATGTTCATATACCAAGTGCTTTGACAGCAGTGTTAATACTAAGTGCCTTGAGAGCACTTAGTCCATATACTAAGTGCCCTGAGAGCATCATGTTTGTACTAAGTGCCCTGAGAGCACCATGTTTGTACTAAGTGCCTTGACAGCACTGTTCTTATACTAAAGGCCCGTCCAGGCGATCGAGCAATGCCCGCGGGCACAAGCGAGCAGTTTGCCTGTTGACGGGCACAAGCGGTGAGACCGTCAACAGGCAAACTGCTCGCTTGTGCCCGCGGGCATTGCTCGATCGTCTGGACGGGACTTAAGTGTCTTGAGAGCACCACGTTTTTACTAAGTGCCTTGAGAGCACTGTGTTCATATTGTCTTGTGAGCACTGTGATACTTAGTTGTAGGTGCAGTGACCGCGCTGTAGAACTAATTTATTAGCCTCCCATGTCCTAGTTTTTTTTTTTTGTTTTGTTTTTTCGTATCTTATGTTGTCATGTATTTATTCTGTCGCCTCTACGTCCATTATTATACATGATTCGACAATAAAAGGTTTTGTAAACGTCTATTTTATTACAATCATTTTGTCACGAATGCAAAGTTTAACAAGCTTTAAATATCTTCAAAGTATTTCAAAGTATCTACAGACAACGAATTTTAATGTACAGTATATTCAAATATCGCAAAGTATTTCAGTCTTTATGGTCAAAGCATTTTATTATGTTCATACGTCGTAAGTACTGCAGTACATTGCAGAATATTTCAATATTATATCGCCGCGTGACAAAGGAGCTTTGTCAAGCATTGTGTTATGCAGTTATAACGTCAGGTTTTCAGTGTTACGTTACTGTATAAAGTGACAAAATTAAGTCTAAGTTGATGTAGATCGACAGACGAAAATGTGGAGTATTTGTCACTTGCAATACTTTGGTGATAGAAACTCCGTGTACAAACAGCTAGATAAGGAGTTTATTACAAGCTCTCAGTAAAATAGTCTACCCTTCTCGGCTGCCCGATATCAACTGATGCAATAACGCCGTCTTCAGGCGTGGGAAAGCATGCTGACCTAGCAAATTTAGTGGGGGCATGTATGCATTGGGGGGTGACATATATACATCGGGGGTAGACATATTGTGGAGGGGGTACACTACTCCCCCGGGTAGCGGAGACGGTGTCTCCTGACACCGGGAGTGAAATGGTGTTTGATTATATTAGAAGGCAGGACTGGGAGGTTTGTACAAGGGATAAGTATGATACAGGGGCAGTAGGGGAGACATGGCCATGTTGAGGGGAGGGAATTAGAACGATATATACAGATGAGATATACAAGGATTAATAGGTACAAATTCAGTTTTCGTTGTTGTTCGTTGAAAGATTCCCTGCACATATAGTGCAGGCCGGGCCATACATTAGCCCGGTCAGTGGTGTATGGGCTGGTTAAAAAACAGTAAGTGGGGAGAACAGGACCTAGGGATTGCCTAGCACACACGTCCTGTCTCCTGGCGGGCTTTGTGGTGTGTGACACACACACAAATTCAGTAAGGGTCGAAGGTATATATAAACAGAACGGGAAGTACACAATAATAGTTTGATACATGATAAACAAGGAGTAGATATGAGAGTTCTAGTGTTGTTCTTCCTTCATTTTTTTTTTTTTTTTTTTTTGTAGTTTCTGTAGGATACACTGTCACTCGGTAATGCATGAAAGAAATACCAGCATTTTCTAGTAGGCAGAGTGCTGTTCACAGTTTGGTTAAATGTTAGATGGCAATGGTAGTCACAGAATGTGAGGGCACTAAGTACGGGGAGTTTCTACGTCGTGTGGAGGGCGTACTATGCCGGTAGCGACTCTGATTTCCTGGAGTCGACGTTCCATTTTTCTGACACAACAATGCACTGCACAGATGATGAGTAGAAAACCTATGAAAGCGATAACCACAGGGGGAAACACAACTGTTGGATGAACCCAGGAACGGCTGAAGGCCAGAGAAAATTGATCCATAATGAAATCACTATCATTGAGGAAGGTGAGCATGCGCAAGTGAGGGGAGGTGATGGTAATGTTGGCAGATGGTAGGGTTGAAGGCATGTCGATTGGTTGAAAGATGTCATAGGAGTGTTTACGAACAGCTTGGTGATAGCGAGTGGCGTAAGTGATGACGGACTCTGATTTGACGGTACAATAGTCAGGTGCTTTGTAGAGACCACTAGCGGGGACGGAGCGAACGGAAGAACCAGGACACATGATTGTGACAGAGATGGGAACAGCAAAGAAGAAGTACTGGACATGGTTGAGGTGAGCATGGTGGACTGGGAGGTCAGGAGCTGGGACAAAAGAACAGGCCGAGTAGATGGAATGGTTGCGAACTAAAGCAGACTCACAGGGTGTAGCACTGCTAGGGAAGATAGCGAAAAGGTGGGCAGCACAGAGACGAGAGGTCGGAGTAAGGGAGGAACATTGCTGGAGGTCTGTGGAAGAAAGGAAGGCAACGGAAAGAGGATCATGGGAGAGGAGGAAATATTCTGAAGGAACAGATACCTGTAACAAGGAGTTGTTGAGGCGGAAAGGGAAGGGAATGATGTGGAAAAGGTTAAAGGTTATGGCAGAACGGAGAGGAATATGGACGACGACGTATGTAGTGAGAAGAGTGGCTTCGAAAACAGGATAATAATAATCAAGGGAGGAGTAAGGGAGGACTGGGGAGAGACCGAAGGTGGAGTGAGCCCATTCCAGGACAGAACGGAGAGCTGAGACAGGTACTAAGTCGGCAGTGACACGTCCATTGATAGCATCGACTAGGATACGAACCAAGGTAGAGACTTGAGACAGGAGAGAGTCAACGGCCAGTTGGAGATTATCCATGTTGAGTTTGAGGTAGAAGAACTGAGAGATAACGGTGAGTTCTGAAAGGAGGCGTTGTAAGATATCGGTGAAATTGTTTAGAGTGGACGTGACTCCATTGAGTTGGGTTGTGAGCTTCTGTAACATAGTGTGTTGGATTTTAATGACTCGGCGTTGTGATTCTAGGGCTGAAGCTAAATGAGTGATTGTGTTAGAGTCGGCAGACGGGGTATGAGCAGGTGATGTTTCCGGGTCGAGAGGGCTGGTGGTAAGCGGTTGACGTGGAAAGTATGACATTTAATGCGGCAATGGAAGATCAAAGGATGAAGATGGATACGCAGGTGGAAATGTATAAATAACAATGAGAGAATGGAATACACTAGGTGTGAAAATGAATGAAGGTGCGGGCATGGATGGTTTAAATAAAAGGCGAAGGATGAGATGGATAATAAATAACGTAGGTGAAGATGAAAACGGGGCAATGGAAATGAGATGGAATATTTACAATAACCAATCTGTAGAGAAAATCGAGGATAATCTCTAGAGAAAGGAAAGATATACTATAGTTACACAGTAGAAACGGGAGTGTCGAGATGTATGACGTGCAGGGTGGCTGGGCGTAGCTGGTCCGGGGCGGGGCGGGGCGACGGGGCGGGGCGGGGCAGGGCGACGGGGCGGGGCGGGGGTGGAGAGACAGCTGGGCGGAGAGGAGAAGAGACGCCGCGATGAATCACCGGCAGGGAGTGGCGGTCTTAGGAGGCTCCGTAATGCAGACCAGATGCGGGCGACGGCGGAGGCCGGTGGTGGGTGGTGAGGCAGATGTCGGCGCAAGGCAGGTGTAGAGCTGGTGAATTGCAAATGCAGAGAATGGTGGCGGGCAGACAGTGGGCAGACAGTGATAAGTGGCACCGTGGGGGCAGGAGCTATGATGAGTCCGGAACAGGTGCTGGGAACAGGTGCAACAGGTGCGTAGGTCGGCGACGGCGACACGTGCGGTCAGGAACAAGGCTTATGGGTGCGGGTGTTTGAGAGGTGAGCACTGGTGAGAAAAATGGTACACTCGAAAAGCACAGCCAAGGTATGACACCACTAGAGGCACGGAGGAGGGGCGAGGCTGGCAGATGCGAGACGTCGTGTATCTTGTTGTATCACAAAAAATCCAAGGAGGCGGTCAGAATGTGATGGTTCGAAACACCGCTGCTACCAAATGTAACTTGCAATACTTTGGTGATAGAAACTCCGTGTACAAACAGCTAGATAAGGAGTTTATTACAAGCTCACAGTAAAATAGTCTACCCTTCTCGGCTGCCTGATATCAACTGATGCAATAACGCCGTCTTCAGGCGTGGGAAAGCATGCTGACCTAGCAAATTTAGTGGAGGCATGTATGCGTTGGGGGGGAACATATATACATCGGGGGTAGACATATTGTGGAGGGGGTACATATTAACCCTCTCACGGTGTGAGCAACTCTAGTATTATTCCCGCTAACACCAGATGATTTTAGGTGTCAAAATACAAGAGCAAATATTAGATAATGTCTAAGTAAAGAACCTGTAAGGGAAGCAAAAAGATTAAGTACATAATAAATATAAATACATAAAATTCTACACATCATACCCACCATCACACATACAAAACTACTGACACTACCCCACACATCATAATCTAGGACCCTCGGCTCTCGATCACAGCTATAGAAGCAAAAGATCATCAAGCCTCATGAGCCATGGTACTAGCACTAACACTACATAGAGGCTAATCAGAAGCAAAGTTCCACAAGCGCCAATTTGATGCTAAGTGTGAAATATGTGGTAAGTGTGAGTTAAGTGATAAGTGTGAATTGTGATAAGTGAGATAAATGATAAGTAGTTTATTTAATGTCTATTATTGGCGATTGCTTTCATTCACTCTGTTGGCCTCCCTACTTAAACATACTCTGCGCCAGCCCACTTGTCCATATTCACACGTTGAGCCACTATCAATGAGAAGAATATTACTTTAGCCAATTAATAGGCGACTATTAAAAGGTATTACTGACAAATATAACCTTTTTTACCATACAAAAACCATTACTTTAGCTAATTAAGAGGATTAATAGGTATAAGTATGGAAACACTAAGTGGCGCTGAGTCTACACACACACAAACACACCCGCTAACTTTACAAAGAAAAACACTAAACTTCTATAAGGATGACACAGCGGCTGAGGTCAGGATGTCACAATATGGCGGCGGGTCTCACGAAATGGAGGAGGATCTCAAGATGGAGGCAGATCTCACAAGATGGCGGTTGGTTTCACAAGATGGCAGCTCGTGTCACAAGACGGCGCCTGGTGTCACAAGATGGCGGCTGATCTCAAGATGGAGGCTGATCCCACAAGATGGAGGCTGATCTCACAAGATGTCGGCTGGTTTCACAACATGGCGACTGGTCTCAAGGTGGCGGCTGTCTCGCAAATCCTGAAATGATGAAGGACAAAGTTAATCAAGTCTGGATCACAGCCAGGGCCGTATTGTTTGTGTGGTCTGTGTATCTAAACCTGAGAGAGAGAGAGAGAGAGAGAGAGAGAGAGAGAGAGAGAGAGAGAGAGAGAGAGACAGACAGACAGACAGACAGACAGACAGACAGAGAGACAGAGACAGACAGACAGACAGACAGACAGACAGACAGACAACAGACAGACAGACAGACAGACACAGGCACGGACAGACAGACAGACACAGGCACGGACAGACAGACTGACACAGACAGACAGACACAGACAGACAGACAGACACAGACAGACAGACAGACACAGACAGACAGACACAGACAGACAGACAGAGACAGACAGACAGACACAGACAGACAGACAGAGACAGACAGACACAGACAGACAGACACAGACAGACAGACAGACACAGACAGACAGACAGACAGACACAGACAGACAGACAGACACAGACAGACAGACAGACAGACACAGACAGACAGACAGACACAGACAGACGGACAGACACAGACAGACAGACAGACACAGACAGACAGACACAGACAGACAGACACAGACAGACAGACACAGACAGACACAGACAGACAGACAGACAGACAGACAGACACAGACAGACAGAGAATTATGAATGACTGTACTTCTACTGCTTAACTTTATATTTACATTGTTTTCCATTATCAACCCCTTCAGTCCGATGTCGCCTTTCCCTATATTTCACTTATTTATCATCTTCAGTTATATTCAAGTCTGTAATGGTCTGTGGCAGTGAAGAGGATAATCGAGGCTATATCAAAATCAACAGATCTAGCAAGAATAAAATGACACCCTCAGACTGAAGGGGTTAAGATATAATGGACTGGATCTACACACACTAGCAGGAGAACTAGAGCTGTAGAAATTAGAACTAAGAATATTATAACATTCTCTTCTACAATTTATCATTTTTTCTTCAGAAGTCTGGTTTCAGTTATTTTATTTTATTTTTTTAGTTTACCGCAATAATTACAAGGCTTTTAGAATGGCTAGGACAACATTTGAAAGAAAAGTTGTGTGTGTGTGTGTGTGTGTGTGTGTGTGTGTGTGTGTGTGTGTGTGTGTGTGTGTGTGTGTGTGTGTGTGTGTTTAAATATTAGATGTGAAACAGGTGACTTACCATTAAGGGGCATTTCTGATACAGTAAATCTTGCAGCCTCCATATCTCTAAATCACAAGAGCGTAGGTTTGCATCTCCTGGAGGGGGTAAAGGCGAGGGAGATCAGGGCCGTCTATATTCTGACCACTTTAACTTGGCACAGTGCTGAGCTGTAACAAGAGATTAACACTAGAATATGGTACTAGTTATGAAAAAGTGCAATGAGTAAGATGTGTGGTGTGGTGTGGTGTGTGGCTATGTGGTGTGTGGTATGAGAATGTAGTGTGGTGCGTGTGAGAATGTGGTGTGGTGTGGAGTGGGGATGTGGTGTGGAGTGGGGATGTGGTGTGGTGTGGTGTGGTGTGGAGTGGGGATGTGGTGTGGTGTGGTGTGGTGTGGTGTGGTGTGGTGTGTGGTGTGGTGTGGCTATGTGGTGCGGTGTGAGAATGTAGTGTGGTACGTGTGGAAATGTGGTGTGGTGTGGTGTGGCTATGTGGTGTGGTGTGATGTGGTGTGGTGTGGTGTGGCTAGGTGGTGTGGTGTTGTGTGGCTAGGTGGTGTGGTGTGGTGTGGCTAGGTGGTGTGGTGTGGTGTAAGAATGTAGTGTGGTGCGCGTGGGAATTTGGTGTGGTGTGGTGTGGTGTGGTGTGATGTGGTGTGGTGTGGGAATGTGGGGTGTGGTGTGGTGTGGTGTGGTGTGGTGTTAGAATGTAGTGTGGTGCGTGTGGTAAGGTGGTGGTGTGGTGTGGTGTGGTGTGGTGTGGTGTGGTGTTAGAATGTAGTGTGGTGCGTTTGGTAATGTGGTGTGGTGCGTGGGGTAATGTGGTGTAGTGTGGTGTGGTGTGGGAATGTGGTGTGGTGTGGGAATGTGGTGTGGTGTGGAGTGGGGATGTGGTGTGATGTGGTGTGGTGTGGGAATGTGGTGTGGTGTGGTGTGGGAATGTGGTGTGAGAATGTGGTGTGGTGTGGAGTGGGGATGTAGTGTGATGTGGTGTAGTGTGGTGTGGGAATGTGGTGTGGTGTGGGAATGTGGTGTGGTGTGGTGTGGGAATGTGGTGTGGTGTGCGAATGTGGTGTGATGTGGTGTGGCTATGTGGTGTGGTGTGGTGTAAGAATGTAGTGTGGTGCCTGTGGGAATGTGGTGTGGTGTGGTGTGGGAATGTGGTGTGATGTGGTGTTACAATGTGATGTGGTATGACAAAGTGGTGTTGTGTGACTGTGATGTGGTGTGGCAATGTGGTGTGATGTGGCATATGGTGTGGTGATAATATGGTATCGTGTAGTGTGGTATGCATAAAATAGTGTGGAGGTAGTAAATATAAACGAATGAAATGTCTCCGGATTCAACCGCTGAAATTCTAGCGCTTTCGTAAATATTATACATAATTCATAAACGCATAATAAATTTGTCAGTAATGATAAAAGATGTCACAACCGCAAATATAAGAAATTGACGCAACCACCTGAAAAATACGAGAGATCAAGGCAGTAAAGCCAACATATTACCAACTGAAATCTAAGAATAAAACATCCACCGTAACTGAATTATTTCCTAAGATAAAGCGTCACAAAGTAAAAGCGACTAACGGTGCAATGAGTTCAATATATAGAAAAACAATATCTTTTAAGTAACTTCGTACATACGCAAAGAAAGCCGACAAATTATACGATTGACGGGGCATCTGTAAGTAACATCCACCTGTAGGTAAATTACATCGTAGTATAAAGCTTAAAAAGACATAACTACTAGTAAATTAAACGTAATATAAGTAAAGTGGATTAATATCACCCTGTACTCCAAAGACGTGTCTTCCACCCCTGAGGTCCGTCGGGCAAATGGGAGGATCGCGCGGGTCTACTGTAGGGCTTCAGAGGATTCGAAACAAGAGGAGAGAGAGAGAGAGAGAGAGAGAGAGAGAGAGAGAGAGAGTGCATGTGAGTGTGTGAGTGTGTGTGTGCGTGTGCGTGTGCGTGCGTGTGTGTGTGTGTGTGTGTGTGTGTGTGTGTGTGAGAGAGAGAGAGAGAGAGAGAGAGAGAGAGAGATGCCTCTACCTACTGGGGAAATAACAAAACCCAGAGTCTACCGTGGGTGGTTAAGACATACACCTCACCTCTGCCCACCATTTAGTTCTACACTTCCCTAGTTAATGTCCCTCGACCACCCTCATGTACGCTCTTACCAAAGAGTACCCTAACACCGGGCGCGATAGGTATGAGAATTACCAGAAGCTAGCTTATCATTTTGCAATGACCGGCATGCCTGATATGGGAGTGAACGCACTCGGAGGCCATTACTTTCGTGCGCGGTACACTGGTGAATGGTACAGTAACCACTACGGTACTCTGAGAGAGAGACGCTGAATAAACTATTTTCAGAATCTCCGAGTACACCAAACTGCAAGGCGCTTACAGCGTTCCCATGGTTTTTGGCGAATTGCACAGTACTCTACTTCATCCTTTTGTAACAGAAAAGCACCTGACGATAATAAGCTATAACTGCATTCTCGTCAAATCAAGACAACTTGGATGAAAGAACGAATGAAAGAAAAAGAATAATGCAAGGGGAGAAGTGGGCGAGGGGTGAGGACCTTTGTGGAAAGCCTGCCACGTGTTATTGTCAAAGCGTCAGAGACTATTCATTTTTCTTATTAATATGTATAACTAGTACAGTCCGAGCTATGTGTATGGAAAGAAACAACTTTGAAGTCTACTAGGATCTTTTGGTGGGTACCCTGGATAAATTACATACATGCATATATATATATATATATATATATATATATATATATATATATATATATATATATATGCATTCATAAAAGTCGTAGATGTATACGTGAGAGCCTACATATACGACAATCAACATATATAAAACACAGCAAACCCGAAAAGAATATATATATGCATTTCAGGAAAACAGCAGATAACTTCTTACCTCACCGTCACCACCTCACCAAGACCAACGCACACCTGCGCTGAATCAACTCGGCCTCTCACCTCGTCCTCCGGCCTCTCAGTCTCTTCACGAGACACCAACTCGTCCTTCGCCCTCTCAGTCTCTTCACCGAGACACAAGCATCAAAAACGGCCGCAGTGGATGATGAAAATGCACACAAATCAGATACTCCACACGCGGTCACACCGGCCACACTAACAGCATGGCATACTCCGGCGGTCTGCCACGCCACAAGAGCCTGAGGTTGACGCATCGTAATTTTGTGGCTTTACAGAATAATGCCGTATCTACAGCAAGCGTTCTCCACATGTTAAGTTTATTATATATAATCGACTGCTGGGTGTATTTATTTAGAGATGGAATGCCAAATTACTAACAATAAATTGCGATAAAAGCTACCAAATTTGACTACCTGGAGTCTGTGTGGTCGGGCTGAGGCAGGCACGCAGTCATTCAGATTTGACAGATCGTAATTTTGGCGATAGACATAGGCCACCAAATGACTAAAATTACCGCTCTTTTGCAAGGTTAAACATTCTACAAGTGACTACAGGGAATGTGTCAAATATCTATGTATCAATCTATCTATAGCCCGACGCCCTAATCCCGCAAAGGGTGGTAAAATAAGTCAGAAGCTGCCTCGTGTCGGTGTGATCTAACCTGTTCTCGCTTCACTGCACATCACACACTACAATTTTTGAGGCATCATAAATTGGGCTAAACACACTAGATTTCATCAGCAATAAGCGTTCTTCCTTGCATAGTCGTAAGAAATTCTGAACTCCTGGGAATATTTATGTTCTGTGAGTCTAATTATTTAGGATAAAGTACGTTAGAAAAGGTACAGTACGAACACTGTTAGGTTAATGGTGAGGGATTGAACGGCAAGACCTTTGCTCGCCACTAACACACTCCACTCCAAGGGTTGACGAATTGTACATCTGGTTTTAACACACGCTAGACATTTAATGTAAACAATCATTTGCACGTTCAGTCATTAGTGACTGATGCTGTGAGTGATGATTACAAGGTTGCATGACAAATAACTGCTTAAAGGGAGCTTAGGAGCTGGAAGTGAACGAATGCTTTTTGTTCGTGACCAATATCTTCTTGTGAGTTTAAAATTTTTCCCAACATCGCTTCCTCATCACTTTATTTCTGCCTGTTCCACATCAGTATTACTGTTCATGATATTTCTGCAAACCATATCGATATTAAAAAATGGAGATTATCCGGTACGTGTTCGAGCTGTAGGTGTTAACTGATGTCGTCATGAGATCAATTTGAAAAATACTATTTTCAGATTCAGAAGGAACAGTCAGAGAGTGCTATACCCGCACCCTTCAACTACCTTGAATGATCTTAGGTATGTTTTTCTAGCTGATGCATGATTAATTCTGTCAGCTGAAGGAAACAAAAGTGCAGGGGATAAGCAGGGATGGATTTAGCTTGTTGCGTGGTGTACTGTTAATGAACACTGGCCATCGAATCTCTGAGTGAGTCAGTGTCTCAACTCTTATCAATATAACCCACTCAGATCAAAGAGGTTTATCCAGTCCAGCCCTGTTTTAATCCTAAAGCTCGTTAAGAGTGCGTTAGTAACCCTAAAAGGTGATAATCAGCATAAGTATATAAATAATGTGCTGACAGAACACTTCAGTACTCCCATGCATAAGTTAACGTTTAAACCAATTAATTATATATGCATATGAAGTGTTGTAAAATCATATTTTCCTCGATACCAGCCATGACAATGAGTGACCGGTCGCCTTAAATGTCAAATGCCGAGATTTAGTGCATAGCCTTGGGCACCTACTCTTGCAGTTCCAACCTTCCATCACTGAATCTATCCTCCAACTCATACTGACGGGGTTTATGAAGGCTATATCTGACCCATCCGGTTAGAAATACTGTCTCTCTCCCAATATGTGTACATTTTTTTTTTTTTTTTTTTTTTGCCTATCGACCATTGAGGCCGGAGCCTCTGGTCATTAAGGCAAATATATATATGTATATATATTGACACATATATACATATATATACAAACATATATATATATATATACATACATACATACATACACACATCCATGCATATGAACATACACACTTTCATGCACACGTACATATATATATAATAATTTTTATTTTATTATTTTTTTGTAGTTTTATTTTTATTATTTTTATTTATTTTTTTATATTTTTAACCTTATAATACTTATAATCAAAAATACCTAATCTAAAGACCCTAAAACTAATCACCTAACAGACAAATCGCTAACCTATACTAAATCCTACAGAGACAATAACTAGACCTACACTAATGGTAAAAATACCTCGACTAACAGAACACCATCGACTGCAGATATGTAATGCCTTTCTACATGACATACCTGCACTCATCACCTGATGACTGTCAGTCGAGGCACAACCTAATATAGGGGCCATCAATATATGAAAGGGAACCAGACGAGTCAGGAACATTTCCATATACGTCAGCTGTCGTCCCTAATTAGAATAACTTAAGCGAAATAGTATAATGTATTTACATAATTTGTACAAAAAGTGAAGAACCTCGCCCAGCAGACCACCATCGACTGCAAGTGCCCAATACCTTCCTATATTGCACACTTGCACTCATCAGCTGGTGACTGTCAGGCGAGGAACTTTGCTTAATGTAGGGGACATCTATATTAGAAATAGATCGGTGGGAGGAGGAACTATTTAAAATATGTCAACTGTCAACCCTAATTAATATTACAATATATACATATTTACAGTTCATAAAAACCATAACCACACAGTAAAAAAGTCACATCACTCTGATCAGTCCGGTCTCTCTCAAGAAAGCCATCAATTTATCAGTCATAACAATGTCCCCATCACCCAGGATGGTGGAAAGGGTGAAGGGGACGTCTACTGCGCCGCAGTAATTTATAAGTGAAGCACGTTCACGAATAAATCGCCGACAGCGCAGGATGATATGACTAATAGATAACACCGCATTACAGATGTCACAGTGCGGTGGGAAGCGTCTTTCCATATATGGTTTTATTTGGGTTAAAATGGTGGCATTCAGCCGTAACCGTGCCAACACTTTTTCTTCTAGGCGACTGGGACGGTTGGCAGTGTCCCAGTCGCCCAGGTACGGCTTACAAGTTGGAATATTGAGTCTGGTCCACTGGCCTTGCCACAGAAGATTTATTGATTTCTTTCCGAGAGAGAGACTCGACCGTAGATCACGAGGAACGTCCCAAGTCTCCTCGAGCTCTACAGCCGACTTTGCAAGTAAGTCAGCCTGCTCATTGCCGTAGATACGACAATGACCAGGCACCCAGATCAGCGTGAATGACTTGTTGCATGAATGCAACTTATTAACGATGCGGCCCTGGATCTCGTGAGAGTCCGTAGTGCAAGATGCAATTGCCTGAAGGGCTGATTTTGAATCTGAAAATATGACAAATGAGTCGTGCCTAGAATTGAGAGCATAGTCTATGGCTTTGTCAATAGCAAAAAGTTCTGAAGTAAACACAGATGTATGAGTCGGCAACCGATACCTGAGGGCACATTCAGTCGACCACACACTTGCACCCACACATTCACTCGACTTGGAGCCGTCGGTGTACAATTGATGGGACCCCAAGTGACGAACAATGATGTTACGAAACAAGTGGTGGACCTCCGCCTCCGGCGCCTTGGCCTTTGGTGCTGGGAGCCATGTAACATCGACTGTAAAGCCGGGTGGCTCCCAAGGCGCTATATTTTTAAGCACCAACTTGTCTCAGTCACTGGGGTCCACATCAAGCTCCTGAGTCAGTAAGTGGAGGCGAGCGGCAAGTGGCCGACGCACCCCCCGCAGAAGGTGGTGGTATTGACGCAGGGGGGTACAGGCCACATTGCCGATATTACTTTTCCTTAATGTCCTTACGCCGTAGGACAAGGCCAGGTGGTCACGGCGAATACGGAGGAGAGGCACATTCGCCTCCACTTCCATACGAGCCACACGGGTACACCGGACAGCTCCAAGACACATTCGCAAGCATTTATTCTGTAACACATCCAATCCTTTCAGCGTGGCATCAGATGCCGAGCCATACACCTGTGCGCCATAGTCTAGCTTTGATCGAATAAGGGACTTATACACCATTAATAAAGATTTTCTGTCGGCACCCCAGGTAGTACCCGCTAGGTACTTGAGGACATTTAACGGTTTATCACAACGAGCAAGCAAAGTATTAACGTGAAGTTTAAAATTCATTCTACGATCAAAATGTATTCCTAAAAATTTTACAGAATTTTGAAAAGGTACCGCCTGATTATCCAAAGTTAAGCACAAATTAGGTACGTTACGATTAGTGAAAACTATAGCGGCACACTTACGTACGGAAAACTTAAATCCCCACTGCAAGGCCCATTGGTGGACGGAGTCAAGGGCTGCTTGAATCCGCCCAGCCGAAAATTGTGCATTACGGGAAGAGTGCCATATTGCACAATCGTCAGCGTAGAGTGAGTATTTAAGATTCCTCGGGATGGGAGCTGATGACAGAATATCATTGATCATAATACTAAATAAAGTAGGACTAAGCACACTTCCCTGTGGCACCCCATTTTCCTGGATAAATATATCCGATGTTACGTTAAGGGGCAATTTGACAGAGAAAGTTCTGTCCCTTAAGAAATCTGAAATAAAAACAGGCAAATTTCCTCTTAAACCATAAGCATAGAGCTTCATTAATATACCGTGTCGCCAGGTCATGTCATAGGCTTTATGGATGTCCAGGAACACCCCTATCATGAATTCTTTATTGGCAAATGCCTCTGCAATACAATGCTCCAAATTCATTAAATGATCTAGTGAACTTCTGTATTTACGGAAGCCACATTGTTGATCATTTAACAAATTCTTCGACTCTAAAACAAAAAGAAGCCTATTGTTAACCATACGTTCCATGACCTTACATAGACAAGAAGTCAACACAATAGGACGAAATGAAGTGGGATTCATAAGACGACCAGCCTCTTTGGGTATCGGTATGACGTGCGCAAAGTGCCATGAGTTTGGGAACGTTCGAGACGCCCAAATCTCATTGTACAATGCTAACATCTTAATCAGGTTGTCCTGATTAAGATGCTGGATCATACCGTACGTGATGGTGTCTGGTCCAGGGCTGGTGTCTTTACAGGATTTAAGGGCAAGGAGCAGTTCATCTAGCGTAAACTCTTGGTTGTACGGGGAGTTTACGTCTTCTGTGGCAAAGTCTAATATCTGTAGCTCAGCCGTGCGTTTATGATGTTGGAAACGCGGGTCATAATTGGCTGAGCTACTTACATGAGAAAAACTCCTGGCGAGGATGTTAGCAACGTGTACATTCGTCTGAATATAGCAATAATATACTAGAGACGGGATGCATCACTGTGAGTGAAATTACTTTGGATGTTCAGATCATCCATCGCAAAGCTTACTCTCCTGCTTTGAATGCACCGAACCCTGGACGTCAGCTAGAATAGAATACTAGAGCTGTCCCGACCATGAGAGGATTAATGCTGATAATATTTATGTTCTCAGGCTCCTGTGAGTCACTTTTAGCTGAATTGTCTTGTCCGGTGACAGCTAGAGTAAAATATCAGAGGAGATGAAACCATGGCAATGTTAATACCCGCTGTTCAAACTCTGCCTCATTGAGTTAGCAATCCAGAGGCTTTTTTTTTTTTTTTTTTGGGGGGGAGGCCTCTCTTATTGTAGGGGTTAATGAAGGCTATATCTAATCCCTTCAGTTCGAAATATCTCTCCTGATCTGTAAAAAAGTTATCTGAAAATAGCAAGAACCATAGAAGAAGAGTAAGTGTGGCCTCTTCGAATCCTTTGAGCTCCCTAAGCTTTCTGATCTGTCTCATTCACCTCCAGACGATGTTATGCATCTTATGCAAGACTTCTCCTACTGGAGAGGCTAATAAAGGCTTCATCTGGCCCCTCAAGTTCGAAATATAGGTCCTAATATGTGTAAAATCATCTAAATATGACACAAATTTACTAGAGAGAGGGAGGTATCACTGAGAAAGAGCTAATATCAGGTCTTCGAACACACAACGGCAAAGTTCGTCTTCCTGGTTCAAATCCTCTGAACCCACCGGAACTTGCCAGTTGCTAGACTGATGTGAGTGAGGGAGTTTCAGTGAGAAGCAGCAACTGAAAACGCAATACGTTGATTCCCGCCTTCTCTTTTACACGCAAGGAGGACGAACAGCGATCTAGTTAACTGGAAATCGGAGTATGCCGTGTAAGGTAGTGGGACAGGTCCGATGGTGCCATTAAAGACAGGGGTACGGTTTCCTGACTCGCCGGAACATAGGGGAAGATGTTTCCATGCACCGCTCCTTCATTGTGGTCCCCATCCCTGCCCACCCTGAGTCTTCAGTTGCTGCAGAAAAGGCGGTGAGTTCGTCACCAGCTGAGGTTGCTGCTCCTGCCGTCCCTGTGTCTTCCGTGGTGCCTCCTACTGTGCCTCCTACTCCACCAGTGGGACAGGCACCGATGAGTCCTGAGCCCTCTTTCTGCCTGGCATCTTGGTCCCACTTTGCCTCCCTCTCTCAGCTTGGCCTCGAGCGTTTTGAGGACCAGTTGCATCATTATGAGAACTTGGAGCCGGTGAAGCCTGGCGAGCGAGAGTATAACAGGGGCGAATTCCGGCGGGCCTTGCTCTCCTTCACCGAGCTGTGCCGGGGGTCCCTCCAGACTGTTATCTGCTCCGAGGAGTGTCAGCCTTCAGCCATCAGTCTTTCTGCCACTGCCTCCCGTGCCTATTTATCTTCCTCTCTGCCACTGAGGATTAGACTGCGTAAGTATACCCCCGACGTCTGTTGATTATTGTATAGGCTTTATGGCTTATTAATGGCCACCTTCATGGTCGAGAACCATTAACACCTAAACAGAAAATCAACAGGAAAAACACGCTAGTGGAGAGCAGGGGTGAGATTATTATTAATTGTTATTACGCTTATTGTATGATTATTTGTGTACTTTACGATGTGTTGTGCTAGGATGTAATTTAGGTATAGATGGCCGTTGTTTAGGTAAGGTATATATGTGAATTAATATGCCGGCTTCTGCAGGAGACGGACGCCATATTGATAACGCAGTGCTTTCACAGTATATGGATGAAATTTTTAAAGTCATGGAGCAAGGGCTTTGCTTAACGTAGTGTTTGCTTACCGATGTTATGAGAGAAAAAAGAACGCATTTGTAAGTTTCCTAAGCTGAATAGCATCCTTTGGTAGCAGAAAGTAGACGTCAAAGAATTCGCCCTATTGTTTGATTGCTTAGCACTATTCACTGTTTGCTATATACTGTTGCATTGTTTTAAGATATTATTTATTGACATTTTTTTTTCTTACTATGGATTGCGATTTCGTGACTACCTTGATCCCTTAAGCCTGAGTGTGTCTTGTGCTATTGTTGCTGTCACCAGGTCATATTACTAACCACAGGCAAGCACCTGACTAGTAATGGGATTTATGAAGCTATATTTAATCCCTTCAGTCTGAAAAGTCTCTTCTTAGCTGAATACAATTGTCATCGGAGTGAGGCCACTGGTAGTTAATGAAGACTATGTTTAACCTCTCAAATTCGAGAAGTCTTACCTACTCGTTAGCTAACCTTTTTTTAATGGGTCTGACTAGGCAAAAAACCTGACAGTCCATTCCCTTAGCCCTGTCAGTGGTTAATAAAGGCAATATCTAGCCCCACAAAATTCGTACAAATCTCTCTCAGGCGGAATAAAATCGTCTGAGGGTGGCAGGAATAAAGCAAAGGTCATTAATAACCTCAAACCCCCAGGACGCCATTGTGACATCATTCTTATCGTCAGACGGTTTTATTCAGCTTGAGGGAGATATGTGGAACTGGAGGGGTTAGAGACAGCCCTCCTTGACCCCTTCACAACCAAACTCTGGAAACTGACAAATTCCTTGTGTATAGAAGTTGTTGTTGTCTGTTGTTTATTGTCTGGTGGTGGTGGTGATTTTTGTTATGGATTATTATTTTATTAATTATTAATATTTCACAGATGCTGCCAGAGTGACTTACCCCATCACCACAAGACGTCTAACCATCAATAGCCAGACTCCTTAATCCCAGAGGTGGCGGCTACGAACATGTAAAAAGGAATGTTGTCCCCCTTGCATTATTTTACAGATACTTTTATGACAAATGCTCAGACGAAGTTGCATCCATTGTGTCACCTCTCCATGCCTTCCCTTGTGCTATACGGGCGTCTAATAGTGCGCATGACTGGAATGTCACACTGCCATATTGCAGAACTTCCATTTATCAGAAATCTTTCATTCCCCGAACTGCATCTCTTTGGAACTCGCTTCCCCAGAGCTGTATCCCCCTAATTTACAACCTACAGCTGTTCAAGTCCAACTGTTACAGATTTTTTATAATGGAAGACACCAGTAATCAGGTGTATGGATTATTATTTTTTTCCTTCATCTGTTCTGTTGTTTAAAAAAAAAATAGGAAGTTGCTTCAACATCTGCCTGTCCTCCGTCATCAAGCCAACCTCCCTCCAACTCACCTGAATCTTTTAACCCTAACTCAACACAGATTACGAGGACCGTCAGGCAGGTGTTAGGATATGTAAGTGTTAGTCATGGTAAATCTCCCGTCCTTCCATCAGCTACATAAGTTTCATTAACCTACATATTAACCACTAACAATTTAATATCACTAACCACCCTCTGAGCTCGTTCTATTTGTCTAATCTCACCATCCTACATTTCGGTTTACAGACAAAAAGTAATATCAGAACCATGTATTATAGAGAATGACCTGTAATTCGAGTAGCATAACTTTGCCGTGATATTTATATTAATCACTTGATATGCTACTTGCTAGGTTACTTGCGAATGCTTGTTAGGTGCCTGGGAGTAAATCCTATGGGGGAAGGAGGGGATGCAACCCCTCCTGAATTTCGGCTGGGGTGGACGACCTATGTAATCATACCCCCCTGGAAAATGAAATCATACCTATGTAATCATCCCCTCACTTACACCCAGCACCCCCCGCGTGCCCCCCCAGCAGAAAGCCACACTAACTTAGTAACACCGAGACTTTCAAAACCTGTCAGCGCTACTATTTGTGTGCAAAATGCCATCCAGTGGGTACATGAACCTGGAGTTTTGCTGCAGAGATCCGAAAAGTCCAAGGTGGGTCAGTCGAGTGGAAGAATAATGCATGTAATTGCATTAATGTAAAATCATTCCAATTTCCAGTGCGAATGATTACCAGTTGACTAAGGCAATGTACAAATGAATAATAAGTATAACGAATAATAATGCTTCATTCTGTTTCAGGCTGTATCCAAAGATATTGCTGCATCCGACGTCGATGGTCCAGTCAAGATCGTGTGTTCACTATGTCCTACTTACTGGCTGTGTCGTTTACCAGTTATTCAGAGAGCAATCAAGCAATATGGGTCGATCATCAGTTCTCTGGCTGAGGTGTCCGATATAAAGAGCAGTGATGCCATTGCAACCGCCCGTGGTCTTCATGATCGGTTCACGAAAGGAGAAACACCCCTGGGCCTACGCATGGCAGAGAAGCATCTAGCTGCGCTGGAGCAACTGAATAGTGCACTACAGGCGAAATCTGCTAACATTTCTGGTGAGTTATAGCATTTGATTATATGTTTACTTTAAACGTTGAAACTTTCTGAACGCTGATTTAATCATTTCTTTTCAGAACAGATTTCGATTAATCACTTTAGCAAGGCTTGGTGGATGAGTTTGGGAAAGTGTGCAAGAAACGGAATCTAAAGATGAATGTAGGGAAGAGTAAGGTGATGGTCTTTGAGAGAGGTGAAGTCAGTGAATGTACAGCCAGGTTGGATGGTGAGGAATTGGAAAATGTGAGTACCTTTAAGTACTTGGGTAGTGTGATGAGTAAGGATGGAGGTTTGGAGGGTGAAGGGCTTGAAAGGGTGCAGCAGGGAAGAAAGGTTGCTGGTTCTTTGAAAGCAGTGATAAGAAACAGGGAAGTGAGCATGGAAGTGAAAAAGTTACTACATGACAGTATTGTGATACCAACTCTAACATATGGAAGTGAAGCTTGGACGTTGTTGGAAGGACACAAGTCAAGAGTGAGAGCAGTGGAAATGGGTTATTTAAGAGGAGCCTGTGGAGTCACA
>NC_136998.1:28844996-28899996 GCF_032717465.1 Coenobita brevimanus
CACCCACCCACCCACCCACCCACACCCACACCCACCCACCCACCCACACCCACACCCACCCACCCCCTACCCACACCCACACCCACCACCCACACACCCACCCACCCACACCCACACCCACCCACACCCACCCACCAACACCCACCCACCAACACCCACCCACCAACACCCACCCACCAACCCACCCACCCACCCCCCACCCACCCACCCACACCCACCCACCCACCCACCCACCACCCACACCCACCCACCCACCCACCCACCCCCACCCACACCCCACCCACCCACCCCCACCCCCACCCACCCACCCACCCACCCACCACCCCCACCCACCCACCCACCCACCACACCCACCCCCACCCACCCACCCACCCACACCCACCACCCACCCACACCCACCCACCCACCCACCCCACCTACACCCCCACCCACCCACCCACACCACACCACCCACCCACCCACACCCCCACCCACCCACCCACACCCCCACCCACCCACCACACCCCACACCACCACCCACCCACACACACCCCACCCACCCACCCCACACCCCACCCACACCCCCACCCACCCACCCACCCACCCACCCACCCACCCACCACCACACCACCCACCCACCCACCCCACCCACCACACCCACCCCACCACCACACCCACCCCACCCACCCACACCCCCACCACCACCCACCCCCACCCCACCACCCCACCCACACCCCCACACCCCCCCCAACCCCACCCCCCCCCACCCACCACCCACCACACCCCCCCCCCCCCCCCCCCCACCCCACCCCCCAACACCACCCCCCCACCCCCCACCCCCCCACCCACCACCCCACACCCCCCCCCACCCACCCCCACCCCACCCACACCCCCCCCCACCACCCACCCCCCACACCCCCACCCACCCACACCCACCCCCCCACACACACCCACCCACCCACCCACCCCCCCCACCCACACACCCACCCACCCACCCACCCACCCACACACCCACCCACACCCCCCCACCCACCACACCACCACCCACCCACCCACCCACCCCACCCACCTACCCACCCAACCCACCCACCCACCCACACCAACCCCACCCACCCACCCACCCACACCATACCCACCCCCCCACACCACCCACCCACCCACCCACCCACACCACCCACCCACCCACCCACCCACCAACACCCACACCCACCCACCACCACACCCACCACCCACACACCCACCCACCCACCACCACCCACCCACACCCCACCCACCCACACCACCCACCCCACCCACCCACACCCACCCACCACCCACACCCACACCCACCCACCCACACACCCACACCACCCACCCACCCACACCCCACCCACACCACCCACCACCACACCCCACACCCACACCCACGCCACCAACCACCCCACACCCACACCCACACCCACCCCACACCCACCCACCCACCCACACCCACACCCACCCACCCACACCACCCACCCACACCCACCCCACACCCACCACACCAACCCACCCACCCACACCAACCCACCCCACCCACACCACCACCCACCCACACCAACCCACCCACCCACACCAACCCACCCACCCACACCAACCCACCCACCCACACCAACCCCACCCACACCACCACACACACCACACACCCACACACCCACACACACACCCACACACCCACACACCCACCCACACACACACCCACACACCACCCACACACCCACACACCCACCCACACACCCACACACCCACCCACACACACCACACACACCCACCCACACACACCACACACACCCACCCACCCACACACCACACACCCACCCACACACACCACACACCCACCCACACACACCACACACACCCACACACACCACACACACCCACACACACCACACACACCCACACACACCACACACCCACACACACACACCACACACCCACACACACACACACACACACACACCACACACCCACACACACACCACACACCCACACACACACCACACACCCACACACACACCACACACCCACACACCACACACCCACACACACACACCACACACACACCCACACACACACACCACACACCCACACACCACACACCCACACACACACCACACACACACACACCACACACACCACACACACCCACACACACCACACACACCCACACACACCCACACACCACACACACCCACACACCACACACACACACACACACACACACACACACACACACACACACACACACACACACACAAGTTGATCTATACAGTGATTGAACGTTACATGTTAGCATTTCAGACACCCAAGGCGACCACCCAGGCCCCACCGAGACTTCGCTTCGGTCGCTGTGCTCGCTAGTCAGTCGCAGGAGTCACCCTTCCCCCCAAAGACTCAGGACAAATCTACTACTATTACTGGTAAGCTGCTTGTTTCCTCACATCCAACACAGTTTTCCTCCGAAGTAAGGTGCTCTGGGATCACCGTCTGGGATTCCTAGCTTCGAGAGAAGTTGTGCTGAATTCCTGCATCATCATAACTATATTGTACTATGTAATTATGTGGCCGCCCTTCCGTGACCCTGTAGCTGGCATCTCTGGCTTTCCTCGTCTCATCCATAGTCCTTCCTCAGTTTGTGGCCATCTCTATATAACAGTCTTGCCAGTGCGTCTCCCTGAAATTTTTAAACATTTTGTGAATAAAACTGCAAAAGTACATAATTAGACATACAGGAGTATCAAACTATTAAGTTCGTTTCATATACAATTGTAATATGTGATTAACCCACAGTTGTCATAGCAGTATTATTACAACACTAGTTTTTATTTTATTTTTTTTCATTAACAGGAATTCAGACTTGGCCTTTCTCGATCCGCAGTATTCATAGCACTGGCTTCTATTCTTCCCTGGCAAAAGCGCAATGAACTTTATGGCCCGCACATATCCCTCATCTGCTTCTGCTTTAGCTATCCTGTGGCCCACCAACTTGCTGGAGATTAATTTCTGTTACAGAATACACAAATTACAGCGCATTCAAACACACACCCACACGTAGGTATAGTCTTCCACACTCCGCAGTACACATACCTGCTGATGTTTGCTGACTTTCTGCATACTACTTTCAGGTACTGTTTGCTTCTGCTGGACCAACCTACTACCTAGAAACAAGAAAGGAGGGCGATAACTGCCGGATTTAACCAAGAAACCTAACCAATCAACGAACCTAGGTAACACTATAATAACTAGACCACACTACCATGGCTACAGTTGTACATTTGTCTTATACCTTTGTAAGTCTAAGCTACCTGCCTCACACTACTCAGCCCTACCCAACCATGCCTCACCCAACCCATGCCACACCACCACCTTCACTATACATCAATATTCGACAACCCAGATAGCAGCGTAATGAGAAAAGGGTATTAATGCACATATAATGGAAAGTGATAAGTTTAATGGAAATTTGTAATGACTGATTCTGAGAGCAATATGATAATTATGCTTCAGAAAATTTACACCAAATTATCTTGAATTAGTTCATTCATTTATGATTATTTTGGCAACTGAAGTGATTAATAAACTTATAGTACTACAGTATTTTACTTTCCAATAAACAGGTAATTCATACATGACATTACCAAGATGATAATACTATATAATATACGATACTCAACTTCATTCATGCAACTGTGGTTTTCGTCTCACCCGACTTAATTCTGAAGTTGCTCGGGAACCTTGAGTTAATCTGGAAAACTGCATTGGCATTTAAGTGACAGGAAATAGTCGCGTCATTCATACTGTTCCACATGGTAGTATAACAATTACGATACTCGATCAGGTCTACATTCCGTGCGAAACAGTTTGGCAGCAAGATTACTGCACAATGCCTGTTGGTTCTACCCCATGTTTGTAACCTTTCTTTTTTAGGGGATGCAATATAGCTTATTGTACTGTGTTTTATCCATAGGAAGTACTAGTGTTATGCACATTCACATCCAAGTAAATAAATCTTGGGACGTCAGGAGTATAATTCATCCCTTATGATACAGAAGCCTGTGTTGTTATCAGTACTATTAAATCATGATCTCGTCTTATATTTTATTCCAGTTATCGCCAAGTAATTTATTGATCTAACCGTACAGGAGTCTGTTTTAATACTGGTACCATGAACACTATCATGGTTGAGCCTTAAGACTTGTATTCCACATAACACTACACGACTTTATTCAGTACGAGATTCGGTGTTAATACTGGTACCATCAATCGTCTCGTGATCAGCAAAAGCCTGACGATTGAGTCATAGCAGTCTGAGTTAACATCCTCACTCCCAGATTAAATAGGAAGATTAACCCATGCAGAGCGATGACCGTATTCTTGCTACCAGTAGATTATTCAATTTAGACATTCGAACGGAAGGGATTGATTAATCTTCATTTACTTCTTCACTACTAGACGTCTCCCACAGAAGCTGAAGAAAAAAGCTCGACGTTGGTGTTAAATATGGATGGAACTGGATGGGTAAAATATGGATGGAATTGGAGGGGTCAGATGTAGCCTCTTATATCCCTCTACTATATTGTGGCTTCCTTCAGCTGAATAATATCAAGGGATAGCAAAACTAGAGCCGTCAAACGGAAAGGGTAAAGTGTAGTTTCAATTATATACAATTACTCCTGCCACTATTTAACATTCAGGTGACTAAAATAGTCCGGAACAAGCCAGAATACTTACCTATCCTTGCCATGAGGTCATTGGCTGTTCCTTTATCATCATTAACGCTAGTCTAATTTATTAAAATGACCTGGAAGTGTAATTAATAATAGTAATAATAATAATAATAATAATAATAATAATAATACCGGTAATAAGGCTCTAGTTAAGAAAAACTTTAAGCAACATCAGCAGAAATCAGTAGCTGGAAAGGGTAAAATCGAGAATGTAGGCACTCCCTCTCAGATGGTGGAAAGCGTGTGGATTTTCGTCTTGCGTGAATCCAGATTATGAAGAAATCTGAGGTTAGGACCGAATGATACAAAGAATGATGAATTCAGTTAATATCATTCCCGCTTGGCTTGGTTTGTGTGGAAAATACCGTTCCAATGAATACAGTATTAATAGTTCTCGCGATCATGAAAGAGTTAATGGTGACCCGTAAACGTTGACTTCTATGGTTTGTGTTAGTTGGAATACAGTGCTAGAGTTGTCTCAATAATGAGAGGGTTACTGGTTCCAGAATTACACTCGGGCTTAGATAACAATATCTCAATTAAATCGTCTGACATTAGGTGGAATAAAATACGTGAGAAGACCAGTTTACAGGATACGGTAAATGTATGCTTTACATTAAGCAGCAGCAGAAAGACCATACTAATTCAATTCGTACTCCTCCAGTTTGTTTTCTGTATTTTTCTGGTTTTTCAGGGTGGTAAATGACCTTTTCCTGCTGAATCCTCCCCCCCCCCCGTTGTCATTATGTCCCTTAAGCCTAAACTTCAACTGCTTGTTTCCGGCGTAATGGAAGATACTCAAACATACTCAAATGTACCCAAAATTATTTACTTTTTCGTTCCATTTTTTTTCTTTTTTGCTACTACTATGGATGTAAATTATCTTTCCTGTTGATTTTGCTTCTGTCGACAATGTTTATTTGTTGTTATCCATGCCCTTTTTGCTTTACTGACGATTATTTTGAGGACTAGTAAAGTCCTTCATGGAGGAGGATGAGGTCATTCCTGGAACTGGCTCTGATTTTGCTCTAGAGCCACTGGGGGTCTGTCAGACCCCAGGTTAACTAACATGTTACCTCATGTCATTCCTTGTGTGCAGTTAATTCTAATTTGCTGTGTTTCTCCTTGTGTTTGCAGGAAGTCCCAACAGGTCTACAGCAGATTACCCAAGAGACTAAGTAGCTTTCAGTTTTGCTAGGGATAAGGTTAAAATTAACATATACATTTTGTACTTTTTTCAAAAATTTCTAAAAAATATTTTTTCATTTAAACTACTTTTCTTCTTAGCCTCAATGAAAGAAAATGGCTTGAATTATTTGTCTGTCAAAGCACATTCCAATGAATAAAACGTAAGTATTTTTGTTTATTTTTTTCCTTGGGGTCTGTGAGATCCCGGAATACCTAATATGGTAAAAAAAAAAAAAAAGTTACCTATCCAGGACTACCGCTTCAAGTAAAACGTCTGTATGTTTACCCAGGATAGGTTTCGGATTATGAGATACAGCTTTCTGTAATATATTTAGTAAAATTATTTCCTAAACTGATGGAAATTTTGTAAAGGCAGTAAGAATAAAACTTAAGAACTGAGCTGAATTTAGAGCAATAGAAATAACTCAACCTTGCTACCGATAAGTTGTTTTCAATTTTTATTGTTAATTTCAGGCGATTTTCTTAGGGCAAACTTTGGAGACTTAAAGCTGATATATAGCCTTAACACCTGCACTACAACTGAATTTTCCAAAATTCAATAAAATCCTATAAGAAGCAAGAATTTAGTCCTAATTAAAGGAGTTAATCAAAGTTAATAAAATAAAAAAGTAAATAATAATGGTAAATGTACGCTTAACTTCAAGTAGCGGAAAAACCCACATGACAATATTCACTTAAATGAACGAGTGTGTACTCTTTTGTAATGATGGTGATACTGGTGACGAATTTCATTATTTACTAAGTGGCCATATTTCATTTCGCAAAGGAAACTATATATGAAGAGATTTTTTTATGACAACGCGAATGCAATAAACATGTCACATATTCAGCAGCAAACAACACTGTGTCATCCTTAAATTGCCTAAATTTGTAGGAGAGATAACGGAATGCTTCAACTAATGAAAAACGATCTGAACAATGTATTATATCATAATAATTCTTCCGCCAGTAAATAAATGATTAAATTTCTATTTGATTACACTCTTAAGTTACGTTGTTTACAGTACTGTATTCTGTTCTTTACAAAATCCTGTGTACTCCTTAACCTCATTTGGGCTTCCTTGAGTAAAATAAACTTTTCAAACATTTCACACCTTTCTCTAGCTGCCCCAGCACTGACTCACACTCATCCATGCTGCCCCCGCACTCACACCCCCCTCTCTTGGGCTATCCCCGCAATGACCCACCCTCTCTAGGATCAACCCCCGCACTCACCCTCCATCTCTCGAGCTACCCCCGCACTGATCCCCCCTCTCCGCCGCCGCCTCCCGCACTCACCCACCCTCTCTCGGAGTTATCCCCGCACTGACCCTCCCTCTCCGCCGCTACCCCAACACTCACCCTCCCTCTCCTGAGCTACCCCCTCATTGACCCTCCCTCTCTCGATCCTACCGCAGCACTCACCCACCCTCACTCGGAGCTACCCCCGCAATGACCCTCCATCTCCCGAGCTACCCCCGGACTGACCCCCCCTCTCTCGAGCTACCCCCGCACTTACCCTCCCTTTCTGCCGTTACCTCCGCACTAACCCTCCTTCTCCTCAGCTACCCCCACACTGACCCACCCTCTCTCGATCCTACCCCCGGACTGACCCACCCTCTCTGCCGTTACCCCCGCACTCACCCACCCTCTGTCGAAGCCATCCCCGCACTGACCCTCCCTCTCTGCCGCTACCCCCGCACTCTCCCTCCCTCTCATGAGCTACTCCCTCACTGACCCCCTCTCTCTTGGAACTACCCCCGCACTGACCCTCCCTCTCTCTAGATACCCCCGCACTGATCTACCCTCCCTCGGAAGTACCCCCGCACTCACCCCCACTCTCCTGAGCTACCCCCGCACAGACCCTCCCTCTCCGAAGCTACCCCCTCACTGACCCCCTCTCTCTCCAGCGACCCCCGCACTCACCCTCCCTCTCCTGAGCTACCCCCGCACTGACCCACCCTCTCTCGATCTAACCCCCGCACTCACCCCCCGTCTCCTGAGCTACCCCCGCACTGACCCTCCCTCTCCGAAGCTACCCCCTCACTGACTCTCCCTCTCTCGATCCTACCCCCTCACTCACCCACCCACTTTCGAGCTACCCCCGCACTCACCCACCCTCCCTCGGAAATACCCCCGCACTGACCCTCCCTCTCCTGAGTACCCCCGCACAGACCCTCCCTCTCCTGAGATACCCCCGCACTGACCCTCCCTCTCCTGAGTACCCCCGCACTGACCCTCCCTCTCCTGAGATACCCCCACACTGACCCTCCCTCTCCTGAGTACCCCCGCACTGACCCTCCCTCTCTCGAGCAACCCCCGCACTCACCCACCCTCTCTCTAGCTACCCCCGGACTAACCCACCCTCCCTCGGAACTACCCCCGCCCTCACCCCCCTTCTCCTGAGCTACCCCCGCACTGACCCTCCATCTCCGAAGCTACCCCCTCACTGACCCCCCCTCTCTCGAGAGACCCCCGCACTCACCCCCCCCTCTCCTGAGCTACCCCCGCACTGACCCTCCCTCTCCAGAGATACCCCCGCACTAACCCCCCCTCTCTCGAGCAACCCCAGCCCTCACCCCCCCTCTCCTGAGCTACCCCCTCACTGACCCCCCATCGCTGCCGTTTCCCCCGCACTAACCCTCCCACTTCTGGAGCTACCCCAGCTCTCACCCGATTACGCCTTTTTTACCCCCGCACTTACCCTCTCTTACCCCCGCACTGACCCCCCCTCTCTCGAGCTACCCCCGCACTGACCGTCCCTCTCTCTAGATATCCCCGCACTGACCCCCCCTCCCTCGGAACTACCCCCGCACTGACCCCCCCTCTTCTGAGCTACCCCCGCACTGACCCTCCCTCTCTCTAGATACCCCCGCACTGACCCACCCTCCCTCGGAACTACCCCTGCACTCACCCCCCCTCTCCTGAGATACCCCCGCACTGACCCCCCCTCTCTCGAGCGACCCCCGCACTCACCCTCCCTCTCTTTAGATACCCCCGCACTGACCCACCCTCTCTGCAGTTCCCCCCGCACTAACCCACCCACTTATGGAGCAACCCTAGCTCTTACCCGTTCACGCCGATTCTACCCCCGCACTTACCCGTCCTCGCCCCCGCGCTGACCCCCCTTCCCTCGAGTTACCCCCGCACTGACCCCCCCTCTCCTGAGCTACCCCCGAACTCACCCATCCCCTCTCTAGCTACTCCCGCACTAACCCACCCTCCCTCGGAACTACCCCCGCACTCACCCCCCCTCTCCTGAGCTACCCCCTCACTGACCCTCCCTCTCCGAAGCTACCCCCTCACTGACCCCCCCTCTCTCGAGCAACCACAGCACTCACTCCACTCACTCACCCACTCTCTAGCTACCCCCGCACTAACCCACCCTCCCTCGGAACTACCCCCTCACTGACCCCCCCTCTCTCGAGCAACCACAGCACTCACCCACCCTCTCTCGGAGCTACCCCCGCACTAACCCACCCTCCCTGGGAACTACCCCCGCACTCACCCCCCCTCTCCTGAGCTACCCCCGCACTGACCCTCCCTCTCCGAAGCTACCCCCTCACTGACCCCCCCTCTATCGAGCGACCCCCGCACTCACCCTCCCTCTCCTGAGCAACCCCCGCACTGACCCCCCCTCTCTGCCGTTACTCCCGGACTAACCCTCCCACTTCTGGAGCTACCACAGCTCTCACCCGATTACGCCGTTTCTACCCCCGCACTTACCCTCCCTTACCCCCCCTCACTGACCCTTCCTTCCCTCGAGTTACCCCCGCACTGACCCCCCCTCTCTCGAGCTACCCCCGCACTGACCCTCCCACTCTCTAGATACCCCGCACTGACCCCCCTTCCTCGGAATTACCCCCGCACTGACCCCCCCTCTTCTGAGCTACCCCCGCACTGACCCTTCCTCTCTCTAGATACCCCCGCACTGACCCACCCTCTCCGAAGCCACCCCCGCACTGACCCACCCTCTCCGTAGCCACCCCCGCACTGACCCACCCTCTCCGAAGCCACCCCCGCACTGACCCACCCTCTCCGAAGCCACCCCCGCACTGACCCACCCTCTCCGAAGCCACCCCCGCACTGACCCACCCTACCTCAGAACTACCCCCGCACTGACCTCCCCTCTCCTGAGCTACCCCCGCACTGACCCCCCACCTCTTGAGCGACCCCCGCACTCACCCTCCCTCTCCGAAGCCACCTCCTCACTGACCCTCCCTCTCTCGATTCTACCCCCTCACTCACCCACCCACTTTCGAGCTACCCCCGCACTCACCCACCCTCCCTCGGAACTACCCCCGCACTGACCCTCCCTCTCCTGAGATACCCTCGCACTGACCCCCCCTCTCTCGAGCAACCCCCGCACTCACCCACCCACTCTCTAGCTACCCCCGCACTAACCCACCCTCCCTCGGAACTACCCCCGCACTCACCCCCCCTCTCCTGAGCTACCCCCGCACTGACCCTCCCTCTCCGAAGCTACCCCCTCACTGACCCCCCCTCTCTCGAGCGACCCCCGCACTCACCCTCCCTCTCCTGAGCAACCCCCGCACTGACCCACCCTCTCTCGATCTTACCCCCGCACTCACCCTCCCTCTCCTGAGCAACCCACGCACTGACCCACCCTCATTCGATCTTACCCCCGCACTCACCCCCCCTCTCCTGAGCTACCCCCGCACTGACCCCCCCTCTCTGCAGTTACCCCCGAACTAACCCTACCACTTCTGGAGCTACCACAGCTCTCACCCAATTACACCGTTTCTACCCCCGCACTTACCCTCCCTCACCCCCGCACTGACCCCCCCTTCCCTCGAGTTACCCCCTCACTGACCCCCCCTCTCTGCCGTTACCCCCGCACTAACATTCCCACTTCTGGAGCTACCACAGCTCTCACCCGATTACGCCGTTTCTACCCCCGCACTTACCCTCCCTCACCCCCGCACTGACCCCCCTTCCCTCGAGTTACCCCCGCACTGACCCTCCCTCTCTCTAGATACCCCCGCACTGACCCCCTCTCTTCTGAGCTACCCCCGCACTGACCCTCCGTCTCTCTAGATACCCCCGCACTGACCCACCCTCCCTCAGAACTACCCCCGCACTGACCCCCCCACTCCTGAGCTGACCCCCCCTCTCTCGAGCTACCCCCGCACTCACCCTCCTTCTCCTGAGCAACCCCCGCACTGACCCCCCCTCTCTCGATCCTACCCCCGCACTCACCCTCCCTCTCTTGAGGTACCCTCGCACTGACACCCCCGCACTGACCCCCCCTCTCTGCAGTTACCCCCGCATTAACCCCCCCACTTATGGAGCAACCCTAGCTCTTACCCGTTCACGCCGTTTCTACCCCCGCACTTACCCTCCTTCACCCCCGCACTGACTCCCCTTCCCTCGAGTTACCCCCGCACTGACCCCCCCTCTCCTGAGCTACCCCCGCACTCACCCACCCTCTCTCTAGCTACCCCCGGACTGACCCGCCACTCTCTCGAGCAACTCCCGTACAGACCTTCCCTCTCCTGAGCTACCCCCGCACTCACCCACCCTCTCTCGAGCAACCCCTGCACTCACCCACCCTCTCTCGAGCTACTCCCGCACTCACCCACTCTGTCTCTAGCTACCCCCGCACTAACCCACCCTCCCTCGGAACTACCACCGCACTCACCCCCCCTCACCCGAGCTACCCCCGCACTGACCCTCCCTCTCCGAAGCTACCCCCTCACTGACCCCCCCTCTCTCGAGCGACCCCCGCACTCACTCTCCCTCTCCTGAGCAACCCCCTCACTGACCCACCCTCTCTCGATCTTGCCCCCGCACTCACCCCCCGTCTCCTGAGCTACCCCCGCACTGACCCTCCCTCTCCGAAGCCACCCCCTCACTGACCCTCCCTCTCTCGATCCTACCCCCTCACTCACCCACCCACTTTCGAGCTACCCCCGCACTCACCCACCCTCCCTCGGAACTACCCCCGCACTGACCCTCCCTCTCCTGAGATACCCCCGCACTGACCCCCCCTCTATCGAGCAACCCCCACACTCACCCACCCACTCTCTAGCTACCCCCGAACTAACCCACCCTCAATCGAAACTACCCCCGCACTCACCCCCATTCTCCTGAGCTACCCCCGCACTGACCCTCCCTCTCCGAAGCTACCCCCTCACTGACCCTCCCTCTCTCGATCCTACCCTCTCACTCACCCACCCACTTTCGAGCTACCCCCGCACTAACCCAACCTCCCTCGGAACTACCCCCGCACTCACCCTCCGTCTCTTGAGCTACCCCCGCACTGACCCCCCCTCTCTGCCGTTACCCCTGCACTAACCCACCCGCTTCTGGAGCTACCCCAGCTCTCACCCAATTACGCCGTTTCTACCCCCGCACTTACCCTCCCTCACCCCCGCACTGACCCCCCTTCCCTCGAGTTACCCCCGCACTGACCCCCCCTCTCTCGAGCTACCCCCGCACTGACCCTCCCTCTCTCTAGATACCCCCGCACTGACCCACCCTCCCTCGGAACTACCCCCGCACTGACCCCCCCTCTCCTGAGCTACCCCCGACTGATCCCCCCTCTCTCGAGCGACCCCCGCATTCACCCTCCTTCTCCTGAGCAACCCACGCACTGACCCACCCTTTCTTGATCCCACCCCCGCACTCACCCTCCCTCTCTTGAGCAACCCCCGCACTGACCCCCCCCTCTCTTCAGTTACCCCCGCACTAACCCCCCCACTTATGGAGCAACCATAGCTCTTACCCGTTCACGCCGTTTCTACCCCCGCACTTACCCTCCCTCACCCCCGCACTGACCCCCCTTCCCTCGAGTTACCCCCACACTGACCCCCCCCTGTCCTGAGCTATCCCCGAACTCACCCACCCTCTCTCTAGCTACCCCCGCACTGACCCCCCCTCTCTCGAGCAACCCCCGCACTCACCCACCCTCTCTCGAGCTACCCCCGCACTCACCCACCCTCTCTCTAGGTACCCCCGCACTAACCCACCCTCCCTCGGAACTACCCCCGCACTCACCCCCCTCTCCTGAGCTACCCCCCCACTGACCCTCCCTCTCCGAAGTTACCCCCTCACTGACCCCCCCTCTCCCGAGCGACCCCCACACTCACCCTCCCTCTCCTGAGCATCCCCCGCACTGACCCACCCTCTCTCTATCTTGCCCCCGCACTCACCCCTCCCTCTCCTGAGCTACCCCCACACTGACCCTCCCTCTCCGAAGCTACCCCCTCACTGACCCTCCCTCTCTCGATCCTACCCCCTCACTCACCCACCCACTTTCGAGCTACCCCCGCACTCACCCACCCTCCCTCGGAACTACCTCCGCACTGACCCTCCCTCTCCTGAGTACCCCCGCACTGACCCTCCCTCTCCTGAGATACCCCCGCACAGACCCTCCCTCTCCTGAGTACCCCCGCACTGACCCTCCCTCTCCGAAGCTACCCCCTCACTGACCCTCCCTCTCTCGATCCTACCCCCTCACTCACCCACCCACTTTCGAGCTACCCCCGCACTCACCCACCTTCCCCCGGAACTACCCTCGCACTGACCCTCCCTCTCCTGAGATACCCCCGCACTGACCCCCCCTCTCTCGAGCAACCCCCACACTCACCCACCCACTCTCTAGCTACCCCCGCACTAATCCTCCCTCTCTCGAGCGACCCCCGCACTCACCCCCATTCTCCTGAGCTGCCCCCGCACTGACCCTCCCTCTCCGAAGCTACCCCCTCACTGACCCTCCCTCTCTCGATCCTACCCTCTCACTCACCCACCCACTTTCGAGCTACCCCCGCACTAACCCAACCTCCCTCGGAACTACCCCCGCACTCACCCTCCGTCTCTTGAGCTACCCCCGCACTGACCCCCCCTCTCTGCCGTTACCCCTGCACTAACCCACCCGCTTCTGGAGCTACCCCAGCTTTCACCCAATTACGCCGTTTCTACCCCCGCACTGACCCTCCCTCTCTCTAGATACCCCCGCACTGACCCACCCTCCCTCGGAACTACCCCCGCACTGCCCCCCCCTCTCCTGAGCTACCCCCGCACTGACCCCCCCTCTCTCGAGCGACCCCAGCACTCACCCTCCTTCTCCTGAGCAACCCACGCACTGACCCACCCTCTCTCGATCCCACCCCCGCACTCACCCTCCCTCTCTTGAGCAACCCCCGCACTGACCCCCCCCTCTCTTCAGTTACCCCCGCACTAACCCCCCCACTTATGGAGCAACCATAGCTCTTCCCCTTTCACGCCGTTTCTACCCCCGCACTTACCCTCCCTCACCCCCGCACTGACCCCCCTTCCCTCGAGTTACCCCCACACTGTCCCCCCCCTGTCCTGAGCTACCCCCGAACTCACCCACCCTCTCTCTAGCTACCCCCGGACTGACCCGCCACTCTCTCGAGCAACTCCCGTACTGACCCTCCCTCTTCTGAGATACCCCCGCACTGACCCCCCCTCTCTCGAGCAACCCCCGCACTCACCCACCCTCTCTCGAGCTACCCCCGCACTCACCCACCCTCTCTCTAGCTACCCCCGCACTAACCCACCCTCCCTCAGAACTACCCCCGCACTCATCCCCACTCTCCTGAGCTACCCCCGCACTGACCCTCCCTCCCCGAAGCTACCCCCTCACTGACCCCCCCTCTCCCGAGCGACCCCCACACTCACCCTCCCTCTCCTGAGCAACCCCCGCACTGACCCACCCTCTCTCGATCTTACCCCCACACTCACCCCCCCTCTCCTGAGCTACCCCCGCACTGACCCTCCCTCTCCGAAGCTACCCCCTCACTGACCCTCCCTCTCTCGATCCTGCCCCCTCACTCACCCACCCACTTTCGAGCTACCCCCGCACTCACCCACCCTCCCTCGGAACTACCCCTGCACTGACCCTCCCTCTCCTGAGTACCCCCGCACTGACCCTCCCTCTCCTGAGATACCCCCGCACTGACCCTCCCTCTCCTTAGTACCCCCGCACTGACCCTCCCTCTCCGAAGCTACCCCCTCACTGACCCTCCCTCTCTCGATCCGACCCCCGCACTCACCCATCAACTTTCGAGCTACCCCCGCACTCACCCACCCTCCCTCGGAACTACCCCCGCACTGACCCTCCCTCTCCTGAGATACCCCCGCACTGACCCCCCATTCTCTCGAGCAACCCCCGCACTCACCCACCCACTCTCTAGCTACCCCCGCACTAACCCACCCTCCCTCGGAACTACCCCAGCACTCACCCCCCCCTCTCTTGAGCTACCCCCGCATTGACCCTCCCTCTCCGAAGCTACCCCCTCACTGATCCCCCCCTCTCTCGAGCGACCCCCGCACTCACCCTCCCTCTCCTGAGCAACCCCCGTACTGACCCACCCTCTCTCGATCTTACCCCCGCACTCACCCCCCCTCTCCTGAGCTACCCCCGCACTGACCCCCCCTCTCTGCCGTTACCCCCGCACTAACCCCCCCACTTCTGGAGCTACCCCAGCTCTCACCCGATTACGCCGTTTCTACCCCCGCACTTACCCTCCCTCACCCACGCACTGACCTCCCTTCCCTCGAGTTACCCCCGCACTGACCCCCCCTCTCTCGAGCTACCCCCGCACTGACCCCCCCCTCTCTCTAGATACCCCCGCACTGACCCACCCTCTTCTGAGATACCCCCGCACTGACCCTCCTTCTCCTGAGCTACCCCCGGACTGATCCCCCACTCTCTTGAGCTATCCCCGCACTCACCCACCCTCTCTCTAGATACCCCCGCACTGACCCCCCCTCTCCTGAGCTACCCCCTCACTGACCCTCCCTCTCCTGAGCTACCCTCTCACTGACCCCCCCTCTCTGCCGTTACCCCCGCACTAACCCCCTACTTCTGGAGCTACCCCAGCTCTCACCCTCCCTCGGAACTACCCCCGCACTGACCCCCCCTCTTCTGGGCTACCCCCGCACTGACCCTCCTTCTCCTGAGCTACCCCCGGACTGACCCCCCACTCTCTCGAGCTATCCCCGCACTCACCCACTCTCTCTCTAGCTACCCCCGCACTGCCCTCCCACTCAATCGAGCACCTCCCGCACTGGCCCTCCCTCTCTCTAGATACCCTCGTACTGACCCACCCTCCCTCGGAACTACCCCGGCACTGACCCCCCCCCTCTATGCCGCTACCTCCCTCACTTACCGACCCTCTGTCGGAGCTACCCCCTCACTGACCCTCCCTCTCTCGATCCTACCCCCGCACTCACCCTCCCTCTCCTGAGCTACCCCCACACTGACCCCCCCTCTCTGCCGTTACCCCCGCACTCACCCCCCTAGTTCTGAAGCTACCCCAGCTCTCACCCGTCTACGCCGCCGCCACCCCCTCACTTACCCCCCCTCGCCCCCGCACTGACCCCCCTTTTCTCGAGTTACCCCCGCACTCACCCACCCTCTCTCGGGTCAACCACCACACTGACCCTCCCTCTCCTGAGCTACCCCCGCGCTCACCCTCCCTCCCCTAAGATACCCCCTCACTGACCCCCCACTCTCTCGAGCTACCCCCGCAATGACCTTCCCTCTCTCGGAACTACCCCCACACTCACCCTCCCTCTCCTGAGCTACCCCCGCACTGACCCACCCTCTCCTGAGCAATCCCCGCACTCGCCCTCCCTCTCTCGGAGCTGCCCCCGCACTGACCCTCCCTCTCCCCTCTCCTGAGCTACCCCTTCACTGACCCTCCCTCTTTCGAGCTACCCCCGCACTCACCCTCCCTCCCTCGGAGCAATCCCTATACTGACCACTCCCTTTCCTGAACTAACCCCTCACTCACCCCCCCTCTCCGCCGCTACCCCCGCACTCACCCACCCTATTTCGAGCTACCCTTACTCTCAACACCCTGTCCCCCAATCCTCATTGTTACCCCCCCTCTCCATCCCTCCTCCTGCTGGTAAGGAGGAGAGTTTTTTCTTTTTTACGCCATCTACAGGATAAGGAAAGTAACATGAAGATAGCAAAATATTTATTAATGCAAAATATCATATATTATTGATGCTGTTCTGTAGTTGTAACTTCCAGCCTCTGAAAAAGAAAGAAAATATACACCAGTACGTTACTGAGGAAAGAGGAGGAGGAAGTGCAGGAGGGGGAAGAGGAGGAGATATAGGGAAGGGGAGGAGGAGGAGGAGGAAGTGCAGGAGGGGGAAGAAAAGGAGTGGGAAGAGGATAAGGTTTAGGAGAGAGAGGAGGTGGGGAAGAAGGGAGAGGGGGAAGAGGGGGAGGGAGAGAAGGATAAGGTGCAGGAGGAGGAGGAAGAGGAGGAGGAAGAGGAGGAGGAGGAGGAGGAAGAGGAGGAGGAGGAGGAGGAGGGGTGATGGGGAGAAGAGGAGGAAAAGGTGCAGGAGTGGGAAGGAGGACAAGGAGGAGGTGGATGAGAATAAAGCTGAGGAGGAGCAGGAGCAGGAGTGACCTGGGTAGGAGGAAGAGAAGGTACAGGAAGAGGAGGAGAAGATGCAGGAAGGAGGGAAGAGGAGGAGGAGGAAATGCAGGGGGGAGGGAAGAGGAGGAGGAGGAGAGGGAGGAAGAGAAGAAGGAAAGGGAGGATAGGAAGGGAGAGGAGAGGGAGGAGAAAGTGCAGGAGGGGGAGGATGAGAGGGTATAAGGAACAGGAGAAGGTGCAGGAGGGGGAGGAGGTCCGGAAAGAGGAGGAGGAGGAGGAGGAGGAGGAGGAGGAGGAGGAGGAGGAGGAGGAGGAGGAATATGATGATGATGATGATGAGGAGGAGGAGGAATAAGAGGAGGAGGAGGTTAGGAAAGGGGTTTAGACTGGAGGGGTTAGGGACAGCCTTCATTAACCCCTGCAGTACAAGAAGCCATTCCCAAACTGCATAAAATCGTCGGAAGCAGTGTTGCCCATGATGTTTCTAAATCCCTATGACTGGTTCCGTTCTGCAGTTGATGCCCGTTTTCTCTCTCCTTTTCACCGATGAGAAGAATGTAGGGTTCGCCTGGGGAGCTTTAGTAAATGGGGAAAAGTAGTATGGCTCATTTTTCACCTCTCTGACTGAAAATATTAATGGGTGTGTTTGTACAGGGTGGGTCATAAATAGCGCCCCACTTAAAGCTCACATGGCGGTACCTTGTGTGTTGTACGGACGGCTCAGTATGCTGGTGTGGGCGTGTGTGAAAGTAGAAAATGAATAAATGATGCAGGGTTGACATTGATGAGAGCTGTACCCAGAAAAGGAGCGCTCTATAGGGACCGCCGAGTATAGCCTTCTTTCTACCAGACAGGTTTATTAAGGTTAGGAATGGCTTTTCAGACTGGAGGATTTCGATAATGGAGTCGTAATCTGACATCCTGAAATTTCGTAACACCTCTCCCTCAGCGAATTATTCTGGCCATTACATTTCAATATCAGACTCCACGGTACAAGAGATTTTGTTGTAATATGCAAAATAAATCGCTAAGCAGGAGGCGCAACGAAACCTCCCAAACAACCCTAGAATTCATTAGCCTCTTCAGACGGAAGGTCTCTCCTAAAATGAATAAAATCGCTCGGAACCAGCAACAATAAATAAAAAAATGGCTCGAAAATAGCAAGAATAGGCAAGTATCGTCTGAAAGTAGCGAGAGTAGACGAATAATCGTCTGCAAATACGAAAAATAAAAAAAATCGTCTGGAACTAACAATAAAAAAAAAAAGGATACGGGATGTGACTTGCAGCAGGTATTGTGTGTGTGTGTGTGTGTGTGTGTGCAATGATTGGATGAAAGACACCAAGACTGAGTAGTTTACAGGATAGAGGAACTGAGTGATTATGTGGACAGTAACTCAGTGGCTGAGGGGAAAATGTGGTGGACAGAGAGTTATTCTTTGCATGACAGGGCAAAGTGACGGGTCGGACAAAATCGTGGTCAGAGGTCACTAGTTGATAAGACGGCGTGGTTGAGTTGTGGATAGGACAGAGTAGTGTAACAGAGAGGGGATATCTGATTTTATGACAGTGTTAGACAGATGAGGGTGGAGATGGGTTGGTGGACCGAAAGGGATGTAGATGGATTGGTGTACAGAAAATTTCACTGGCTGACAGGATTGTAGACTTGAAAGTGATTTTTACTGGTTAGTGTAGTGTAGTTGGCATTATTTTCTCCTTTAATTTCTTTTGTCCCACCTCATAGAAACTCCATCACTTCGTCCAGCAACAGAATCAAGGGGACGCCAATGGGACTGCAAAGTCCCCCCTCCCTCCTAGAGATCGACTTTTTTCTTTTTTTTCCATATACATCCATCCATCATTTCATCGCGCTGTGCCATTATGAAGGAGTGTAGGGGTCCAAGAAAATGCACTAATTCTTGACAATTCAGGCAACAAGTCACTCGTAACTATGGATAGTGTCGAGGAAAAGAATATGATCGTACAATACTGCATATGTGTATATAATTAATTCGCTTATAAGTAAACATATTTCAACACTGGAGAATTATTCTGTCATCATGATATTTATTTACGTATATTCAGGATCATCTTTTAGGGTTACTAACACACTCTGACGAGCTGCAGGACTAAACCAGGTCTGGACTGGATAATTCTCTTTGATCTGAGTGGGTTATTCTGATAAGCGTAGAGACACTGAGTCACTCAAAGATTCGATGAACAGCGTCCATTCACGGACAAGTAATATACAACACGCAACAAGCTAAATCTATCAATGCCTATCCCCTGGACATTTATGTTTCCTTCAGTTGACTGAATTAATCATGCATCACCAAGAAAGACATTAGTTCATCCAAGGTAGTTAAAGGGTGCTGGTGTTGCACTCCCTGACTGCACCTTCTGACTCTGAAATCAGTATTGTGCAACTTGATCTTAAGACGGCATCAGTTAACTCGGAGACGTACTGGATAATCTTTAATTTTAATGTCGATATGGTTTGCTGAAATATCATAAACCAACAATATTGATATGGAATACGCGGAAACAAAGTGATAAGGAAGAGATACTAGACAGGCTTTAAACTCACAAGAATACGGGCCACGGACAAAAAGTATTCCTTTCACCTGCATCTTGTAAATTTCCTTTACCTTCAATTATTTATCACACAGCCCTTAATCATCATTCCCAGCATCAATCAATAATGGCTGAACATGCAAAGTAATGTTTACATTAGATGTCTAGCGTGTGTTAAGGCCAGATGTACAATTCGTCAGTCCGTGGAGTGGAGTGGAGTGTGCTAGTGGAGAGCAAAGGTCTTGCTGGCCAACACACCATTATCCCGCCAACGCTCGTACTGTATCTTTTCTATTGTACTTTAACCCAAATAATTTGACATACAATGTATAATAAAATACTCTCAGATCAGAATTTATTACGACTACGCAAGGAAGAACGCTTATTGCTGATGCATCCTAGTGTGTTTAGCCTAAATTATGATGCCTCAATTGTAGTGTGTTATGTGCAGTGAAGCGAGAACAGGTTGGATCACACCGACACTAGGCAGCTTCTGACTTTTTTTACCACCCTTTGCGGGATTAGGGCGTCGGGCTATAGATAGATAGATACATAGATATTTGACACATTCCCTGCTGTCACTTGTAGAATGTTTAACCCTGCCAAGAGCGTTAATTTTAGGCATGTGGTGGCCTATGTCTAACGCCAAAATTGCGATCTGTTAAATCTGAACTGATGTATGCTTGAGTCAACGTGCCCACATAGACTCCAACTAGTCAATTCTGGTAGCTTTTATCGCAATTAATCGTTTGCAATTTGACATTCCGTCTCTAAAATAATATTGCCAGCAATTAGTTACATATAATATGTGAAGGAGAAAGCTTACTGTAAATACGGCGCGTGTCTGTAAAGCCACAAAATTACGATGTGTCAACCTTCGGCTCCTGTGGTGTGGTTGACCGGAGGAGTATGGGATGCTGTCAGTGTGGCCGGTGTGGCCGTGTGTACAGTATCGCCATGCATTCGTTTTCATTGCCATCGCGGCCGTTGTTTCGTGCTGATTTGTGTGTGAGTGAGAGGCTAGACTGAAGGATGGGGCCGAGATGATACATCGCAGAAGTGTGGGCGTTGGGATTGGTGCAGTGGTGACGGTGAGGTAAGCATCAAGGCTTTTATCTGTTGTCTTCCTGAAATGCATTAAAGAATATTCTTTTCAGGTCTGCTGTGTTTTATGTATGTTGATCGATATATATGTAGGCTCTTATGTATACATGTATGCTTTTTGTGAATGCTTTTATGTATGTATGCATGTATGTATGTATTTTATCCAGGATACCCATGATGAGCTCCTCCTTCCTTACACATAACTCGAACTGTATTAGTTGTATGTATCACTAAAAAAATTTAAAGGTCTCTGCCCCCCCTTGCCCCCCCCCTCCGGACGCCCATGCCTAAAATACTAGCGAAGAAACGACCAAAAGTTGATCTCTGCAGTACGATTTCTCCATGGTCGTGTTTACCATTCAGATGTTTGTATTAACTTGAAGAAAGGCCTCTCGTATTGTAGCGGTTAATGAAGGTTATAGTACTGTATAACTTCTTAAGTTCGAAATCTCTCTCCAAAGTCGCATTAAATAAACTAAACATGACAAGACTTACAGAAAAGCATTAAGCATCAGCTGGTTGAACCTCCCGAACAAAGTGCACAGTCGTGCTTCGAATCCTCTGAACCCCTAATCCCTCCCGATCCTCCGATATGCCCGACAGACCTGCGAGGGGGAAGACACGCCGTTGGAGCAAAGGGTGATATTATTCCATTTTATCTACATTACGTTTAATTTACTGTTACTTATACCTTTTTAAGCGTTATACTACGATGTAATATACCTACACGTGGATATCACGTATGTCTCGTGGGACGCGTAATTTGCCAGCTTTCTCAGTGTGTGTACGAAGTTTCTCAATGATTATAGTTTTTTTTTTTATAATAAACTTATTGCACCGTTAGTCGCTATTACTTTGACGATTTATCGTAGGGTATCATTATAGTTATGATGGATGTTTTCTGCTTAGCGCTGGCTTCTCTATTCAGGTGGTTGTCCGTCTCTATCTTCGGTTGTCACATTTTTTATCGTCACTTAAGAATTTATTTTAAGTTTATTAATTATGCACAGTGTTTACAAAAGCGTTATAATCTAGCATTTTAATCTGAAGACATTTCATGGTTTAATTTTGCTACCTTCACACTGTTTTATGCATACCACACCACACCACACCACACCATACCACATTGCTACACCACACATCACATCACATTGCCACACCATACCACAGTCACAGGACACTGCCACACACCACATCACAATGTCACACACCACACCACACCACACTATATTCCCACTCTTCATAACGTACCACAAAACTTGTTGCCACACCGCATTGCCACACCAGACAACACACCACATCGCACCAAGCCACACACCACAATCACACACAGACCACACCACACGCCACCACAAACCACACCACACACCACCACGCCACCACACACCACACCACGCCACCACACACCACACCACACCACCACACAGCACCACACCTCACCGCGCCACATCGCACACCACACCACACCACGTCACACCGCACCACATCACGCCACACCATATGCTCATACTCAATATATACTCATACATGGCAATACTTGCGATGTACAGTATGAGAATATATTGAAATGCTTTGACCATAAAGACTGATTGAAATACTTCGCGATATTTGAATATACTGTACAGTACATTGAAATACGCTGAGTCTGTAAATACTTTGAAATACATTGACGAAATTTAACGATTGTAAAACTTTGCATTTGTGACACTTAAAATGATTATAGTGAAATAGACGTTTACAAAACCTTTTATTTGCCGAATCATTTATAATAATGGATGAAGAGGCGATTGACAAAATACATGACAAAACATATGATTGGAAAAAAAAAAAATTAGGACATGGGAGGCTAATAACAGTTCTACAGTGCGGTCACTGCACTTAGAACGAAGTATTACAGTGCTCTCAAGATAATTTGAACATGGTGCTCTCAAGGCACCTATATATACACAGTGCTGTTAAGGCACTTAGTACATACAGTACATAGTGCTCTCAAGGCACTTAGTAAAAACATGGTGCTCTCAGGGCACACAGTATATGGACTTAGTGCTCTCAGGGCACTTAATATAGAGCCGTGAGAGCACTAAAATTATAAACTAAAATGCTCTCAAGGTACTTAGTGTATGAACAATAGTGATCACAAGGCACATAGTATATAAACTTGGTGCTTTCAAGGCAGTCAGAATATACTAAGTGCCTTGAGAGCATTTAGTTTGTACTAAGTGCCGTGAGATCACTGATACTTAGTATCAGTGCTCTTGGTGCACTTTTTCATTGTGCTCAAGATACTTATAACTGAAGTGTTATGTACAGCATAATAAAGGGGAAGGAAATAGTTTGTCCATTACTGGAGTTTATATAATAACCCATGATTCGGCTCACACATTCTTACAGTTCCTTCTGTACTATTTTATTTTTTTATTAGTTTTTTTTTTTTTTTTTTTTTGCCTATCGACCATTTGGGCCGGAGCCCCTGGTCATTAAGGGAAAAATATATGTATATACATTGACACATACATACTGTACATATATATATACGAACATATATATATATATATATACGAACATATATATATATATATATACATACATACATCCATGCATATGAACACACACACTTTCATACACACGTACATGTGTATATACTCTAATAATTTTTATTTTATTATTTTCTTGTATTTTTATTTTTAGTATTTTTTAATTTTTTATATTTTTAACCTTATATTACTTATAAACAAAAGTACCTAATCTAAAGACCCTAAAACTAACCACCTAACAGACAAATCGCTAACCTATACTAAATCCTAAGAGACAAATAACTAGACTTACACTAATGGTAAAAAAGCCTCGACCAAGAGAACACCATCGACTGCAGATATGTAATGCCTTTCTACATTACATACCTGCACTCATCACCTGGTGACTGTCAGTCGAGGCACAACCTAATATAGGGGACATCAATATATGAAAGGGAACCAGACGAGTCAGGAACATTTCCATATACGTCAGCTGTCTGCCCTAATTAGAATAACTTATGCAAGATGGCATAATGTATTCACATAATTTGTACAAAAAGTGAAGAACCTCGCCCAGCAGACCACCATCGACTGCAAGTGCCCAATACCTTAATATATTGCACACTTGCACTCATCAGCTGGTGACTGTCAGGCGAGGAACGTGGCTTAATGTAGGGGACACCTGTATTAGAAATAGATCAGTAGTGTTAGTATTGTACTTACATATTTAGGTACTGCAGACTTTCTCTCATTCTTCTATCCTAAAACTATGGAATTTTTTCAAACATTTTAAATTGCAGTATTAACTATGCCTTTTTTTTTTTTTTAAGTCACTCGATGCCTTGACCATTCGAAGGCCTATACTGATTAGTCTGAGGCTCATTCCTTCCGTTTCTAGATTCTGTCCACTCCATTTGTGATCAGGAAAACTTTAGATAGTAGTCCTCTAAGTCTTTGCTGGTTGGGCTTACTGGTGACTAGTGCTTCTAAGTTTCTTTAATGGTTACGGAGGCTACACACTGCACCATGTAGCTGTTTTTGGTAATTTTTCCTTTAATATAGGGGTGTGTGCTTACGAGTACTATCAAATCTCATTAATATCAACTATGATATTAGTAGCAAACTGCAGCGTAAGGCCTTAAACATTATTTGCGTTTTATTTGACAGACGGTAATCGTACGTTCTAATCTGCAAGCAGTATTTTGTATGATCTTTTCTTAAATATCATTAACGTTAGATTATTAAAGATTATCACTTGCGAGATTAGGTACAAATTTGTCCCAAGGTGTATTGGACAACTAATTAGTGCCACACAGTAATAGGAAACTGGTGGTTAACATTCTGTCCTCGGTTCGATTATCATTGTTTGAATCCTGGATCATCATAACCTAATGCAAATGAAGTGGGAAGGATCTAGAAACAGGAAGAGTAAAAAAAATATCAGTTCTTAGCGAAAGTACATCTATCCATTCAGTAGTTATTTAAGCCTCCATAATTATAATTATCATAAATATTTGCGTCCAGTAGCAATCCGTTTACCAAGTTACCATTTCATCCATACGTCTAAGAATTTAATCCAAAAAGACAACTTTGACATCAAGCCGGATAGAAAATTTATTTTAGAAAAGGTATAGAAAAAAAAAAAAACTTTAAACGAACTCTAAGAAAACGTAAGCTCTTCAAATGATCAGGAAATCAAAAACTGACATTCTCAGGCATCTCATTTTCAAGTTTATATGGAAAAGCTTTTTACGTAAAAGTTTTAACCCTTCTCCGAGATATCTTTTCCCATTTACTTCTATGCTGAATGTAATCGCCTGGTGGAAGTTAGAGTATAATTCGTTAATATCGTAAAGTGTTAAGGAACACCAGATAATTATAGTCAGTGACCTTTGGTCCGCTTTGTTGAGATGATAAAGGTTAAGACGAACCAAAAATTTTAAATCGTCGTATTTGATGATTATGAAACTGTCAGTTTTCAACTTCTGAAGCAGGGTTCTTAACCGTGGGGTTCCATACCCCTTGGGGGTATGGTGACAAAAGCCTTAGGGTTGGGGACGCGTTTTATAAGTAAATAAAAAAATCCATAAGGAAGTACATTAAATAGGATTATATCCTAATGTTTTCTTTCCTGTTCAGTTATTAATTATCCACATGTAAAGTAAAACCAAGCTATTGGCATCTTGATCAAACTGGCACCTAATGGGACTGGTGATGTCAACAGTCTGGTGAAGGGGATATGGGAACATCGTGGGCAATCCACTGGGGGTCTGGACTGGGAAAAGGGTTAAGACTCCCTGTTCTAAAGCTTTCACTTGAACTGGTATATGGATAAACGGATGCTACTGTTCACTAAATTTCAGAATATTGGAAGGGCAGCCAATGGAGACTTGCTGGACGGATAACCGCGGCATTCTTTCCCTGGAACCAGTCTCCTCTTGGAATGAACACTTTCAGCATCGGTCCCTGCGGCATCGGCCTTCCTGACATCAACGTCAGCAGTGCCAATCCTCCTGGCATCGACCGTCAGCAGTGCCAGCCTCACATCACCTTCGGGAGGAATACATCAGCCAGGATCATTGAGGTTTTAAGCAAAATTTACGTTTTCCAATGAGAGGTTAGGTTGCTAGTAAAAATTTAAGGTTTTGCACTGCATAGTAGAATGGTTAGTTTAAACCTCTGCAATATACTATGAATAATGATACTGCCTAGTCTTTGTTTTTAGGAGGTTACGTGTTTATAGGGTGCTAGTTTAAAAATTACATGAAAGGCATAATAGTATGCCACTTTTAAAATTAAGTTTAATTCCAACCTAACAATGTTTACGAACCCTTCCCTCCCACTTATGAAACATCCAGAACCCTTTATGAAACCCACAAAAGCGTCAAACAAGTCCTCTAAAATACTGTATCTCTCTACACAGCAAAACACAAAATGCACAAAACCTTCTGAAATACATTCCCTGAAATACATTAACTCCACAAAATATAGCATACTACGAAGTTTGGTAGCCTTTTACGAAAGTCAGTAACCCACTGCGAAAGGCAATAATCCTGTACGAAAGGCAATAATCCTGTACGAAAGACAGTAGCCCTCCACGAAAGACAGTAGCCCTCCACGAAAGACAGTAGCCCTCACGAAAGACAGTAGCCCTGTACGTAATAAATTAAAGCCTTTTCGAATTAAACCTTTGAGTCACCGTGGTCCCGTCACAATACCAGGACCCTCTACAATGAATAACTTTAACTAAACTGATTGCTCCATGTACAAAACCCCCAGTGGTCCCTCAACGAAACCCCCCCAGTGGTCCCTCAACGAAACCCCCCCAGTGGTCCCTTAACGAAACCCCCCCATTGGTCCCTCAACGAACCCCCCCATTGGTCCCTCAACGAAACCCCCCCTAGTGGTCCCTCAACGAAACCCCCCCCTAGTGGTCCCTCAACGAAACCCCCCCCTAGTGGTCCCTCAACGAAACCCCCCCCTAGTGGTCCCTCAACGAAACCCCCCCCTAGTGGTCCCTCAACGAAACCCCTCCCAGTGGTCCCTCAACGAAACCTCCCCCCAGTGGTCCCTCAACGAAACCTCCCCCCAGGGGTCCCTCAACGAAACCCCCCCCAGTGGTCCCTCAACGAAACCCCCCCAGTGGTCCCTCTACGAAACCCCCCCACTGGTCCCTCTACGAAACCCCCCACTGGTCCCTCAACGAAACCCCCCTACTGGTCCCTCAACGAAACCCCCCAGTGGTCCCTCAACGAAACCCCCCAGTGGTCCCTCAACGAAACCCCCCAGTGGTCCCTCAACGAAACCCCCCAGTGGTCCCTCAACGAAACCCCCCAGTGGTCCCTCAACGAAACCCCCCAGTGGTCCCTCAACGAAACCTTCAGTGGACCCTCTACGAAATTAATCTCTGAAACCGATACCCCATAACGAAACCCACAGGACCTAACAAAACTAAGCACTGATGTTCTTACAAGAATTGCTAACCTTCACTAGTCAGTCTTTCGCCCATAATTAAATCCAGCTCATGTCCCATAAAATGTAATTTTTCATAGTTAGGTACTACATAATTTCCATACATATGTTTTAGTCTTTGTTTCCCAACGCTAGAGTTCTTTAGTAATAATATCTGAAGGTGCATTTCTTCCTACTCATCAACAACTGCCATGCCATATCATACTGTCCATTTCAGTCCTTCCCTTCACACCCCACCATGTTGAGGAAAAAATCTATCTATCTATCTGTCTATTGCCAGACGTCTTAATCCCTTATACGAGGTGGGCACAAACAAATCGCCTCCACGTCACCCTGTCTTATGTGTAAGCAGATAGATAGGCAGAGATGCTGGCAGGCAAAGAGACTGGCTTGTTGAGTTTGATACGCAGGCAGGCAGGCATGCAGCAGGCAGAATTCGATGGGCAGGCAGGCAGGCAGACAGGCAGGCAGGCAGACAGGCAGGCAGACAGGCAGGCAGACACAGTTCGATGGGCAGGCAGGCAGGCAGAGACAGACAGACAGTTCGATGGGCAGGCAGGCAGGCAGAGACAGACAGACAGTTCGATGGGCAGGGAGGCAGGCAGAGACAGACAGACAGTTCGATGGGCAGGGAGGCAGGCAGAGACAGACAGACAGTTCGATGGGCAGGCAGGCAAGCAGGTGGGTTAGCAGAATTCGATGAGCAGGCAGGCAGAGTTCGATGAGCAGGTAGGCAGAGTTCGATGAGCAGGTAGGCAGAGTTCGATGAGCAGGCAGGCAGAGTTCGATGAGCAGGCAGGCAGAGTTCGATGAGCAGGCTGGCAGAGTTCGATGAGCAGGCTGGCAGAGTTCGATGAGCAGGCTGGCAGAGTTCGATGAGAATGTTGGCAGGCAGGAAGGCGGGCGGGTGAAGAGACGGTAGGGCGGGTGTCCAGGCAGAAAGAGAGAAAAAAAAAGCAAGCCGGAAAGCAGGCAAGGCAGGCAGGCAGGGTAGGCAGGCAAGGCACTTGAAGGAAGGTTAATATACTTAAGTTTACCCCAAACGAAATTTAATCCCAAACTAAGTGAACCATTTATCATAAGCACTTTAATCCACGAGAGCATTTTTATTAATGTTGTTCTAAGGAGTCCATTCATTAGTTATTTCCGAGTCTTAATTCAGGAAAATTAATGCTAGGTTATCTAACTCAGCAACATTAGATTATTTAGTCAACTGATCAAAATCATTACTATTACTAATTTCGTCAGATATCTAATCAAAGTTCAAAGTAAAATCACGACTCAATCATTCCTTCAGTGCCAGTCATTCCTCCAGTGCCACTCGTCATTCCTCCAGTGCCAATCACCACCATCCCTCCAGTGCCAATCATCACCATCCCTCCAGTGCCAATCATCGCCATCCCTCCAGTGCCAATCATCGCCATCCCTCCAGTGCCAATCATCACCATCCCTCCAGTGCCAGTCATCACCATCCCTCCAGTGCCAATCATCGCCATCCCTCCAGTGCCAATCATCGCCATCCCTCCAGTGCCAATCATCGCCATCCCTCCAGTGCCAATCATCACCATCCCTCCAGTGCCAATCATCACCATCCCTCCAGTGCCAATCATCACCATCCCTCCAGTGCCAATCATCACCATCCCTCCAGTGCCAATCATCACCATCCCTCCAGTGCCAATCATCACCATCCTTCCAGTGCCAATCATTCCCCCAGTGCCAATCATTCCTCCAGTCAGTCATCATTCCTCCAATGTCAATTTCTTGTCAACTGTGCTTCAATTAACTCCAGGCCAATAATTCAAACCCAGTTATTCAGTCCACCAGTCATTTAAGATTTTGTTATCAGCTAGTTACTCAGTTATTAATCAGTTCAGTTAATTCAGTCATTTTAAAGTCGATTATAAACCAGGGTCAGTTATTCCATTAGCGACTATTATTCCTTAATTAGTTCAGTCAATTCAGAGTCTTATTTCATCCGGATCAGTTATTCCATCACAGGCCATCAGAATTACATACAGTTAATTCAAGCTCCAGTTAGATCATTTTTCTTTTCAGTTTATTGAAAGTTTTAAGATCAGTTAATTCGAAGTCAATAAAGTCAGTCTTGAAATCAGTTAATAATCAGTTCAAAATCAGTCACAGCCTACATCAGAGTTAATTCAGCATTATTTAAATTCAAATACATCTCCATCTTAGTTCTTAAAGTCAGTTACTGTAAAATCAACGTCATTTAATTCCATAATTGGTGCATCCATAATCTGTTATTTAATCAAGACAGCAATTTTTTGAGACCAGTTCACACATCAGTTCAGTCAGTTCAAAGTTACAGTATTTCTAAGTCAATTCACCCGTCACTAAGTTATTCAACCGAGGCCAGTTATTCCACCATTGCCAATAATTCCACCTGTCAGTCAATTTAGTAATTTTTTTCCATTTCAGTATCAAAGTCAGCCAATTGTCAACTCCAGTCAGCCCACCACAGCCAGTCATGCCCACCACAGCCAGTCATGCCCACCACAGCCGGTCATGCCCACCACAGCCGGTCATGCCCACCACAGCCGGTCATGCCCACCACAGCCGGTCATGCCCACCACAGCCGGTCATGCCCACCACAGCCGGTCATGCCCACCACAGCCAGTCATGCCCATCCACTTTAAAACCGACAAAGTCAGATTTTTCAGACAGTTCATTCTAAAGTCAATTAACTTTTCGTTCCAATTCTAAATCAGTTGAAGTCCATTAATCCATCCTACACAGTTAACAAATCAGTTAATCCAACTAGGTTCATTGAATCAAGTCTGCTAATCCTTCATTCTGCTAATTCCATCAAAGTCCTATTTCAAAGTCTTAATTCACCCTCGCATTCAGTTAATTCCATCAGAATCAGCTAATGCTAATGTAATTAGCTTATGCAATCAAAACTAATTTATAATTTAATTGTTAAATTAGTTAACTGGTAGTCAGCTAATTCAGTCAGTTGAGAAGTTAGCAAAATTATAGTTAATTTAAGTAAAAAAAAAAATTGTCAGTATACTGACGAAATCTTAGTTCAAATCTCTCTTTCGTCTGCCAGCTAAGTATATCAAGGTCAGTTTCATCCTTTTTAGTTATGCATAAAAAAAAAAAAAACATCTAATAAAAAATGCCAGTGGGGTGAGAAGTTTCGTAACACAGATTTAGTGCAGATGATACTAAAGGCGCCGGAAACAGTCCCTTAACTTCCTGACAACGGTAACTTCCTTTGTATTTAATTCTTGCTAATGCTAACCTATTTTAAGCTTAGGGGGCTGTTGAAAAAGGACTAGGAAATATCATTACATTAGTTACACAGTTCATTCTTGATTCTGCTAGACTTTTCAGCTTGATACATGTGGTAGTGAAAGCTAAACTAAAATTTGTTCACTTTAGTCGTTACTCTAACTTTGCCTAAAATTGTCATCCCTCCGTTTTGAAAGCTGGCCTTTAACAGATTAGTACTAGAATATTATGTCAGTCACGAAAAAGTGCTAAGTAAAGTATGTAGAGCCGTAGAGTTGTCTATCACTGAGCCATTTGAATAAGCTGTAAAAGAACAAATCTGGACCAAATTTAGCTGAAAAGACTACAGTACATTATTTTTTTTTTTGTATTCTTGATTCTTCCAGATGATTTTATTCAGGTTTAGGTGCATGTGTGTGCAAGTTAAATTTCAACTACGGTTCACTGGCGTGTTATATTTAATTCATATTTAATTCTTGCTATACAGAAGTGATGGCGTGATCATTATACCGGCACTTTTGGTATTATACTTCCTGTAGGTGAGTGACTAATAATAATACTCATAATAATAATTATAAATAACTGGTCTCCTGCATTTCTAAGGTAAACTTTTCTTGTAGCTCAGGAAACCATTTACTAAGTTGAATGATAACCATATAGCCAAATAGACGCCCAGTGGTTTAGTTCAGGCACTCCAATGGGATGTGGTCCATACGGGTTTACATCAGAGGGAGCGTTGGGCTTTCTTGCTCAGGTAATGCTCTCTGGGTGTGAGCGCCTGCTGTCTCTCGTTAAAAGTCGGAACTAAGTATCCTTGCTAAGGGCCCCTACGCTACTGACAAGGCAAAGGGTCGGCTGATAGCTATTTTTACTAATCCTGTGGGTCTAGTAGTAAAGGGAAATAAGTTGCTCAGATGCCAAGTCATCGAGCCCATAGATAACTATACTTCCTGGGGCGACCGAAGAGGGTACTGTGTGTACCGATAAATGTAGGTGGATGAACTTTGGCTATCAACAGTTTCTAAGCTGAATAAAATCGTCTGGAGGTATAATAAGGATTCGAGAGTATGGATTTTCTAATCTTCTTGGGTTACAGTAAAGTTTGTAAAATCGTGAGGAGATAGTACACGTCACCAGCATGAAGTCATTTGTGTGATATAATCATTTTAGAACGTCCTTTAAGCTGAGTAAAATAGTCTGGCAGAAGCAAAATAATATTGAGATAACTATCTGAACTAAGAACCAGGGATCTCCCAAGCTGAATAACACCAGGCGGTCGTAAGAATAAGTCAGTGCATCAGTCTTCACTAAGATGACGTATTACTAGATTAATAACGTCTCCAGTTACTTTGATCAGATTTTTCGAAGCTGAGGTGACAAAACACCCTTCATTACACTTTACTACAAGACGTCTCAAAACTGGGAAAAATAGTCTGGTGGATGAGTGATTTTAAGATTTTAAATTGAAGGGAACAAGGGGGATTATGGTAGATGAATGGGGCTGTTATGGAAATGCGCTGAGGACAGGGATGTTCTTGTTGCCGCCAAACTTATTCAGCTTAGGAGTGGCCTCAAAAGTTATACTACAGGTACATTACCGATTTCACAGAAGGGCAGGGCAGGTGTAGAGGCGATGCAGAATCAGGGCAGAGCGGGACGGTGAATTGGCAGGACCTGAAATACAAAGACAAGTCACTACTGACCTAACCCTTTTTGTCTACAGCCACATGTGTTACTTTAAGGGGTGCCCATGGGGAAGTCATGTCACGCTTTCATCTGCCATCAGGCTGCAATCTCAATTCACAACTCCCTCCCTCATGCTTTTTCACTATTTCTGGACATCCCCACTCTTCCATCCACCGCTCCCCCTTTCTCCACTCATTCCTCCAATCTCTTATCTTGACCGACACTTCATCGACATGTAGCGCTTCCATTTCCCTTAGCTGGCCAAAATCTTAATATTTAACCCCTACACCACGATCACCTTCCAAATTTCATTCTACATCATACGGTTTTACTCGTTTGGAAAGACCTCGGGCAGAATAGTTGGTGTGCGTTGATAGCAGTAAAAGGGGTAAAAGTAACATGAACCAAAAAATATTATTCCCAAGTTATTTCAACAATCATTTGGAGACAAAAAACTGCCAGGTTTGCCAACCATACCTATACATTGTTTTTTCCACTTCAGGGTTTCGTCTGGCTTATGTTCTTCCACTCTGCTTCCCTTCTCTCTCTTCCTCGTCCTCTCTCTGCTTAGAAAAGCTATTCAGTTTCCTGAACCTTGTCAGGTTGTGTACAGTCCAGGACAAGTTAGCCTAATATTCCCCTGCGTCCAATTCATATTTACGTCATGTCTCAATATTCTGCGTGTAAGCAGTGAAAAATATACCAAGCCTCATTGAGCTTAAGAATATTATCAAGCAGATGAAAGTCAAATTAAAAATATTAGGTGAACTTTTATCCTAGACTGTACTGTTCAGTGTAATTCAAGACTATCAGCAAGTGTTCATCAAGCATCAAAACTTCTTAGTTCTGTCAGTATGGATAAAACCATTATTGACCAGTGATGGATCATTTGACCAGCTTTGTGTGAAATAAGCGATTTTTCAAATTCATCAGATAAATAAATTAGGTAATAACTAGTAAAAAATGGATATAGGTAAACGTCTGATAAACCTTGAGGAGCAAGTCATCACATTTCAATATTTTCATGAACAGAACAGCCGATACATCACCCAACCAATCCAGTCACATGAGCGTTACCGGATCCCACCGTCCGTTCCCCTGGGCCCACACCGTCTGTCCCTCTGGGCCCGCACCGTCCGTCCCTCTTGGCCCGCACCGTCCGTTCCCCTGGGCCCACACCGTCTGTCCCTCTGGGCCCGCACCGTCCGTCCCTCTGGGCCCGCACCGTCCGTCCCTCTTCTCTTCTGTGGCCCATCAACCTGCAGGATATTAATTTCTGTATCACTTGTTACACAATTTTCACAACACTGACGCATTTATCCACAGTTCAAATACTTGCTGACGTCTGCTTCTGCTTCCAGGTGCTGCTGCTGCTTCTGCTGCTGCTGTTACATGCTGCCTTTAACTACGAAGCAGAACAGATGCGACACCGGCCGGATTTCACCCAACAAATCAACCAACCAAGAAACCTTCCAACAAACCATCCTCGTACCCATCAACTGCATGCCAACCAACCCACTTGTCTTCCAAGTAAGCTAAGATAGAACTAAGTACACTAACACCTAGACCAGGACCACAGTGCCTAATTTCAAAGCTGAGCTGTACGGTACCTTTCTGTCTTACACCTGTACCTCTCTAAGCTACCTGCCTCGCCAAACCCAATCCTCCCTCAACCCAATCCTCCCTCAACCCAACCCTCCCTCAACCCAACCCTCCCTCAACCCAATCCTCCCTCAACCCAACCCACCCACAACCCAACCCTCCCTCAACCCAATCCTCCCTCAACCCAATCGTCCCTCAACCCAACCCTCCCTCGCCTTTCTACCTACTTTCTAACTCATGTACCAAGACTTTTCAACCAAAACAGAATTTTGGGGAAAAACGAGGTATTAATGCAAATAAATTACAGAAAATCAAGAGTTACTGCATAATAATGAGATGAATTTTGAATGCCATCGTATAAGGTGCTTGTAGCCCAAAAATTAACCAAATTTTATTTCATTGCTGAACTATATGCGTTTAGGCAGCAAAAACTGAAGTGAAAAGTAATTAAGAATTTGACATTACTTAATCACAAAAATTACACAAGATATAAATAAGAGATGTTGGTACTTGAAAATATTATTCCAAACAGAACGTAAAACTTATACCTTAGTTACTGGAGGTGCATAAACCAGCATCTCAGGAACAGTATAGGTCGGCATCTTTCAGGAACAGTATAGGCCAGCATCTCAGGAACAGTATAGGCCAGCATCTCTCAGGAACAGTATAGCCCAGCTTGATACGTATTGTAGTGAAAACTTAACTATAAATCTGTTCACTTTACCCGTTCCTCAAACTTGGCCTAAAACTGTCATCCCTCCGTTTTGAATGCTGGCCAAAACAACAGATTAGTACTAGAATATGATGCTAGTCACGGAGCAGTGCTAAGGAAAGGATGTACAGCCGTAGAGTTGTCTATCACAACTATATGAAATAAGCTACTATAGAACAAACCTGGTCCAAGTTTACATGAAAAGACTACAGTACAATTTATTTAATTCTTGACTCTTCCAGGCGATTTTGTTCAGGTTTGGGTGTATGGTAGTGAAAAATTTCAACTGCGGTTCACTGGCTTGTTATATTTAATTTGTACTTAATTCTCGTTATCGAGAAATGGTGGCGTGATCATTATCCCGATATTTTTGATATAATGCTTCTCTTATGTGAGTGACAATAATAATAATAATAATAATAATAATAATGATCTTTTGCTACTCTAGGGCAAACTTTTCTTATCTCAGAAAATCATTTACTAAGTTCAGTGGTAACCATATAGCCAAATAGTCGCCCAGTTGTTTAGTTAAGGCACTCCAGTGAGATGTAGTCCATACGGGTTTACATCAGAGGAAGTGTTGGGGATTATTTCTCAGGTAATGCTATCGGTGTGAGCGACTGGTGTCGCTCCTTAAAAGTCTGAACTAAATATCCTAGCTAAGGGCCCCTATGCTCCTGACAATGCAAAGGATTGGCTGATAGCTATTTTTTCTAATCCTGTGGGTCTAGTAGTAAAGAAATAAATTGCTCAGATGCCAAGTCATCGAGCCCATGGATAACTATACTTCCTGGGGCGACCCGAGAGGGTACTGTGTGTACCGATAAATGTAGGTAGATGAACTTTGGCTATCAACAGTTCTAAGCTGAATAAAATCGTCTGGAAGTATAATAAGGATTCGAAACTATGGATTCTCTAACCAACTTCGTGGGTTGTAGTAAAGTTTGTAAAATCGTGTGGCGATAGTACACGTTACCAGCATGAAGGAATTTGTGTGGACTAATAATTTTATGACGACATTTAAGTTGAATAAAATAGACTGGTAGAAGCAAAATATCAATATTTGGATAACTTTCTGTACTAAGAACAAGGGATCTCTCAAGCTGAATAACATAAGGCGGTCGCAAGAATAAGTCAGTGCATCAATCTTCACCAAGATGACGTATTACTAGATTAATAACGTCTCCAGTTACTTTGATCAGATTTTTCGAAGCTGAGGTGACAAAACACCCTTCATTACACTTTACTACAAGACGTCTCAAAACTGGGAAAAATAGTCTGGTGGATGAGTGATTTTAAGATTTTAAATTGAAGGGAACAAGGGGGATTATGGTAGATGAATGGGGCTGTTATGGAAATGCGCTGAGGACAGGGATGTTCTTGTTGCCGCCAAACTTATTCAGCTTAGGAGTGGCCTCAAAAGTTATACTACAGGTACATCACCGATTTCACAGAAGGGCAGGGCAGGTGTAAAGGCGATGCAGAATCAGGGCAGAGAGGGGCGGTGAATTGGCAGGAACCTGAAATACAAAGACAAGTCACTACTGACCTATCCCTTTTTGTCTGCAGCCAGATGTGTTACCTTAAGGGGTGCCAATGGGCAAGTCATGTCCCACTTTCGTCTGCCATCAGGCTGCAATCCCAATTCACACCTCCCTCCCTCATGCTTTTTCAGTCCATTTCTGGACATCCCCACTCTTCCATCCACCGCTCCCTCTTTCTCCACTCATTCCACCAATCTTTTATCTTCCCTTTCACATCTTCCACTTGTACCGCTCCCATTTAAATTCGCTGGCCAAAATCATCTTAATGTTTAACCCCTACACCACGCTAACCTTCTAAATTTCATTCTTTCTACATCATACTGTTTTACTCGTTTGGAAAGACCTCGCGCAAAATAGTTTGTGTGTATTGATAGCAATAAAAGGGGTAAAGGTAATATGAACCAAAAAGTATTATTCCCGTTATTTCAACATATGGAGACAAAACACTGCCAGGTTTATCAACCATACCTATACATTGTTTTTTCCACTTCAGGGTTTCGTCTGGCTTATCTTCTTCCACTCTGCCTCCCTTCTCTCTCTGCCTCGTCCTCTCTCTGCTTAGAAAAGCTATTCAGTTTCCTGAACCTTGTCAGGTTGTGTACAGTCCAGGACAAGTTAGCCTAATATTCCCCTGCGTCCAATTCATATTTACGACATGTCTCAATATTCTGTGTGTAAGCAGTGAAAAATATACCAAGCCTTATTGAGCTTAAGAATATTACCAAGCAGATGAAAGTCAAGTTGAAAATATTAGGTGAACCTTTATCCTAGACTGTACTGTTCAGTGTAATTCAAGAGTATCAGCAAGTCTTCATCAAGCATCAAAACTTCTTAGTTCTGTCAGTATGGATAAAACCATTATTGACCAGTGATGGATCATATGACCAGCATTTTGTGAAATTAGTGATTTTTCAAATTCATCAGATAAATAAAATAGACAATAACTAGTAAAAAATGGATATAGGTAAATGTCTGATGAAGCTTGTAGAGCAAGTCATCACATTTCAATATTTTCATGAACAGAACAGCCGATGCATCACCCAACCAATCCAGTCACATGAGCTTTACCGGATCCCCCCGTTCGTTCCCCTGGGCCCGCACCGTCCGTCCCTCTGGGCCCCGCACCGTCCGTCCCTCTGGGCCCCGCACCGTCCGTTCCTCTGGGATAGCACCGTCCCCTTTCTAGTCTGTGGCCCACCAATCTCATTTCATTCATTCATAGCCAGACGCCATGTATCCCAACCGGGGTGGCCAAGGGCTTAGAGTTAATTGTTTTACAGGGAGGTGCACTAATCCTCCACCAACCCCACTTGACCAATCTGCTGGATATTAATTTCTGTATCACTTGTTACACAATTTTCACAACACTCACGCATTTACCCACAGTTCAAATACTTGCTGACGTCTGCTTCTGCTTCCAGGTGCTGCTGCTGCTTCAGGAGGTTCTGCTGCTGCTGCATCAACATGCTGCCTATAACAACGAATCAGAACAGATGCGACACCGGCCGGATTTCACCCAACAAATCAACCAACCAAGAAACCTTCCAACAAACCATCCACCTACCCATCAACTGCCTGCCAACCAACCCACTTGTCTTCCCAGTAAGCTAAGATAGAACTAAGTAACACTAACACCTAGACCAGGACCACAGTGCCTAATTTCAAAGCTGAGCTGTACCTTTCTGTCTTACACCTGTACCTGTCTAAGCTACCTGCCTCGCCAAACCCAACCCTCCCTCAACCCAACCCTCCCTCAACCCAACCCTCCCTCAACCCAACGCTCCCTCAACCCAACCCTCCCTCAACCCAACCCTTCCTCAACCCAACCCTCCCTCAACCCAATCCTCCCTCAACCCAATCCTCCCTCAACCCAACCCTCCCTCGCCTTTCTACCTACTTTTTAACTCATGTACCAAGACTTTTCAACCAAAACAGAATCCTTGGGAAAAACGAGGTATTAATGCACATAAATGACAAAATCAGAGTTACGGAATAAAAATCAGTTTTGATGAATTTTGAATGCCATCGTGTAAGGTGCTTGTAGCCCAAAAATTAACAGTAAATTTTATTTCATTACTTAACTATATGCGTTTAGGCAGCAAAAACTGAAGTGAAAAGTAATTAAGAATTTGACATTACTTAGTAATCACAAAAATTACACAATATATAAATAAGGAGATGTTGGTACTTGAAAACATTATTCCAAACAGAACTTAATACTTATACCTTAGTTACTCAAGGTGCATAAACCAGCATCTCAGGAACAGTATAGGCCAGCATCTCTCAGCAACAGTATAGGCCAGCATCTCTCAGGATCAGTACAGCCCAGCATCTCTCAGGAACAGTATAGCCCAGCTTGATACGTATTGTAGTGAAAACTTAACTAAAATCTGTTCACTTTACCCGTTCCTCAAAGCTGGCCTAAAATTATCATCCCTCCGTTTTGAATGCTGGCCAAAACAACAGATTAGTGCTAGAATATGATGCTAGTCACGGAAAAGTGCTAAGGAAAGGTTGCACAACCGTAGAGTTGTCTACCACAACTATATGAAATAAGCTACTATAGGACAAACATGGTCCAAGTTTATGTGAAAAGATTACTCTACAGTACAATTTTTTAAATTCTTGATTCTTCCAGGCGACTTTATTCAGGTTTGGGTGTATGGTAGTGAAAAATTTCAACTGCGGTTCACTGGCGTGTTATATTTAATTTGTACTAATTCTTGTTATCGAGAAATGGTGGCGTGATAATTATACCTGTATTCTTGATATAATGCTTCTCTTAGGTGAGTGACATCATAATACTAATAAAATAATGGTAATAATGATCTTTTGCTACTTTAGGGCAAACTTCTCTTCTCAAAATCATTTACTAAGTTTAATGGTAACCATATAGCCAAATAGTCGCCCAGTGGTCTAGTTAAGGCACTCCAATGAGATGTAGTCCATACTGGTTTACATCAGAGGGAGTGTTGCGGATTATTTCTCAGGTAATGCTGTCTGGGTGTGAGCGACTGGTGTCGCGCCTTATAAGTCTGAACAAAGTATCCTAGCTAAGGGCCCCTACGCTCCTGGAAAGCAAACGATTGGCTGAGAGCTATTTTTTACTAATCATGTGGGTCTAGTAGTAAAGGGCAATAAATTGCTCAGATGCCAAGTCATCGAGCCCATGGATAACTAGACTTCCTGGGGCGACCAAAGAGGGTACTGTGTGTACCGATAAATGTAGGTGAATGAACTTTGGCTATCAACAGTTTCTAAGCTGAATAAAATCGTCTGGAAGTACAAGGATACGAAACGATGGATTTTCTAACCAACTTCGTGGGTTGTAGTAAAGTTTGTAAAATCGTGTGGCGATAGTACACGTTACCAGCATGAAGGAATTTGTGTGGACTAATAATTTTATGACGACGTTTAAGTTGAATAAAATAGTCTGGTAGAAGCAAAATATCAATATTTGGATAACTTTCTGTACTAAGAACAAGGGATCTCTCAAGCTGAATAACATCAGGCGGTCGCAAGAATAAGTCAGTGCATCAGTCTTCACTAAAATGACGCATTTCACTAGATTCATAACATCACCAGTTACTTCGATCAGATTTTTCGATATTGAGGTGACGAAACACCCTTCATTACACTTTACTACAAGACGTCTCAAAACTGGGGAAAATAGTCTGGTGGATGAGTGATTATACGGTAAGATTTCAAATTGAAGGGCTGGGGGATTATGGTAAATGAATGGGGCTGTTATGGGAATGCGCTGAGGACAGGGATGTTCTCTTTCTTGTTGCCGCCAAACTTATTCAGCTTAGGAGTGGCCTCAAAAGTTATACTACAGGTACATTACCGATTTCACAGAAGGGCAGGGCAGGTGTAGAGGCGATGCAGAATCAGGGCAGAGCGGGACGGTGAATTGGCAGGACCTGAAACACAAAGACAAGTCACTACTGACCTAATCCTTTTTGTCTACGGCTAGATATGTTACCTTAAGGGGTGCCCATGGGCAAATCATGTCACGCTTTCATCTGCCATCAGGCTGCAATCCCAATTCACACCTCCCTCCCTCATGCTTTTTCACTCCATTTCTGGACATCCCCACTCTTCCATCCACCGCTCCCCCTTTCTCCACTCAATCCTCCAATCTCTTATCTCCCCCTTCACATCTTCCACTTGTATCGCTTCCATTTCCCTTAGCTGACCAAAATCAGCTTAATGTTTAACCCCTACACCACGATCACCTTCCAGATTTCTTTGTTTCTACATCATACGGTTTTACTAGTTTGGAAAGACCTCGCGCAGAATAGGTGTGTGTTGATAGCAGTAAAAGGGGTAAAGGTAATATGAACCAAAAAATATTATTCCCAAGTTATTTCAACAAACATTTGGAGACAAAACTGCCAGGTTTACCAGCCATACCTATACATTGTTGTCTCCACTTCAGGATTTCTTCTGGCTTATGTTCTTCCACTCTGCCTCCCTTCCTCTCTCTTCCTCGTCCTCTCTCTGCTTATAAATGTTATTCAGTTTCCTGCACCTTGTCAGGTTGTGTACAGTCCAGAACAAGTTAGCCTAATATTCCGATGCGTCCAATTCATATTTACGTCATGTTTCACTATTCTGTGTGTAAGCAGTGATAAATATACCAAGCCTCACTGAGCTTAAGAATATTACCAAGGAGATGAAAGTCAAGTTGAAAATATTAGATGAACTTTTATCCTAGACTGTTCAGTGTAATTCAAGAGTATCAGCAAGTGTTCATCAAGCATCAAAACCTCTTAGTTCTGTCAGTATGGATAAAACCATTATTGACCAGTGATGGATCATATGACCAGCTTTGTGTGAAATTAGTGATTTTTCAAATTCATCAGATCAATAAAATAGGCAACAACTAGTAAAAAATGGATATAGGTAAATGTCTGATGAACCTTTCAGAGCAAGTCATCACATTTCAATATTTTCATGAACAGAACAGCCGATACATCACGCAACCAATCCAGTCACATGAGCTTTACCTGATCCCCCCGTTCGTTTCCCTGGGCCCGCACCGTCCGTCCCTCTGGACCCCGCACCGTCCGTTCCTCTGGACCCCGCACCGTCCGTTCCTCTGGACCCCGCACCGTCCGTTCCTCTGGACCCCGCACCGTCCGTTCCTCTGGGCCAGCACCGTCCGTTCCTCTGGGCCAGCACCGTCCCCCTTCTCTTCTGAGGCCCACCAACCTGCTGGATATTAATTTCTGTATCACTTGTTACACAATTTTCACAACACTCACGCATTTACCCACAGTTCAAATACTTGCTGACGTCTGCTTCTGCTTCCAGGTGCTGCTGCTGCTTCAGGAGGTTCTGCTGCTGCTGCATCAACATGCTGCCTATAACAACGAATCAGAACAGATGCGACACCGGCCGGATTTCACCCAACAAATCAACCAACCAAGAAACCTTCCAACAAACCATCCACCTACCCATCAACTGCCTGCCAACCAACCCACTTGTCTTCCCAGTAAGCTAAGATAGAACTAAGTAACACTAACACCTAGACCAGGACCACAGTGCCTAATTTCAAAGCTGAGCTGTACCTTTCTGTCTTACACCTGTACGTGTCTAAGCTACCTGCCTCGCCAAACCCAACCCTCCCTCAACCCAATCCTCCCTCAACCCAATCCTCCCTCAACCCAATCCTCCCTCAACCCAATCCTCCCTCAACCCAACCCTCCCTCAACCCAACCCTCCCTCAACCCAACCCTCCCTCAACCCAACCCTCCCTCAACCCAACCCTCCCTCGCCTTTCTACCTACTTTCTAACTCATGTACCAAGACTTTACAACCAAAAGAGAATCCTGGGGAAAAACGGGTATTAATGCACATAAATTACAGAAAGTCAAGAGTTAGAGAATAAAAATCAGTTATAATGAATTTTGAATGCAATCGTATAAGGTGCTTGTAGCCCAAAAATTAACAGTAAATTTTATTTCATTTGCTGAACTCTGTGCGTTTAGGCAGCAAACTCTGAAGTGAAAAGTAATTAAGAATTTGACATTACTTAATCACAAAAATTACACAAGATATAAATAAGAGATGTTGGTACTTGAAAATATTATTCCAAACAGAAAGTAATGCTTATACCTTAGTTACTGGAGGTGCATAAACCAGCATCTCAGGAACTGTATAGGTCAGCATCTTTCAGGAACATAGCCCAGCATCTCTAAGGAACAGTATAGCCCAGCATCTCTAAAGAACAGTATAACCCAGCTTGATACGTGTGGTTGTGGAAGCTTAACTAAAATCTGTTCACTTTACTCGTTCCTCAAAGCTGGCCTAAAATTATCATCCCTCCGTTTTGAATGCTGGCCAAAACAACAGATTAGTGCTAGAATATGATGCTAGTCACGGAAAAGTGCTAAGGAAAGGTTGCACAACCGTAGAGTTGTCTACCACAACTATATGAAATAAGCTACTATAGGACAAACATGGTCCAAGTTTACGTGAAAAGATTACTGTACAGTACAATTTTTTAAATTCTTGATTCTTCCAGGCGACTTTATTCAGGTTTGGGTGTATGGTAGTGAAAAATTTCAACTGCGGTTCACTTGCGTGTTATATTTAATTTGTACTTAATTCTTGTTATCGAGAAATGATGGCGTGATCATTATACCGGTATTCTTGATATAATGCTTTTCTTAGGTGAGTGACAATAATAATAATAATAATAATAATAATAATAATAATAGAATAATTGTAATAATGGTCTTTTGCTGCTCTAGGGCAAACTTTTCTTATATTATATCTCAGAAAATCATTTACTAAGTTCAGTGGTAACCATATAGCCAAATAGTCGCCCAGTTGTTTAGTTAAGGCACTCCAGTGAGATGTAGTCCATACGGGTTTACATCAGAGGAAGTGTTGGGGATTATTTCTCAGGTAATGCTATCGGTGTGAGCGACTGGTGTCGCTCCTTATAAGTCTGAACAAAGTATCCTAGCTAAGGGCCCCTACGCTCCTGGAAAGCAAACGATTGGCTGAGAGCTATTTTTTACTAATCATGTGGGTCTAGTAGTAAAGGGCAATAAATTGCTCAGATGCCAAGTCATCGAGCCCATGGATAACTAGACTTCCTGGGGCGACCAAAGAGGGTACTGTGTGTACCGATAAATGTAGGTGAATGAACTTTGGCTATCAACAGTTTCTAAGCTGAATAAAATCGTCTGGAAGTACAAGGATACGAAACGATGGATTTTCTAACCAACTTCGTGGGTTGTAGTAAAGTTTGTAAAATCGTGTGGCGATAGTACACGTTACCAGCATGAAGGAATTTGTGTGGACTAATAATTTTATGACGACGTTTAAGTTGAATAAAATAGTCTGGTAGAAGCAAAATATCAATATTTGGATAACTTTCTGTACTAAGAACAAGGGATCTCTCAAGCTGAATAACATCAGGCGGTCGCAAGAATAAGTAAGTGCATCAATCTTCACTAAGATGACGTATTTCACTAGATTAATAATGTCTCCAGTTACATTGATCAGATTTTTCGAAACTGAGGTGACAAAACACCCTTCATTACACTTTACTACAAGACGTCTCAAAACTGGGGAAAATAGTCTGGTGGATGAGTGATTATAAGATTTTAAATTGAAGTGAACAAAGGGGATTATGGTAGATGAATGGGGCTGTTATGGGAATGCGCTGAGGACAGGGATGTTGTTCTTGTTGCCGCCAAACTTATTCAGCTTAGGAGTGGCCTCAAAAGTTATACTACAGGTACATCACCGATTTCACAGAAGGGCAGGGCAGGTGTAGAGGCGATGCAGAATCAGGGCAGAGCGGGGCGGTGAATTGGCAGGAACCTGAAATACAAAGGCAAGTCACTACTGACCTAACCCTTTTTGTCTGCAGCCAGATGTGTTACCTTAAGGTGTGCCCATGGGCAAGTCATGTCCCGCTTTCGTCTGCCATCAGGCTGCAATCCCAATTCACACCTCCCTCCCTCATGCTTTTTCACTCCATTTCTGGACATCCCCACTCTTCCATCCACCGCTCCCCCTTTCTCCACTCAATCCTCCAATCTCTTATCTCCCCCTTCACATCTTCCACTTGTATCGCTTCCATTTCCCTTAGCTGACCAAAATCAGCTTAATGTTTAACCCCTACACCACGATCACCTTCCAGATTTCTTTGTTTCTACATCATACGGTTTTACTAGTTTGGAAAGACCTCGCGCAGAATAGGTGTGTGTTGATAGCAGTAAAAGGGGTAAAGGTAATATGAACCAAAAAATATTATTCCCAAGTTATTTCAACAAACATTTGGAGACAAAACTGCCAGGTTTACCAGCCATACCTATACATTGTTGTCTCCACTTCAGGATTTCTTCTGGCTTATGTTCTTCCACTCTGCCTCCCTTCCTCTCTCTTCCTCGTCCTCTCTCTGCTTATAAATGTTATTCAGTTTCCTGCACCTTGTCAGGTTGTGTACAGTCCAGAACAAGTTAGCCTAATATTCCGATGCGTCCAATTCATATTTACGTCATGTTTCACTATTCTGTGTGTAAGCAGTGATAAATATACCAAGCCTCACTGAGCTTAAGAATATTACCAAGGAGATGAAAGTCAAGTTGAAAATATTAGATGAACTTTTATCCTAGACTGTTCAGTGTAATTCAAGAGTATCAGCAAGTGTTCATCAAGCATCAAAACCTCTTAGTTCTGTCAGTATGGATAAAACCATTATTGACCAGTGATGGATCATATGACCAGCTTTGTGTGAAATTAGTGATTTTTCAAATTCATCAGATCAATAAAATAGGCAACAACTAGTAAAAAATGGATATAGGTAAATGTCTGATGAACCTTTCAGAGCAAGTCATCACATTTCAATATTTTCATGAACAGAACAGCCGATACATCACGCAACCAATCCAGTCACATGAGCTTTACCTGATCCCCCCGTTCGTTTCCCTGGGCCCGCACCGTCCGTCCCTCTGGACCCCGCACCGTCAGTTCCTCTGGACCCCGCACCGTCCGTTCCTCTGGACCCCGCACCGTCCGTTCCTCTGGACCCCGCACCGTCCGTTCCTCTGGGCCAGCACCGTCCCCCTTCTCTTCTGTGGCCCATCAACCTGCTGGATATTAATTTCTGTATCACTTGTTACACAATTTTCACAACACTCACGCATTTACCCACAGTTCAAATACTTGCTGATGTCTGCTTTTGCTTCCAGGTGCTGCTGCTGCTTCAGGAGGTTCTGCTGCTGCTGCATCAACATGCTGCCTATAACAACGAATCAGAACAGATGCGACACCGGCCGGATTTCACCCAACAAATCAACCAACCAAGAAACCTTCCAACAAACCATCCACCTACCCATCAACTGCCTGCCAACCAACCCACTTGTCTTCCCAGTAAGCTAAGATAGAACTAAGTAACACTAACACCTAGACCAGGACCACAGTGCCTAATTTCAAAGTTGAGCTGTACCTTTCTGTCTTACACCTGTACGTGTCTAAGCTACCTGCCTCGCCAAACCCAACCCTCCCTCAACCCAACCCTCCCTCAACCCAATCCTCCCTCAACCCAATCCTCCCTCAACCCAACCCTCCCTCGCCTTTCTACCTCCTTTCTAACTCATGTACCAAGACTTTACAACCAAAACAGAATTTTGGGGAAAAACGAGGTATTAATGCAATTAAATTACAGAAAATCAAGAGTTACGGAATAAAAATCAGTTATGATGAATTTTGAATGCCATCGTGTAAGGTGCTTGTAGCCCAAAAATTAACAGTAAATTTTATTTCATTACTTAACTATATGCGTTTAGGCAGCAAAAACTGAAGTGATAAGTAATTAAGAAATTGACATTACTTAGCAATCATCACAAAAATTACACAAGATATAAATAAGGAGATGTTGGTACTTGAAAACATTATTCCAAACAGAACTTAATACTTATACCTTAGTTACTCAAGGTGCATAAACCAGCATCTCAGGAACAGTATAGGCCAGCATCTTTCAGGAACATAGCCCAGCATCTCTAAGGAACAGTATAGCCCAGCATCTCTAAGGAACAGTATAGCCCAGCATCTCTAAGGAACAGTATAGCCCAGCATCTCTAAAGAACAGTATAGCCCAGCATCTCTAAAGAACAGTACAGCCCAGCTTGATACGTATTGTAGTGAAAGCTTAACTAAAATCTGTTCACTTTACCCGTTCCTCAAACGTGGCCTAAAACTGTCATCCCTCCGTTTTGAATGCTGGCCAAAACAACAGATTAGTACTAGAATATGATGCTAGTCACGGAGCAGTGCTAAGGAAAGGATGTACAGCCGTAGAGTTGTCTATCACAACTATATGAAATAAGCTACTATAGAACAAATCTGGTCCAAGTTTACGTGAAAAGACTACAGTACAATTTTTTTAATTCTTGATTCTTCCAGGCGATTTTATTCAGGTTTGGGTGTATGGTAGTGAAAAATTTCAACTGCGGTTCACTTGCGTGTTATATTTAATTTGTACTTAATTCTTGTTATCGAGAAATGGTGGCGTGATAATTATACCTGTATTCTTGATATAATGCTTCTCTTAGGTGAGTGACATCATAATACTAATAAAATAATGATAATAATGATCTTTTGCTACTTTAGGGCAAACTTCTCTTCTCAAAATCATTTACTAAGTTTAATGGTAACCATATAGCCAAATAGTCGCCCAGTGGTCTAGTTAAGGCACTCCAATGAGATGTAGTCCATACTGGTTTACATCAGAGGGAGTGTTGCGGATTATTTCTCAGGTAATGCTGTCTGGGTGTGACCGACTGGTGTCGCGCCTTATAAGTCTGAACAAAGTATCCTAGCTAAGGGCCCCTACGCTCCTGGAAAGCAAACGATTGGCTGAGAGCTATTTTTACTAATCCTGTGGGTCTAGTAGTAAAGGACAATAAGTTGCTCAGATGCCAAGTCATCGAGCCCATGGATAACTAGACTTCCTGGGGCGACACAAGAGGGTACTGTGTGTACCGATAAATGTAGGTGGATGAACTTTGGCTATCAACATTTTCTAAGATGAATAAAATCGTCTGCAAGTACAAGGATTCGAAACTATGGATTCTCTAACCAACTTCGTGGGTTGTAGTAAAGTTTGTAAAATCGTGTGGCGATAGTACACGTTACCAGCATGAAGGAATTTGTGTGAACTAATTTTAGGACGGCATTTAAGCTGAATAAAATAGTCTTGCAGAAGCAAAATATCAATATTTGGGTAACTTTCTGTAAGAACAAGGGATCTCTCAAGCTGAATAACATCAGGCGGTCGCAAGGATAAGTAAGTGCATCAATCTTCACTAAGATGACGTATTTCACTAGATTAATAATGTCTCCAGTTACATTGATCAGATTTTTCGAAACTGAGGTGACAAAACACCCTTCATTACACTTTACTACAAGACGTCTCAAAACTGGGGAAAATAGTCTGGTGGATGAGTGATTAAGATTTTAAATTGAAGTGAACAAAGAGGATTATGGTAGATGAATGGGGCTGTTATGGAAATGCGCTGAGGACAGGGATGTTGTTCTTGTTGCCGCCAAACTTATTCAGCTTAGGAGTGGCCTCAAAAGTTATACTACAGGTACATCACCGATTTCACAGAAGGGTAGGGCAGGTGTAGAGGCGATAAATCAGGGGAGAGAGGGGCGGTGAATTGGCAGGACCTGAAATACAAAGAGAAGTCACTACTGACCTATCCCTTTTTGTCTGCAGCCAGATGTGTTACCTTAAGGTGTGCCCATGGGCAAGTCATGTCCCGCTTTCGTCTGCCATCAGGCTGCAATCCCAATTCACACTTCCCTCCCTCATGCTTTTTCACTCCATTTCTGGACATCCCCACTCTCCTATCCACCGCCCCCCCTTTCTCCACTCAATCCTCCAATCTCTTATCTCTCCCTTCACAACTTCCACTTGTATCGCTTCCATTTCCCTTAGCTGGCCAAAGTCATCTTAATGTTTAACCCTTACAACACGATCACTTTCCAAATTTCATTCTTTCTATATCATACGGTTTTACTCGTTTGGAAAGACCTCGAGCAGAATAGTTGGTGTGTGTTGATAGCAGTAAAAGGGGTAAAGGTAATATGAACCAAAAAATATTATTCCCAAGTTTTTTCAACAAATGGAGACAAAACACTGCCAGGGTTATCAACCATACCTATACATTGTTTTTTCCACTTCAGGGTTTCGTCTGGCTTATGTTCTTCCACTCTGCCTCCCTTCTTCTCTCTTCCTCGTCCTCTCTCTCCTTAGAAAAGCTATTAAATTTCCTGCACCTTGTCAGATTGTGTACAGTCCAGGACAAGTTAGCCTAATATTCCACTTCGTCTCTTTCATATTTAGGTCATGTCTCACTATTGTCTGCGTATGCAATGAGAAATATACCAAGCCTCACTGAGCTTAAGAATATTACCAAGCAGACTAAAGTCACAAGATTAATATACTAGGTGACCTTTTATCCCAGACTGTACGGTGCAGTGTACTTCAAAAGTATCAGCAAGTGTTCATCAGGCATCATAACTTCTTAGTTCTGTCAGTATGGATAAAACCATTATTGACCAGTGATGGATCATTTGACCAGCTTTGTGTGAAAGTGATTTTCCAAATTTATCAAATGAACAAATTACGCAATAACTAGAAAAAGTGGATATAGGTAAAGAAATGTCTGATGAACCTTGCAGAGCAAATTATCACATTCTCCAACTCATGTATTTCAAGATTTTCATGAACAGAACAGCCGATACATCACCCAACCAATCCAGTCACATGAGCGTTACCGGATCGCCCCGTCCGTCCCTCTGGACCCGCACCGTCCGTCCCTCTGGGTCCGCATCGTCCGTCCCTCTGGGCCCACACCGTCCGTTCCTCTGGGAGTGCACCGTCCGTCCCTCTTGGCCCACACCGTCCCTCTGGGCCCGCACCGTCCGTTCTTCTGTGAGTGCACCATCTTTCTCTTTGGGAGTGCACCATCTGTCCCTCTGGGCCCGCACCGTCCCCTTCCTCTTCTGTGACCCATCAACCTGCAGGATAATTTCTGTATCACTTGTTACACAATTTTCACAACACTCACGCATTTATCCACCGTTCAAATAGTTGCTGACGTCTGCTTCTGCTCCCAGGTGCAGTTTCTGCATCTCCTGCTCCTGCTGCTGCTGCTGCATCAACATGCTGCCTAGAACAACGATGCGGAACATATGCGATACCGGCCGGATTTCACCCAACAAATCAACCAACCAAGAAACCTTCCAACAAACCATCCACCTACCCATCAACTGCCTGCCAACCAACCCACTTGTCTTCCAAGTAAGCTAAAATAGAACTAAGTAACACTAACATCTGGACCAGGACCACAGTACCTAATTTCAAAGCTGAGCTGTACGGTACCTTTCTGTCTTACACCTGTACCTGTCTAAGCTACCTGCCTCGCCAAACCCAACCCTCCCTCGCCTCACAACCTACTTTATAACTCATGTACCAAGACTTTACAACCAAAACAGAATTCTGGGAAAAAATGAGGTATTAATGCACAAATTACAGGAAATCAAGAGTTACAGAATAAAAATCAGGTATGATGAGTTCTGAATGCAATTGTATAAGGTGCTTGTAGCTCAAAAATTAACTGCAAATTTTATTATATTAACTATATGCGTTTAGGCAGCAAAAATTAAAGTTAAAAATAATTACGAAATTGACATTACTTAGCAATCATCAGAAAAATTGCACAAGTCAAAACCAAGATGTTAGCACTTGAAAATGTTATGCCAAACAGAACTAATACTTATACCTTTAGTTACTCGAAGTGCATAAGCCAGCATCTCAGGAACGGTCTAGACCAGTATCTCAGGAACAGTATAGGCCAGCATCTCTCAGGAACAGTATAGGCCAGCATCTCTCAGGAACAGTATAGCCCAGCATCTCTCAGGACCACTTCTTAATCTGGAAGAAAGACATTGGCATGTCAGTGATAAGTTGTACAATTGCAGTCTGTATTATTGCTCCACACTTTGATCAGACATCTGTAAAACAGTATACTAAACTAACTGCGGAATCCACGCGAAACAATCTGACACCACAAAGAACAGATACTGGATGATGCCCTTTAGTTCATTACCGCGTTAGTAGCCATGTTCGTTTATGGAATACAAGTTACCGTTTGCTAGTGACTTTCTAGCTTATCCAAAAGTTTTTTTGTTATATGCACATTCACAAAAACTTGGGACATGAACATCAGTCACCTAAAGACTTGTACCATTAACCCTCTCGTGGTCTGAGCAATGATTCAGCTGACGCCAAACTTAGCTTTTTAACATTATTTTTGTTATTGGTTAGTGAATTTTCATTTAACTTTGGGGAAACCTGTAGCTGTGAAGAGGTTGGACAATCTGCATTGACTCAGGCTCCTATGACTCGTTCGCATAAATACAGTTGCTTGACTGTCTTGAAAAAAATTAGTTGTTCCAATTAAGAGGGACAGTTGTGATTACAGACCGGTAAAATTATCTAGCCTAATCTAGAATAGAATAGTGCAGTTCAGATCACACAAACGTTTAATTCCGGCACTGTGAGGCCTCAAATTTCAAAAAATGTCAGTTGGTAACAAGCATTAAAAAATACTGAAGGTGGTTTAAACAGTTGTAGCCTCTACACTTTTATTACTGCCATCAGACGAGACAACGTGTAGTGAAAGGGTTACATGCATTTATTATCCACCACATGATCACGACAACTAGTTTATTTTTCTAGTTAACTTAAAATTTTATTCAGCGCTGAGTTAGAGCCCGAGTGTTCACCCCTTAACTATCAAAGGTTCATCCCACCCCCATCCCAGCAAAAAAAATCTTGTTTATGCTCTTCCCCATAACTTACACATTTTCCTTTAGTTTATTTCGCATAATTCATTGGCAGAAAAAGTTGATGCTGTGGCTCTACATCCTTTCCATGGGAGTTCTTGACAAGTACCATATTCTAATGTGTATTATTACTGTTCGGCGTATTTGAGGAAAATTACAGTTTTAGGGCAAGTTACTGTATTAGGAGTATAGTGGGAAGATTAACCCCCTCAGAACTTTTGATTTTTGTTGCCACCAGACTATTCATTCATGGACATTTGAACTTAACGAGTTAGGTATACCTGTCTTCAGTAACCCTTTATTATCGAATGTCTGCCGCCTAACCTGAATTCAACTGGCTGACATTAGCTACAATAAAATGCTGTACGTTCTATGGCTTTGGATATTTCGTAACGCCACCTCTTTTGCAATTGATTCTGCAATTCATACCACAGTATCGTGTTACTTAAGCAAACGGTGTCGATAGCAAAACAAATAGAATGCAATAGAAATATTCAATATTGCCAAGGTAGTGATGTTATGAAGCCTCCTGTGCTACTTATACGAGCCAGGGACAAAAGAATAATTGTAGATAGAAATTTACCTGCTTTGAGTAAGTCTGTTATAGCGTGAATCAAAACACGCTATTTTTAAGCAGTATCAGAATTTCTGACCAAACTATACAAAGGTTATGGAGGAAAAGTTGCAGTCTTAGTTATAGTTCTTTCACGTTAACTACCCAGTTGTTCGTCCTTTTGTAGCTTACATCATAGTTCAGTGGCAGAAAGAACAGACTAGCAGCATAAACGTGTTAATCTATCCTTACATTTCTGCATTAAAGAGGAAGAGAATTTAGGCCAAGTTAGGGTAAACAGGGATTTCTATAGTTTGATTTACGTGTAAAATAGAAGAGGATCGAAAATAGACGCCAAAATTACTGATTTCCGCAAACTTCAGGACATTTTGATTAAGATATATATTTAAGGGAAAAAACTGTTGAGGGAGCTATTTTTTCCTCCCCCAAGAGAAAATGTACATGCATATTAAATACCTTATAGATCTGAGTGGTGATTGGCGTAGCGATGTTGGTAGGGGCGGCAGGTGCGATTATGGCGATTGTCGTAGTTGTAATTAATAGCGATGGTAGTAAAGTATCTCGGGAACCATCTCTCGCTCGTCTCCGCATTCTGGAAAAAGATGCATCAAACTAGTCCATTGCATAAGAATTTATGTTCACTAGTTTTACCCCTTCCAGTACGGTTACAACCACTTATTCCTACTACTTCCAGAGTTTCAGCTCAAATTAAGTGATTAGTTCTTTCACCTCAACTTGGCCGTTATTTCCATTCTTTTGCACCTTATTTCACATGGCTCAGTGGCACAGTAAGATAATGCTACGGCTCTGCATCACTCCCATAGCATTTCATGACCAGCATCATAATCAGTTATTAATCTGTTGTTACAGTAGAACACTGAAGATTGTGAGCTGCAACTTTTAGGTTAAGAGTGAAAAGAGTATAATAGCATCTGCGTATCAGTCCCTTCACTATTAGATGGATGAAACAATCTGGAGTTAGCACTAATATAGTATACGAAAACGCAGTTTTACTGAAATATCAGTTGTATGGAAACTATGTAGCCGGACTCCCAGATCCCAGGAAGATGAACATAGTTCTCCATGTCACCCTGCTCCACCATCAGGCTGCCCTTCCCCCGACTCTATTCTCCACCTTATGTCAATATATATTTTTGTATTACAACAGACTTAAATTTTGCAGCTTTTAAAAATCCTTAAAACCTCGCCCGCTGTCAGAAACTCTATCCTCAGACTCCAATGATTCTTACCTGAATTAACACATTAAGCCTTAGCTGGTATACAGTATTATGAGTTATGCCGACCATGGGAGGGTTCACTGATGCCATATTAAATCGCAGGCTCCTATGGCTCAAAATAGTCTGACGCTAACGAAGAGAATATTTGTGGTCTCTGCCATGAAAAGGTTAATTGGTACCAGAATTAACTTTCAGGCTCCCAGGACGTGAAAATCGTCTGGCGTTGGCAGGAACAAAATACGATGGAACATAACTAGTTCACGGGGACTAATCTCCATAATTTCCTAGGCTGAATGTATTTTGGAAATTGTACGAATAAAATCTGGGTCTAGATAAAGGGTTTAAAGCAAGATAACTCCTAAACGGCCTTACTAGATTTCTACCTGTCGGCTTATTCTTGCAACAGACAATTTTCTTCACCTTCAGGCAGACTTCTATCTTTAGGGTAATAATATAAACTTATTTAATCCCGTTGCTGCCACAGAGCCTCCCGAGGTTGAATAAAATTGTCTAGGCAGCAAGAATAAAGTACATCATTGGAGTGAAGGTTTTAAAGTCTTGGTACAGGGAATTGTTGCAATTAAGAGTATATTTAGTGGCTTGATTTATATTTCTACAGTTCAAATAATGCAGTTTTATATGGATTATTAAGGTTTCCGGTGTGATGTAGGTAATTTGCAATACCGCCATAGGTCAAGGAACCGTATGTTTCGATACTCATCATAATTGCCGCATTTAAATCTCGCCTAGTGTACCTCCATAACATTTTTAGTAAATAAACATGTGCAGTAAATAACTTGGTTGACTAAAAAAAGCCGGATTGTTCATCAAAAGACCAGCCGGCTTCCATATACTGGAAAACCTGCCGGCTTTCCACATGTCCACTGTAAAGCCAAAACGCACTTATTGTGGAAAAAGCTAGTTCACGCATTTTTAGTGAATAAACATGTGCAGTAATTAACCCGGCTGCCAAAAAGAAAAAAACAAAAAAAAAATGTTTATTCATCAAAAGACCAGCCGGCTTCCATATGCTGGAAAACCTGCCGGCTTTCCACATATTTGTCCACTTTTATATAAAGCCAAAACGCACGTATTGTGGAAAAAGCTAGTTCACGCCGTCTACAATATTCGGTACCTTGGAAACTATGTCACGTACAGAATAATTTTCTTTTAAAATGTCCATTAACAGAGTCCAAGCAATGAGATATGACCAGAACTTTCCACTTACCTCTCAACTCCTGGACTCCAGGCTGCAAATGGTCGAAAACCGGCAGCTTTCGACCTTTTATAACCTCGGTCACCCCAGATGCCACTTCGCCATTTTGTGCGAATTTTGCCACAATTTCTGTGTTATTTTCCGCTATAAGGAGCTTTTCTTGTGAGTTTTTTGCTCTGATATATTAACTTGAGAGTGTTGTAGATGCTAGGAGTTGTTTTTAAGCCTGTTGTTGCTATAAATATCCTTCTGTGATGCTCTGATAAACCTACCTTAATAAATCAGCTGTTGTGTGCTTTTCCCACATGTATGAGGCTAGAACGCATATTATAACGTAGAAATCAGCTAATTAGCGACACAGGTAGCAGTAATTACAAAAACTCCCGCTAGATGGCGCTGATGAGGCCTTAGCGAGGTATTTCATACTTAATTCTTGCTACCGCCAGACGATTTTATCTAGATTAGGAAGGTTGTATTGTAAATGTACTATTTACGGCTTATGACGTCACTGATGACGTCATCAATGATGTCACTGATGACGTCATCAATGACGTCACTGAGACGTCATCAGTGACGTCACTGAGACGTCATCAGTGACGTCACTGAGACGTCATCAGTGACGTCACTGAGACGTCATCAGTGACGTCACTGCTGGCTATACAAAACTAGTGATCTCAACCTGTCAGAGGCCATCGTCTCTTTTCACATTTTCTTCACCATAGCCTCACCAGCGCCATCTACAGGAGTTTGGTATTGCCTTGCCTACCTACACGCAGGACTTGGTTTTATTTGTTGTTATCTTCGTTCATTTAGCTGCATT
>NC_136998.1:28902496-28939996 GCF_032717465.1 Coenobita brevimanus
CCACTTTTCGAGCTGCCCAAAAACTCACTCGTTCACGCCGCTGCCACCCCCTCACTTACCCCCCCACTCCCCCGCACTGACCCCCCCTCTCCTGAGCTACCCCCGCACTGACCCCCCCTCTCCGCCGTTACTCCCGCACTCACCCCCCCACTTCTGGAGCTACCCCACCACTCACCCGACCACGCCGTTTCTACCCCTGCACTTACCCTCCCCTACCCCCGCACTGACCCCCCCTTCTCTCGAGCTACTCCCGCACTGACCCCCCCTCTCAGCCGCCACCCCCGCACTTACCCTCCCTCTCTCTAGCTACTCCCTCACTTACCCTCCCTCACTCTAGCTACTCCCTCACATACCCCCCCTCTCTCGAGGTACCCCCGCACTTACCCTCCCTCTCTCGAGGTACCCCCGCACTTACCCTCCCTCTCTCGAGGTACCCCCGCACTTACCCACCCATTTCTGAGCTACCCCAGCTCTCAACACCCTTTCCCCCAACCCACACTGTTACCCCCTCTCCTCCCCTTCGTCTACTGTTAAAGGGGAGGATTTTATTTTTTTTAACAACATCTACAGGAAAAGGAAAGTAACATGAAGACAGCAAAATATTTATTAATGAAAATATTATATATTATTGATGCTGTTCTGTGGTTGTAACTTCCAGCCTCTGAAAAAGAAAGAAAATATACACCAGTACGTTACTGAGGAAGAGGAGGAGGAAGTGCAGGAGGGAGAAGAGGAGGAGATATGGAGAAGGGGAGGAGGAGGAGGAAGTGCAGGAGGGGGAAGAGGAGGAGAAAAGGAGAAGAAGAGGAGGAGGAGGAAGTGCAGGAGGGGGAAGAGGAGGAGAAAAGGAGAAGAGGAGGAGGAGAAGGAAGTGCAGGAGGGGGAAGAGGAGAAGAGAAGGCGAAGAAATGGAGGAGGAGGAAGTGCAGGAGGGGGAAGAGGAGAAGAGAAGGCGAAGAAATGGAGGAGAAGGAAGTGCAGGAGGGGGAAGAGGAGAAGAGAAGGCGAAGAAATGGAGGAGGAGGAAGTGCAGGAGGGGGAAGAAGAGAAGAGAAGGAGAAGAAATGGAGGAGGAGGAAGTGCAGGAGGGGGAAGAGGAGGAGAAAAGAAGAGCAGGAGGAGGAGGAGGAGGAAGTGCTGGAGGGAGAAGAGAAGGAGACGAAGAATAGGAGGAGGAAGTGTAGGAGGGGGAAGAGGATGAGGGGGAAGAGGATGAGGATTGGGAGGGGAAGAAGGGAGACAAGAAAGAGGATGAGGTGCAGGAGGAGGAGGAGAAGGAGGGGGAGGGAGAGAAGGATGAGGTACAGGAGGAGGAGGAGGGGGAGGGGGAGGGGATGAGGAGGAGAAGGTACAGGAGGAGGAGGAGGGGGAGGGGGAGGGGATGAGGAGGAGAAGGTACAGGAGCGGGGAGGGGATGAGGAGGAGAAGTGCAGAAGGGGGGAGGAGGACGAGGAGGAGGTGCAGGAGGAAAAGGATAAGGAGAAAGCGAAGGAGGAGCTGAAGCAGGAGTGACAAGGGGAAGAGGAAGAGAAGGTACAGGAAGAGGAGGAGATGCAGGAGGGAGGGACGAGGAGGTGGAGGAGAAGGAAGTGCAGGAAGGGGGAAAAGAAGGAAGAGGAGGAGGAGGAAATACACGGGGGGGAAGAGGGGGAGGAGGAGGGGGAGGGAGAGAAGGAAGGGAAGAAGGGAGAAAAGGAGGAGGGGAAGGGAGAGGAGAAGGAGGAGGAGGAAGTGTAGGAGGGGGAGGATGAGAGGGTATGAGGAACAGGAGGAGGAGGAGGAAGAGGAAGAGGAGGTGCAGGAGGAGGAAGAGGAGGTGCAGGAGGAGGAGGAGGTGCAAGAGGAGGTGCAGGAGGAGCAGGAGGAGGAGGAGGAGAAGGAGGAGGAGGAAGAGGAGGAGGAGGAGAAAGTGCAGGAGGAGGAGGAGGAGGAGGAGAAGAAAGTGCAGGAGGAGGAGGAGGAGAAAGTGCAGGAGGAGGAGGAGGAGAAAGTGCAGGAGGAGGAGGAGGAGGAGGAGGAGGAGGAGGTGCAGGAGGAAGAGGAGGAAGTGCATGAGAGAGAGAGAGAGAGAGAGAGAGAGAGAGAGAGAGAGAGAGAGAGATTAATATATACAAAAGGTGTCATCTTACTGAAGGGGTTATCTAACACAGCCTATACCTTATTCACTCTAACTTGGCTTAAAATTGCCATCCGTCTTAACTCCGAGCCCTAACAAAAGATTAACACAAGAATATGTTGCTAGTAACGAGGCAGTGCTATGGAAGGGATGTGGAGGCGTACTGTCATTGAGCCACGGTGAACAACGTGAACTAAGCTCTTAGTCACGATAAAGTGCTATGGAAAGGCAGACCCGCAGTACTGTCTTATTCTGCAACTAAGTTACGTGAAATAAGCTACTGATCACGAAGTAATGCTATGGGAATAATGCTTACCCGTAGCATTGTCCGATTCTACGACTGAACTTCGTTAAATTAGCTTCTAATCACGAAGAAGGGCTGGGTTGGGTGAGGCAGGTAGCTTACACAGGCAAAGGTACGACAGGTACAGTTTATCTATGACATTAGGTTGTGTGACCTAGTTATCAGCATTACTTGGGTTCGTTGATTGGTCTGAAGGTTTGTTTCTTCGTTAAATCCGGAAGTTATCGTCCTCTTTTGTTTTCCTGGCAGCAGGTCGAGTCAGCAGAAGCAGAGCAAGCACCTGGAAAAGTATGCAAAAGTAAACAGACGTCAGCAGGTACGTGTAATGTGGAGTGTGAAAGATTAAACTGATGGTTAGACGAGTTTGATTGTTGTGTAATTTGCGTAATCAGTGCTACAGTAATTATTGTCCGGTAGGCTGATGGGCCACAGGTGATGATTGGTAGATCCAGGCGAGGGACTGAGCGTATGTGAGGACCGTATACCCCCAGTGCTATGAATTGTGCGGTTTCATAAAGGGTTATACTGAATTCATATAAATACATGGGCTCTTACCCACCAAATATGGTCCAAATCTCTCATTTGGGGGGGTAATCCTGCTAACAGACAAACAAATAAGCAAGGGTGAAAACATACTCTCCTTGTCGGAAAAAATTCTGCTTGGGATGCTAAATCGGTGAACTACTTGAAATAATTACTTGCTCACAACTTTAGCTTCTGTTTAGCGAATTTGGAAAGGGACAACAAGTAATGATATATGAACTGAATAGGGAGAATTTAAGAGCACTTTCTCTTTATCCCAGCCTCTTTGTACATAGAACTGAAATATGAACATGTAAAGCAAAGGTTGTGCGTCGTAGTCCATGAGAATGTTTGGAACCTTTCCTTCTTAAATATCCTAGAATATGTTTGTGACTGTCCCATACCTGAAAAATACTGTCCAATCATGTCAGGTTCAGCGCCGATGCTTCTTCCTTCTCCTGAATTTCACTGCATCACCTAGTCCGAAATGTCCTCCCCTTCCTTCTCACTTGGTGGCAAGTTCCACATTTTGGAGTTTTGCTTATCAGTTATGCTTGGAAAAACAAAACTTAGGTAAGATTAGCAAACATACATTTAATCGATTCCCTGTCCTTATCTTGAATGGTTTTGGCAAGAATAAAAATCTGGAAGTTTCTGCACTTTTCTTTCTTTGTCCGTCCTGAAAAGCAAGAAGTAAAAAACAATTATTTTCCTCTCGTAACAAAGATTTGGTTTTGTAGAAGGAACATGAGATACGAGAGGTTTCTACACTTTTCTTCTCCCTGAAAAAAAAAAAAAATCTTAGTTACGAAAGAGAACAGATGCGAAGAATATTTAAGCAACTCATCCCTTGACTTTGACCTCTTCATGCAAGGATAAAGAGTAGCAAAGTGGACTGTAGAGTAAGGTTTAATGTAAAAGTATATACATCTGTTTATATACATGAAGGTCTAGGAAATCATCACATTATAAGACATTTACATTAGAGAAAAACATCACAAAGCTTCGTGCTGATCACATTAGTGTTGGAGAAAATGATGTCAGCCAATGGTCATGATGAAACTGCTTACGAACTAAACATATTTATTTCCTCCCGCTGATCATCTATGCTGCACTGGAATTGTCCTTTTTACCACTGATTTAACCACTTTCAGTCTAAATACCAGAGAGAGAGAGAGAGAGAGGGAGAGAGAGAGAGTCGCAGACAATTATTCAAACAGCGGAGCATTAATCCCTAAAATTCGGTGGTCTTGTTTATTTTTATTTATTCTTGCTACTTCCACAAGATTTCATTCAAGCGAGAGACGTCTGGTAGAGTGGATGGACAGAAACATACTCTACAGTAGTTCTTTCACCTTAACCTGGCCCAGATTTTCGTGTTTTTATGGCTTTGCTCACATAGCTCATGGGCACAAAGAAAAAAAAAAAAAGTGCTAGGGCTTCCACATCCCTTCCATAGCACTTCCTCGTGACTGGCATCATATCCTAACGCTAATCTCTTGTTACAGCTCAGTACTGAAGACGGAGAGGGGGAAATTTTAGACCGACTTAAGGTGAAAGGAGCATAGCATCATTACTACAAGAGACCTACACCAAAATCGTCCGGTGGTAGCAAGAATAAATAAACACGTTATCGTAGTGAGGTGATGAACCCTCTCACTACGATGCTTTATCTTTGTTATTTCAATTTATTTTATTCAGCTTAGGAGAGACTTTTCGGACTGAGGGAGTTAGATGAGGCCTTCTTTCACCCCTTCAAGCCAATTTACTTTTTTTTTTTTATTATTTCCTGTATCCTCCAGACGATTTTATGGAAAAATTTTAATAGCGAAGAGGGCAATCAAAGCTCTATCTCCGCCAGTCCCAATAGCCTCTCCAGAGCTGAATAAAACCGTCTGATGGCATGATTAAGCTATACAATGCGTCATCGGAGTGGAGTGGTTTAACCCTTCAGTACGACTGGTCCTAAACCCGAGTAAAATCGTCTGGTGCCAGCAATAAATAAATAACTAAATGAATAATAAATAATGAACGTTGCCTCTCCGTACTTCAGCCGAGTTGGGTGTGACTGAGATGACCGATGTCGTACTTTAAGTGCCGTGCTCTCGTAACACCATTTCCTTAGCGATTTATTCTGCACATTACACATCAATAACCCCTTGTATGTTACTTGTATGTCCTTCTAAAAAGCTCGTAATCTATGGTCAGAATCCTGGCACTGGAACCTTTCACTGATTCAGCTTAATCCATCAACCTCACCAAAGTATGACACTATCCGCTCTATGTAAGATTAATACGTCTGTGTTCAAACTACATGGACAGAGAAATAACATGAGAACTGAGTAGCTCAATTTTGGATACATCCCAAACCAAATATATTGACGAGAATTTATCATCTCCGCACATGAGGACTGGGGAAAAAATTAGAATTTCTGGTAAGGATGTTGAAACCTTCAGCCTCACGCCGTACCCACCAGCTCAAACCCTCACGCTCCCAGTAAGGCCGCGACCTAGGAGACTGTCGGATGTGTAAGGTGGGGGATAAAGCCACTGCCACACTCACTGACCGTCAGGATCTGTGCCCCCGGACACATATTGAACTTTTTTTTGTTTAAGAATTGCGTAGTTTTAGCTTTTTATTTTGGCTAACACCAGACGATTTCATGCAATGGGTGGGTCATAGAAAACTTGATTTAAAACGTTCACCATTAACCCTTTCATGGTCTCGTCAAAATGAACACTGTACTTAAGACAATACCAGACGATTTTATTCAGTGTCATATGAGCCTGAGTGCTGAATATGTAGAGCAGGAATACTGTAAATAAAAACCACGATCTTCCTCAGTAGAGGGGACTGCTTTTCCAATCGACCTCTTACAATTAATGGTAGTTTGAAGCTCATAACAGGGTGTAATGTTTTCGAAAGTTAGTCCCATCGATGTTTACCATGTACAGTAGAGAACAGAAATCCACTTCAGCTTTCCCTGTATGATATGACTCTGTGATCTGGTAATAAAGTACAGTAAATCTCAATATACAGAACCCTCTTTTAACGAATTTCGGTTTTAACGACCACCTTCAGCTGGCCGAACGTTATGTTCGTTTAACGAATTTTCGTTCGATAAAAGATTGGATGCGCGGGAAACACCGACCAGCGTGGCGTCCACACACACACACACACACACACACACACACACACACACACACACACACACACACACACACACACACACACACACACGTATGCACACCTGCGCTCCTCTGCATCCTGCAGAACGCCACATCAGTCTCCGAGTGACCAGCATTGTGACAGGAGCCATAAATAGAGCATTTATGAAGAAAAAGAGCCATTTAGACCTAGCTGTATGTTATTGTGTACGACTGTAATTTAGACCTAGCTGTATGTTATTGTGTACGACTGTATGGCTGAACTATGTCCTGTATTTAATGATCTTGACTCTTGGGAAATTACCGAACAGTATGAATTTAAACGAACTATTGGCTCTAACATCAATGGTCTGGTACCAATTAGTTCGTTATATCAAAGGTGTACTGTATAGTTGAAAGTTGAAGGATGTGATTTAAATAATAATTTTTAATCATTACTTATTGACAGGCTTCACATAAATTTCCTACGAGGTATATACTGTATGTAACAAACAACCAGGCTCACATTATGCAGGGATAGTTGAAGCAAATTTCTGCTTTCGAATGTACATCTTTCTCTCTAGATTTTTTTTTTTTTTTTTTTTTTTGAGGGGGGCAGCAGGGGTCAGATTCACAAATAGGGACCAGATTCACAAGCATATTTACGATCTATTCCCTGTTTTAACTTGGATCTGTTTTTGCAGGATGAATTAACATGAAAAGACTATACACCTACTTCCTTGCCATTCCCAGGAGAAAGAATAAAAGCATATAAAAAATTAATTACGACAGGGAATTAATTATATGCATATTTGTGAATCTCGGGTCGTCCACATCATCCTTTAGTATTAAATTGCATTCAGTCAGCTCAGTCGGTGTTTCTTCATCGCACCCCGGGAAGGGTGGTGGACAAGGACGCCTACATATGGCAGTACTGGTATAACCTGGCCGCTCTACTATCCGGTTATGCAAACGTCTCCCAACCCTCTCCCTGTCTCCCGAAAGGAGGATGGTGGGCTGCAAGAGAAGGGTAACTTCAGCCTGCAGTCCGCTGGACTCACATCCAGATAGGCCTGGGGTCCCAACAACAACAACAACCCCAGGAAACAGAAATATCGGTGCCAGTTTGTGCTTCAAGTTATCCAATACCGCGCCATGCCCTTACAACACCAAATTCAAATCGTAAACAAACCTGTCGTCCATGAAATAATATTAACTATATGGAATTACAAACATCAAAATGGCTGTCTTTGTTGACTTCTAACTTTACAGGGTCTACTGAACCAAATACTAGGAGAACTATCACACCGTTCGGTCCACTTCCAAAACCCATAATACTTGAAATTTAGGGTTTTTAGGTTTCATGTTTCAGTGGATGAATCAATACTTCTAAATGCTTCCAAGAGCGAGAGCCTGTCCACTAAGACCTAGAAATTTAGATGCGAGTTGCTTTCCATATTCAGTGGGTGAGTCGATACTTCTAGATGCTTTCAAGAGTGAGGACCCGGCCACTAAGACCCAAGCCCGTATTCTGATCAGCTTAGAAGGCTCTCTAGCACCTGTCTCTTAGAGATTTATTTTGCATACTACACCTCAATATTCTTTTGTATGCTATTTATACCCTTTCAATGTGAAAATGGTTTACAAAAACAACACAGATGAATATGAACGTACCACACCAACAAATAAATGGGTAAGGGAGAGGTGGTAGAGAGTCCCCTTCACCTGTGCTGTGGTGTGCCTCCGACAGACGGTTCCTCTATGTACACTTGATACCAGTAAGGACCGAAGCTCGCTACCCAAACATAGCGAGAGGGAACTGGGCCGCTGGACTGCGGTTGAGACACCAGCCTCGTCACTTATACACCCAACTACCCCAATTACTGATACAAAGACTGAATTAGGGTTACAAAAATAAGCATGAGGTTGTATAATTTATAAGCTGAATTTTGAATGAGAATCTGTAAATACTAGTAAATACTCAAACTGAACTCAGCGGTAGTTTGAGCTCTGCGTTAACCATTGGTGACGAGGCTCAGTGCCAACCGAACCCACCGACTGAACACAAGCAGAACGTACGTAAAATAAAGCGCAAATCTGCATATAAGACATGAGGAAAACTGCCGCGCTGCCTCTTGTACGGTGGAGTGAGGAGGAAACATGTGGTGTGATCAGAGAATGGAGCACAGGCGTTATAAAGCTACTTGTAATGGCTGGAAAAATTCTTCATGCATTTTTCTTTTGCAGTTTTCTATTTTTTACAAGCACTAGTAACAGTATTCTTAGAAACTTTTTTATTTATAACAATGCACTGCTCACTGATGGCAGTCAATAGTGTACTTAAGAAAAAAAATCCAGCTCCATATTTTCATTTTTGCCTCGTGCACAACATTAACACCTTCACTCCGATGATGTATTTTTTCAATTTATTCTTGATATCACCAGCTGATCTTATTTTTTTTTTTAGGAGAGCCTTTTCGACCTGAAGGAGTTACATATACCCTTCATTATCCTGATCAAAACCAGAGATCTTCCTGAGGTCGAGGAGAATAGTCTGGTCATAGCAAGAATGGAATGAAAAATGCGTCATGGAGCTGAGGGGGTTAATTCGGATCTCTTTAAACGGACTGCGCTACACTCACCCTCCCAGCACACCTGACTGCCAGTAAGCTGCACCACTTCCTGGTCTAGAAGCAAAGTTACCTTGGCCGTTGCTTCGGTGCGGGTGTACCGGGACTGGTAAATGCATCTCGACACTTCACTGTGCTCTTCCTTGTGATACTCTTTCTAACCCACTTCTTCCACTGGTTTTCTTCTTCTTTTTTTCTAATATTCTTTTCAGCACACTTCAGAAACCCTTCCTTTAGCACTTTTCCTATAGCAGCACTCACTTCAACACTATTTAGCTTCCTCTAATTTCTATTTCGGCACACATACTCGGCTAACATTCAACCTTCTTCAGAACTCTTGCTTCTCTGTCACTTATCTTCTGACAGTAGCTTGGAAACCAACGGGAAATTAAAGGGGGCATTTTTTTTTTTTCCACACACCTTGATTGAGCAGCGCATAAAATCCCGTCCTGGGCTTTCTCCACCGTTGTCGTCCACCTCGGCACTGATGAAGTTCGTCTTGGATTTTCTGACATTCAACTTTCATTCCATAGGTCACTAAGTAATAAAATATTACATCATGCACTGACACCAGGCATGTAGGAAAGAATAAACTATGCATATGTCAATAGGGCTTAAGATTATCATTAGGCAAAGATCTGGGTGTGCTTTGTTGAACAGGCATCATTCTGGTGATTCCAAAGTGAAAGGGCCACAGGCCAGTGATCAATAGTTTGAAATACATAACATTCATACCGTAAATCCTCCAACAACCAAACTATCTCAACCTCAGTTTTGGGCAAATTTATTACGTACTTTATTATGCAGTGTAAAAAAATGGCATCACCTAGTACAACTCTGCGAATGACTGGTGAGAATATTACCTTGTCGGATGGTGACCTCGTAGGATGTGTGAGCAAAGGCACAAAAAATTTGGGTATTCTAACCTCACGCGGACCTTATCATCTGCTGAATATCATACAAGTGCATATAAATAGTCTGTAACTATACGTAACTATACATTAAACTATCAAGAACAGAAAAACAAGTGTTATTAATAACTGATCAGATTATTATTTTGTTTCTACATCTATCATCCCTCTTGACCTAATAAATTTCGGTAACCAAAGCTATTGTCATTATAAAAAGAAAAACCACGTCTGTGACATGGAAGGTAAAATTGCAATGACTATGAGAGTTGTGGGATGGTGATGATGGTGACTGCTGAAACGTATTACGGTGAAGGATAAACATGAGATTCCTATTCCTCTACTCCTTGTCTGTGAACGATGTGAAAATGGTGACTTTATGAACTTTAAATGGCATACGTGTTCTAATGTATATGAAATTTAACAAAGGCAGACCCATGAAAAAACAGGTCACACGTATGTTTGAGAAAAATATTGTAAACTGTGAAAGAGAAGTAATAAGGCTTAGCAATAAGATCAACAAACCGTATTATCGTTGACACAGAAGATTTCACAGCATTTCTTCCTTTGCTATTTGTCTTGCATGGTACGCTTTAATGGCTTCCTGTACATTGTTTATGTCTTTTTAATACTGAAATACTTTGCTGCAATAAATATGAGAAGCTGGACGTGTAGTGTGCAAAATAAATAGCAAAGGAAGAAGAATACGAAATCTCCCGAGTCAACGTCAACACCGGCCAATGTGTTGCTGAGAGGCGCATATGTCACAGCAGAAAAAGACCCTGTAGTTGAAGTAACAAGAGCGTGGCACGGAAAGCAATGGAGAGCAACTTATGTCATCCATTTAGTGGACAAGTTGATGATTTTACCCCTTGACTCCAGATGACGTACGTTTTCATTTATTCTTGCTCTTACCAGGCCATTATATTCAGCTTAGGAGAGGCCGTTCGTACTCAAGGTCTTACTGAAGGCTTTCTTTAGCCTCTCAAGGTAGGAATGCCTCGTACATACAGGGTGGTCCATATATATAAAAACGCTTCTCTTCCACTGTGGCGGGTGACCTACGTATGTTGCCAGGACGGCTCATTTAGCGTTATCATTGCCTACCCTGCCCTGGTACATTTCATAAGGCATGGATAACCCATATCCACTGCCAGACCCACACCCACAGCAGCAGACTGAGCCATGACAGCAACACGTACGATATCACCAGGCGAGTTTCTAGCGTTGTTTACGGACCACGCTGCAGAATAAAACAGGCAGATGATCACAAGAATAAAATAAAATGGTTGTCATCAGATTCAAGTGGTTAATTAAAGGTACAAAATACTTCATACATAAGCTAATAGTGTGGCTTTAAAAATAGCTAAAATTTAAACCTGTAATCCCGCTTAACTATTTCGTTATGGCTACGCTGAGACGATTTTATTCAGTTGAGGGAAACTTTCAGGGCAAATTATATATATATATATATATATATATATATATATATATATATATATATATATATATATATATATATATATATATATATATATCCATCATCCAATCCTACGTTGTCCCCATGAGGAGCGTAGGAACCCGGGGCTGGGAAAGTTGGTCCTGACATTTAAAATGAGTGACCAGCCTCACTCATCCCTAAGTGGCATTACGTGAGCAATAAACCCCAACCACCCCTTGGATAGAAACCTTCACCGGCTCAATCCAATTAGAGTGCCGTAATTACCCACTAAACCACCAGGCGCCAAAATTTGGTTATATGGTTACAACCCAGCGTAGTAAATGGTTTCCTGGTTTACAGGAAACCATCTGGCTATATATATATATATATATATATATATATATATATATATATATATATATATATATATATATATATATATATATATATATATATATATATATATATATATATATATATAAAACCCCACTAATATAAAAAAAATATCGAAAGGATCCCTGAACAATCACAATCTAGCTTTCTCTTGCTTACCTCTCCCCTTCTTCCTCTCAGCATAATGGGTCCAGTTGAGTCCCCCTCCCCTTTTAATCCTGAACACGCCCGTCGTCAAACTGTCTAAGGATAGCAAGAATAAAGTAAAAAAAAAAGTCCTCTCTTTCATGGGATTAAGATTAATTTAATCACTTGATGAAGCTTTTCTTATGGGTAATAGTAAACAAAGGTGCTGGAGAGGCCCAAGTGAGGTAGGTACGAGGAGGGAACTGGTGTAAGGGCGCGTCCACACGTGTGCTGGAACAAGTGCTGGCAACATGTAAGCTGCACAATAACGAACACGCTGCAAACACGCTGGGAACAGCAGCGCCCAGATCATGTTGGGAACATCGTGATGAAAACTCAGCTGCCTGGTATGGACACATATCCCATCGCCTCTGCTGCCAGCAGGTTTGAAGCTGCACTGTAACATGTTTGCATACATCTGTCCAAATACTATGGCATACATGTATCCAAACATGCTGCCAATTGCGTTGTCAACACATGTTCAAGTACACATGTGGACGCGCCTAAGGGGGACAGATTGCCGTGTCGCCATTTTTTTTTTTTTTTGGTAATTTTTTTACTTTTTCGTCAAACTCCAAAAGACTGGCTGTTTTCTTTATGTGGCTGCATCTAGAGGGGCTTTTTACTTCGATTTTGGGTGTCGCCCTATTTTTTTTTTTTACATTATCAGGGAAGATAATCAACAAAACTGTCTACTTTCACGTGACTGGATCGTCGAGGACTTACTCATTCTGATATTGGCAGGACTGTTGCCAGAAGGTCCTTTTTTATGTGATCTGGTACATTTTACGAGATGTGATAAAAAGAAAATTCTGATAATGATCCCCAGACTCAATTTTACTGAACACTAGAGACGCACTTCAGTTATCCCCTTGAGAATACTTCCATCCGGCATCCACATACCAGTACTTGTTCACCAATCCTATCATCGTTGATGCTCTTCACGACAATGGTATTTTCAGACTGATGTCTTTAGTTGTCACAACAACGGCCTTTCATCACAGCTTCATTTTCAGGAAAATCCAGACTTCGCACGGCACAAAATCAAGTCGATGTGGGACTAAAGTTTCTTCTCAAAAAAAAAAAAAAAAAGAAAAAAAAAAAAAATCTGCGTAATCAGTGCCGAGTGGCAGGGTGTGGTGAGGCAGCCAATCGCCGTCTCACTTCTCGCGTCGTTTGTCTCGCCTCCATAAGCAAATGTTAAAAAATTTGCAGGCATGAATTTTCATTGCCAGCTGCAGGTCTAGTAAAGATTTTGCGTTCAAAGCTTCTTGCATGCAAAAAAAAAAAAAAAAAAAAAAAAAAACGATCATGACTTTCGTTTGCAACCTTAACTAATGAGCATTTTGGGGTCTCTGACTCGGCTGACGGTGGGCGGGTCACATAACCTTGGTTTTGTCCTTGCTGTGGTGCACTAGCGCATGGAATCGTGTTGTCCAGAGATATATGGCAATCAGAAGAGTGGCTTATTTTGGATAAGCAACGACACAAATAAATGGCTTCTCATTACAAACTGATAGGACCATTATCAGTGTTTTTGCAATCACCTCGTAAGGTCACATGAAGACATCCGATAAGACAAGGCATTATGAAAACCAGCAGTTATCACTTACGTGAGACTAAAACAAGGCTTGGAGAGGAAGGTAACTGTTAATCCTTTCAACAAGATGACTTATTCATAATACTTGTTTCTGGCTACCTCCAGTCAATTTTATTCGGTGTGGGAAAGACTTCGTGTACTGATGGGGTTAATGAAATCTGCATCCAACTCCTTCATTCTGAAAAGTCTCTCCTTAGCTGATTAAAATCGTCAGAGTGCCAAGAATATTCTGCGTAATACGTCTTCATCACAGGACTCAGTGTATTTTTGTATGTTGTTCTTCCAATCTCCAGATAACTTTAATCTGCTCTTGAGAGACCTTTCAAACTTTAAAGATTAACTTTCGTCTTCATTATCCCCTTCACTACAAGAGATTTCCCTCGAACTGAATAAAATCGGCTGGTGGTCACCTGACGAAAATGAAATCTATGTGATTGGAGTCAGTGGGTTAACCTCTTCACTCCGATGGCTCATACTGTATTTAGCCTTGCTATCACAGGACGATTTTATTTGGCTTTGAAAAAGACCTCTTGAAATGACAGCGTTAACTCATCAAGCTGGAAAAAGTCTCTTCCAAGCTATTTCTTTTATCAACTCCAGGTGATTTTACTAAGCTCAGGAAAGACCCTTCGACCGGGAGGGGAAAGATGGAGCCTTATTACTCCCTCACTGCCATAGATCTTTCTGATGCTGAATAAACTCGTCTGGTGGCAACAAGATAAAATGAAAAATACGTCATCGGACTGAAAGTGTTACACATGAAGTGATGAGAATGAGGTGATAGATGAGGGTGTTAACTGTACTCATTTCACCTTAACTTGGCCCAGATTTTCGTCATTTTGCAGCCTACTTCCCGTACATTAATGGCTGTAAAAAAAAATACGCCAGCTCTACGTCCTCTGAACAGCATGTCTTCGTGAACAGCATCATAATGTGGTGTTACTCTGTTATTACACTTCCTTATTCAGGACAGAGACGTGACAAATTTAGGCCAAGTTAAAGTGAAAAGAGTATACTTTGTTTCCACCCCGCCTGGGCGAGTGCTGGCAAGCAAACGTTTCTAGAATCTTTCTGTTTACGCTTGAAAATATGTCAAAATGTGCAGGGTGGCCCATACATTGCACCACAACTGTCATTCGGCTGGTGATTTCATGTGTTTCAGAGACGGCAGAGTCAGCGTTATCAATTTGTACCCTGCATCGCTTTCCGATTCCCATAACCTTTTCATGCATTTGGGTTTCTACTTTTTTTTTTTTATATCCACTAATTGCATGGTCAACTTATTTCAAAATGTCTATGGTTCTCACAAATGTAAACTGAGCCGTCCATACAACACACGAGATAATCAGTCGACGAATGTCAAGGAAGGCGCAATATATGAACCACCCCGAATATCACAAAATCACCCTTTGTGAATCGGTAATCTAAAACGTGCCCTACAGTCTCAAGCTACAAGTTACCCTTTTAGCATGCTGATCAAAATGGTTTAAACTTTGAAACATCAGAGGAAACATTAACAACGGAAATAAACTTACAAAAGCGTAACAACTAAGAATGATTATTTACACATTGATGTTATTGGTGAGATCTTGTTTTTGATCATTAAGAAAGATGCCCCAAGACCCTGGTACCTCTGACACACACACACACACACACACACACACACACACACACACACACACACACACACACACACACACACACACACACACACACACACACACACACACACACACACACACACACACACACACACACACACACACTATTCGTCGCACCAACACTTCCACTGCCTCTTTCCCGCCCATAATAACAACAAAGGCGATGCGACGCGAGTAACAACAACGTGAATTGTCGATGAAATATGCCCGTGTCGGATGTGTCTGATGGATATTCCCACAACACGACGTTGGGTAGATGCGTGGGTATGTACTGTACTGTAGGTCCTGGGGCACTGGTGATGTGAAGGGGCCTCAACTCCAGTAAGGCTGAGGGATGTACGAGGATGACCAAATAACGATGGTTGAAGGGACGTGGTGGTGTGGTGGTGGTGGTGGTGGTGGTGGAGAGAGGGCTGGGGGAATGAACAGGACTCAGAAGCCCTGGTACGTAGCGAAGAAGTAGAAGAGGAAAATAAAGTAGCCGAGGGGGAAGACGACGCGAGACACAACGTCGATCGACTTGGCCACCCTGATGGGATGCGGCGGCCCCTTCTTCCGTGGCTGCAAGAGAAAAAGCAAAATTTAGTTCGAGGTTTCTACATTAGTCAGTATCAAGGTCACCTGCATCACTGGCGTCTATAAACTCTGTGCATGTGCTGCTAAACTTGATCAGGCAAATTTTGGAATAGCAAAAGGCCTGTTCACACTGAGCTGAAATCGGATATACTACCATTTTGTTGCGTGTCCAGGTGATTACGTAGTACCTCATCCTCAGCAATACATTTTGCTTGTTTCTATTCTCTTGTGTGTTATTAACGCAAACTATTGTGGAGACATGCTTATCGTAAATTTGGTAAGGAGATTTTATAAATACGAGATTCTAACTACACGGTGCATCCTGATGTAACAAGATGGTCAGTTCATAAAACCACCACGAAGCTGGGGCCTGAACAAGTTAGAACGAATCTGAAAGTTTTCTTGAGGTAATGTAATGTAACGTAATCCTTACATAGTGTCTCTGAGTTACTTATATTACTCGGGTTCCTCAAGGATATATGTACACTACATTATCCATATACTGAAGTGTATGTACACTAGGACTTTATAATAACAGGTGGGTATTACTCTTGTCAACGCTAAGAATAAGCTACGTATAATACAGTGATAAATAACCCCTTTAATACGGTGACGTCATATTATTCCTCATTCTTGCCACTTTCAGACGATTTTACTCAACTTAAGAAATATCTCTTGTCTCGAGGGGGTTTTCAAGATCAAGCGAGCGATGTTTACTTTCACTAAGTTTGGATATGAGCGGCCCGGCCAGTCCTGGCCCATCCCGACCCGACCATCATATCAAGCAGAAGCTAATAACTCTACTCCTATTTGAAGTAGTTTTGAAATTCTTTCTGCATGTGAAACATTCAGTCAATCCATTTTGCTATCAACTAAAAGTTCACCCACAATGCGTAGGAACCCCTTGGAATTTCGAGTTTTCCAAGGGATGTTCTGCTCTAATCGGTGAACGCCTCCATTACAGAATCAAATTTAAAATATTTTCCTTCATAACATTGTGTTTTTTGGCACCAACTCTAGCAATTAAATATCGGAGATTCTGCCTATAATTTTATGAAGGAAATATTGATAACACGGCGCTCGCTCGCTCGGCACGCGCTCACAAAGCGCACTTTACTGGTATTAAGGCTGCGTCTAACCTCTACAGTTCGAAACATCTCTACATCTCTCCTTAGCAAATGAAATCGTCTGGAAATAGCAAGAATGAAACGGGAAACACGCCAAGGTACTGAAGGGCTCAAGGCACAGGGATTGCTATTGCTAGATCACTTCAGTGTACAGTTTGGGACAGAAGTTCGTCTAATATTCAACTTTGCCTGCTTCACATTTGGGGCAAGTCCGTCACTTTCCTCACTGCAACCATATCAAAGAGCATCATCCATGGGATAGAGGCATACCAAGACTCTCTTAGCTTAAGAACACTGAAGAGTGAATCATCTTTGGGCAGCTAGCATACCAAGCTTCTCTCAACTTAGAGCACAGGAAAGTAAGAGGCAGAGGTGGTGAAATATTAGGCGAATTTTTGCCCCCTCACGGTGCAACGCATGTCTGAGATGGTTTGAGGCTGTTTCCACAGGTATATGCTATCCTCACTATACACGGTAGTTTATGTATTACGCAACACAAACCTTAACTGCGACTACATCTAATACCATTCAGCCCGAAGACGCCATACTTGATTTTCTTTATTTATGTATCTATGTGTGCATGTACGTGTCTTTATTTACTCATTTATTATTTGCTGTTACTGGATGATTTTACTCAGCTGGGAAGAGATACCCGATAATGGAAGGGTTAATGAAGTATATCTAACCCATTCGTGAAAAAAATCTCAAGCTGAATAAAGGTACATTTAGGTAGGAAGAATGAAATATGACGTCACCGTAATGAAGGTGTTAATCACTTCACTCCGATGACGCATTTGTTTCAACATTCTTCCTATCTTCGAATGATTTTATTCACCTTGGATTTAACTTTGGAACATAGTGGGGTTGGATTATAACCTACATTAACCTTCTCAATACTAATGCGCTCTAAACAAATTTATCTGGTAACAGCGTATTATTCTATTTTAGTCTTCATACATTCAAGCGATTTCATTTAGCATTGGGGAGCCCTCTTGTGGTGAAATGAAGGCTGTATCCAACCCCTCTGGTTCTAAAAATCTACCCCAAGCTGCATTAATCGCCTGGAGGTGTACGAAGAATGAGATCTCAAGAGCGCCATCGGACTGAAGAGGTCAATCACTACACTGTTAGATTCTTAGTAGACAAACAAGCTCAGGAAATTCGGGAAATAAACAACAGCTTGTCTCATTCGGTTAGGTAGTAGTGTATGATATTTGGGCCCTAATCTACGTATCACAGGGGGCTTCGTTACACTTTTCCCTGAGCGATTTATTATGTATATTACATCTTCACCATATTCTTAGCATCGACACTGTTTACCTCAATCATGCACAATTGGATATGCGATGTAATATGTATAACAAATCGCTGAGAAACAGGCAATACGAACTCTTCTATACTCTAGAAAATAAGCCTCTGCATAACTAAAAAGAAAAAAATAATCGGTTCATCACATTCCTGTTCTCAAAACCAAGTTGACGTGGGAAGGAAAGCAAGACTCTATTCATCACACATCACCATGCAAATGTCGAGCGGTCTACTGCAGTTATTATACTCTTATCACTTTAACTTGGTTCAAAACTACCACAGCTTCTTCTTGTATGCTGAACTGACAGACAAATATTACTACTAAAATATGATCCCAATATCGAAAAAGTGCCATGGAAAGGATGTAAAGCCACAGCAGTCGTTTTCCGCCAATGAACTAAGTCATATGAGTTGTGAAACGACGAAAATCTGAACCAAGTTAAGGTGGAAAGAGTATAGTGCTTTCCATTTGTTTAGGTCAAGGTGAAGCAAATAAAGGTATCGGTATCGTGCAGCTGGCAAACCATGTAAGCAAATATGGATCGGTAATGCGTGGATTGCTAAGGCACAAAGGCATCAGCAAACATAGTCGTACCCAGCTTCTGACTGGTTGAAAGTTAGCTGAATGAAATCCGACTCATACTAGCTGGAAACCAACTGGCCGAAATATGACTGATTGAAATCTACCACACAGCTGCACTGGTTACAAACAAGTGGTTTAAATGTAACTGCCTGTGGTATGACTAGTTGAAATCTGACAAACAGTGGCACTTTATATACGACTGACTTCCGCTAAAGAATCACAGCGATTTGTTGATCTTATATCATTTGTGTTTTACTCCAAGGGAATCTCTGTTCTATGATAATTATGTGATTCTCAAACAACTAAAACTCCCACAATGCATGACCTTAAAGGAAGAGATCCATTTACACAGCTATGCTCATTAACTTCACTAAGATGACGCATTTTCTTGGTTACTCATACTTTTACCAGGCAATTTTATTCAACACAAGGCAGACCGCTAATGAAGACCTTAATTAGGCTGTATCAAAACTATTCAGACTGAAGACTCTCTCCAAGGCAGAATAAAACTATCTGGAGAAAGCAAGAACAACATGAAAATGCAGTATCGGACTGGAGGGGTTAAAGTAGGAACAGAGTGCAATTTACAACTGTAGGAGAAATATTACTGTTCAGACATGGTCTGTAAACTAGTCAATGTTGTGTTCCCCCACAAAAATGCGCGTAATGTAATTAATTTTTGGAATGAATGTGGGTATATCCATGTCCCAACTTCTGGGAAAAAGTCATATAATCTCCCAGCGAGGAAAGCACTCATGAATACTGTATACTTTCATTAAAGTTAGACTGTCGGCACATGCAACCTGGGAGAATATAAGTTCACGATACAAAATATTAAAAAGTATTGTGCGAGTTATGTACAAAATAATTTGGCATGTGGATAAAGCATGTTGGCCACGTATTATAATGAGAGTCGCATGAAACATTATTAAAGGCATCAGACACCTCCTGCGACATTTTTTTTTTTTTACGTGTGTACATCTAGAAAAAAAAAAAATCAGTTAACTGGGGTCTGGTGTCATCCAGAATTAGTCCAACAAATACTGTCAGTAGACTCGCATTTCTCGGTATTCTACGATCTGTGCGTCATAATATTTAACACATACTGTGCGCTGATATTACTGACCAAGGCACAGGTTTCTAAAGTGTAGATGCAAGGGGAAAAAAAAAAAAAAGCTACGCAATCAGGAACTGGGTACTAAATGGACTTTAATAGATATCCCTCTTAGACTCAGGCAAAGTCGGACAAGCCAATCCCCGTCAGGCCATTATAAACTGCCTTAGAATGCTTAAGGACCTTGGTTGTGATTTACAGTTACAAAACAAAGGGTAAGGCCTATTATAAACCCCCAGGTGTAAACACTTAGAAACACAAATAAACGCTAGGACTTATCAGAGGGAAGACATTGAATAAATTAAAAGGCATTGATTTTCTTGAAGGCTATTTTTTCAACAGAAAAACTACTCTTTTGAATCCAGTGACTTTTTTCCTGTGTTCATTCTCGCTGTCTACAATTCTGTTTATTTTAGGGGAGACTTTTCGAGCTGCAAATGTTAAATACAGTCTCCCCAGAGCTGAGCTAAATCTTTGGAGACCGCAAGAATAGGAAAATAATATACGATTTCTGATTGACGTGGTTACCAAACGAAAATGAACATGTAATGCATACTGACCTTGCCTCTAAACCCCTTCAATACGATGACTTTTCTTGACTTTTTGCGCTGGAGAGCTAGTCTTCATTTGCACACTGAATGAGGTCTCCCTAAAATTGACTAAAATCTTCTGGACGCCTCATGAATAAACGAAAAATGTCACTGGACTGAATTAGCTCACATAAGACTGGGGGACGTAAATATAAATTCTCTAAGCTTAAGTTTTACAGCATTTGAAACTGGTTGAAATTACATCTATCCTCACTCCTACAGTTACCAAACACTTCACAATCAAATAAGAAATTAAAGAGGCAAAATGCGAAAAACAAAACAATCTGTGGTACCTGCTGTTATGGAGCATTATTTATCCTGTGAAATAGTTAGGGTCTTCTTAAACAAAGTGGCTGCGCATGCCCAAGGCTTGTCCGACTTCAGCATGAGTGTGGTTATAGTGGCTGGTCCCTAATTCTGTTTGGCCGCCACTATGCTGCCACCATACCTCACGTCCCCATCACCACACCACCCTCACTCACTCACTCTCTGTCCCCACGACACGGCAAATGGGTGTACACTGTTGAACCATAGTCTGTGCTCGCCCTGTAATCCTAGCTCTGGCTGGAAGAAAGTTATAGCCAGAGTTTCACATCAAATGAAGGTCTGTTATATGAAGGTCTACCGTTCGTAGTTCGGAGCTATCCTACACTGCACGAGTAACATTGTCACTGCGAGCTGTTCTTTATGAGGTCTAGCAAACTTTGAACACCCAGTTTAAGTTAACAACAGGTGTTCCTTCGGTGTAAAACCCTGGCTGCGACTTTCCTTCAGCCATGGTTAGAATTGCAGGGTGAACAGAAACAGGATCACGACTGTACCTACTCTACCGGCGGTGAAATGATTCGCAAGAAAAATTCTGACAACTGTGGCTACTTTCCACTGGCGTTAATGAATTGTGGATGTGTATGTTGGTTAAATCACATGAGTAAATATACTTAATTTTGAACATTCTCAACTTAATAGTATCCTGAGAGTCAAGAGAGGGTAGTGACTTGGCAAGGGATACGAGACTTCCACTCCTGTACTGGCACACTCCAAATTGCCTATAATCTCACTGGGTAACATCCGAAATTTATATGGTTAAAGTGGACTTGAGTTTTGAAACAATTGTAAAGACTGTGGGTAGGAAAGTAAACACGAATGAATTACCACCAATGTCGTCTGTGGAATATGTTGGGACAACAAAACGAAAATATATTATATTTCGGTCTGTGTAGTCTCGTATCCCCCAAGTGGACGGAGGCTCAAGACAAGAGGGGGAGAGAAAGGGAGACAGCAAGGAAGGGGAAGAACAAAAGAAGACCGTGAAGCATTACCTTAAAAGTGTACTCTACCTGACTGACCTCCACGTGTTCCTGCAAGAGAGGTGGCGGTGAATACAGCGGGAAAGGCGGGCTGGCAATGAGGTGGTGCGTTTAATTTTTCTTCTGCTTTGGAATGAAACAGGTCTACTGAAAGCCAACCGAGCCTGACGTAACAGCAGCATACCATTAGAGTGCCCCTCTCATCTTAGCTGCATCCTTTCATGCAAGAAGGCTTGGATGCAAACTATCATGTATCACTCTTCTTTGTGCTTGAAATGAACCTCATTCACATACAGGGAAGCTCTCCCCAAGAAGCTTTGTGTATCATAGGCCAAGTTTCTGCTGCACTGCAAGTCAGCTCTGAACTGTCTTTTAAAAGTAATTCATTTTTTTCTTTTACATGAAAGCAAATTTCTCAGTCGCAGTCGAAGATTAATGTATTTATATGCATACTGATAATATGGTTCTGTTGTATGTACACTGCAGCAAGCAGACGAAAGCGTGTTATAAGGCACCCCAGCCTGTCCAGCCAGGTGATATCGGTGGCATTAAAGGTGTAAGCTAATGAGCATGTAAGCATATAGCATAACATCATGGGGCCAGATTTGCTGCTCTTTTACTAATATTTAAGAACTGGCACAGTAAATGACGAGACTGGTAAAGTACACACAGCCAGTGGAAGCTGCATGTTGAAGCTGCTGAGAATCGTAACATTATGCACTAAATTCTAAAAGCGTGGGCCTTTCATTGTAGCCTGGCCCTTTTCACCACCTCATTCCAGCAATTGATAATAAACATCAAATCCGTCCATAAGACAAGTCTGAAACAAGTTTAAGTGAGATAGTGAACACTTAGATGAACACTGAAAAGTTCTTGTTGTAAAACTTTAGCAAAGTTCTTTAGTATGACACAGAACAAATAGAAACTCATTACAAAACAAACACAGCACATACACTTAGAAGCGAAATTAAATGTCTTCAAATCGGTTAAGATTTAAGTCAACTGGCTGCTTAGTGTGCAATACACTGCATACAAGAAATACCACAGGACTCAGTGAGTTAATCCAAGCTGATACTGATCCTTCAAGAAAAGTTTAATCATGATAACAAAACACTGTGAAATATTCATAAGTATCCTGAAAGTTACTGAAATTGTTAAAGTTTGCTAACTTAGTAAAATAAATTCAATAAAGTAAAATTATGACCAAATGGTGATACTAAAAATGATTTCGTGAGGAACAAGATATAATTTATGTCAAGACTGATATTCATTAACTACCTTGGTATATTATAAAATAGTAAACTGAAATTAAGAGCTTTTGTTGATATCTGCAAGGGACTCAGTGAGGAACAAGATATATCAAGAACTGACATTGCTAAACTGGTAAATCATATCAAACAAATTAACACGAAAAGCTAATGGTGATATAATAGCAAATGACGTCGTGAAAAACAAGAGATGCACCAAGACTTGCCATTAGCTTCATTGCACAATAGTTAGATACTCAGGTGGCTGAATCTCTACTGCATTAACCCCCTGAATCAGATGACACTTTAATGAATCATTCTTGCCACTTCTAGACGATTTTACTGACCTCAGGAACGATAATAAAGGCGATACTAAAGCCTACAGTATATTCAACTAAGCACTATACTTCAGACTGTCCCCCTGAAGCTGCATAAAATCGCCTGTTAGTAGCAAGAGTAACCTAAAAAATGTCATAGGATTCAAGGAGAAAAACGACACCAAGAATATAACATACTTACCGTTGACAAAGCAATTAATGACGATAATCACTGGAGAGGGACGAAGTACATTTATAAAAGCATTAATGTACACCATTATTACTGAAAACAAAAAATGAAGGACAAAAATTAAATAACGAGAGAGAGAGAGAGAGAGAGAGAGAGAGAGAGAGAGAGAGAGAGAGAGAGAGGTAAAGAAAATAAACGAGGGGTAAGAGGACACAGAGATGGAGAGGGACAAATAGAAAATGAAAGTGGAAGACGAACGGACAACTAAACTGGACAGAGAATGAGAGCAAAATGATATAAAACAAACAATGGACGACAAGGAAATTGATAATAATAATATGGACACAAGAACAGACAGAGAATGAAAAGATGCAAAATGTGCCTCAAAGAAGACGACGAGGAGAAAACCAGAATAAGTAACGGGAGGAAGAGTGAAAATAGTAAATAAAAAAAGGAAGAGTAGAAGCGAAATCCTTAAACCTTAAATCGCTGGAATTTTAAGTCTAATTTCCGTGGTTCACTTAAGGAACGTCTTAGGTTGCTAGGTATGGTTAGCCTGCATCCCAAATTACAGAATGCAGTCAGCAAAGATGTATAAATTCCAGCACGTTCCATCTTCCCTCAGTGCTTCAGAAAGTTATGTAAAATTCATGGAGCTTTCATTCCACTTTTCGATTGAAGGCTTAAGCTTGAGAATCCATGTGTCGTTTTCTAAGTGGCACGGGCTTCGTAGTACCTCTTCTTCAGCGATTTATTCTGCACACTGACACGTTAGCCTTGTCTTGCATAACATCTATGTCGCATGAATACAGACTTCACCAATGACATACAAGAGGCTACTGATGTGCAAAGTGCAGAATAAATCACTAAATAAGAGGCGTTACGATATTTCCAAAGCCACTTAGAATACGACCCTAACACAGATATAGATTTATAAAAATAAATAATTAACATGGACACCGCAGAACGCAGAGCCAGGACGCCAGACGCATTTTTGGTACTTACTGTCGCTGTGACCTCCTGCAGAGAAAAAGCAGAGAAAAATGACATTACTTTCCTGAGCCTCCACTTTCGTAACAATTAACTCATTATTAACCCGTTCACTCAGATGACGCACTTATAATAAATTCTTCCTACTTGGACGATTTTATTCAGCTGAAGGAGAGAAATACAGGTGTCAACAGGGCAATGGGGACTGTTTCTAAATGGTTTATCCAAAATTAACAAAAATCGTCTGGGGGTAGCAAGAATTAGCTAACCAAATGCGTCGTGGTAGTGAAGGGCTTAACCTCCCTCAATGCACTGACGCACTCCTACATCTGTGACCACCAGACGATTTTATTCAGCTTAGGGCATACCTCCGGCAGCGAAGGAGTTAAAGAAGGCTACATCGGATTTCTCCAGTTCGAAAAATCTCTCTCTAAAGCTGAAAAAAAATCGTCACAAGGCAGCAAAATTAAACTGTAAAACCGTCATCAGAGTGAAGTGGTTTGTCCTTTTAATCTGATGACTTATTTTTCAATTATATTTCCATTACTTATAAATGATTTTTTCAAATTTTGGAGAGACGTCTGGTTGCGGAAGGGTTAATAAAAGCTAAGTCTAACTCCTCCAGTCCCCAAAGTCTCTCATAATCAGAATAAAATCGTCTTTGTACCAAGAATACAAATTACATAATCGTAGTGAAGGGGTAAATAACATACAGCATTTTGGTTAAGACTCGTGATGCATTTAGCAATATCTACTCAAAGATTCAGTGTAATTAGTAAAACAGTATCTATCAGTCTATCTACTTGTCTACAGTATCTGTCTATCTATCATTATACCCATTCTTGCCCCATCAAGAGGGTAAGGGCCCTGGGCTAGGCTGCTCAGTCACTATTTAAAATAACATTATGTGTTAGTGGGCAACCATTAACACACACACGCAACTGAGGAAACAATGTCTTTAACTGCTCTAAAAAAAATATCACCACTCACACATTCATGCTCACTCACACATTAGTTTTCTCCTGTTCACCTCCGCAAATGATACAATATATACAGGTCCGTCTAAAGTAGAGATTTCAATTGAGAATGATGGACATAATACGTCTACAGAACGGTAAGACTTGTCAGTTTTAACACCATTTTGTATTATTTAGGTTTATTAAATATCTTAATATTCCAGAATCGTGCTAAAAATTATCTTAGCTTTACTGACATGCTTTATTTCCCTTACTAAACTTCTCTAAACTTATATACTTTAAGTCGGTCACAGTAAACTGAAATGAAAACACAACTTTTGACGGACCCTGTACCTGAGCTCGTGTATCTGACTTATGACACACTTGCACAAAATATTGATGAACATCTTCAGTCTGATGATATTATTGCTACCACCGGACGATTTTACTCAGCTCTGGACGACTTTCTTCAGCTTTGGGGAGGCTCTTGAAACTAAAGAGCTTTGGGTATATCCTTTAAAGCCTTCACTGATAAAGGTCTGTTTTAAGCTGTATATTATCGTCCTGTGGTAGCAAGACTAAAACAATACTCGATCGTACTGAATATACTAAACTCCGGGATCATGTAGGTGTATTGCGTGGCTATTCAGATGTACGGGTCAAAGGAGGTGTCATTCTGTAGCAGGTATCGTGTGTGCTAATTCATGACCCACAAAATATACGTGACACAGTAAGTGATATTCTGTAGAAAGTAGATTGTATAGAGGGTGGGCAGTGGAGGTAGTGTGTGTGATACTGTATTTCATGACCAAAAAAAAAAAAAAATTATAAAATGGATGTGGCTAAGGAAGTGTTGTTCTGTAGGAGATGGAGTGTGTGAAGGGTGCGCAGTGACAGAAGTTCAGCTGAGTGACACTAGAGGGACACCAACATTTAAGCGTCTGACACACAAACATTCAGAGATGAAGCTAAGCGGTCCACTGGCTGGCAACACATTGACAGTACAGCTTATCTGGGATATAAAGAATTACATTCTATATGGCTCTGGCGAGCTCGTGAGACCTATTCCTAAACGATTTATTTTGCACATTACATATCCTTCGTATGTCATTGATGCAAACTTACGTCGATAATAAAGAGATATGAACAGCATATACGAGAAAGTTGAGTTGTGATATGCAAAATAAATCGCCAAGTCGGAGGTGCTACGGTCTCATATACCACCTAGAATACTATACAAAGCCTGGCTCCTGATACACTAATGGACGCATTCTCGTTGACTACGGAGACTCACTAAGACCTCTCCCTCATTACTCAGTGAATGGCACATTGATTTTTTAAATGATATTTATGGAATTTATTCCTGCATCAGAGGGACGCACAGTATGTACAAAGGAATATTAATGTGTGATATGGAAATTATATCGAAATGGAAGAGGTACAAGAAAGCCTCCTAAGCTGACGAGAATACGGACCTACAGGACAAGACGGCGTGAGGGGGGAGGCTGTCGGTGGGTAACAGTGAGAGAGGTGAGGGGCCCAAAGGTCGCTCTAGCTCCTGCACCCAGCCTAGAGGGGGCCTGGCTGTCTGTTAGTGGCAGTGAAGTAGCCTTGGCCGTCGTACCTCTCCGTTGGGGCAGTTGTTTGGGGCGTTGGCGTGGGAGCACTGGGAGTTGCCGCAGTTGGCGCAAGACATCATTTCGTGGGAGTTTCTGTTCTCGGACGGCACTTCGCCTATGCCGCTACAAGGGTTGCCGTCTGTGCTCCCCGGACCACTCGACCGTTTCTTCTCCGCCTGTAACGAAACGCTGGAGGGTGACGCGGGCTTCACGCCATGCCCAGCCAAATTAATCAAAGCTACAAGCTGTGCTGGGCGGCATAGGCATGAAATTGATACTGATGCATGTTAAGCTGTAATGATTTAAGCTACTGAGCTTTACCCTGACTTAAGGCAATATATTGCACTATGAAAAGCCAGCTGTTTTGAGCAGAGCAAGATCGTTAAGAACCACTATGAAGGTGGCAAGCTGAGACCATATCGGCGAGGCGGCAGCTGAATGGCCTGCCAGTTAGTGAAGACGAGGGTCAAGTGGAAGCGGGTGTGAGTCAGGCGAGCCGAAGACTGACAAACACAGGTGGTGCGGGACAACTACTGCCGTATACAGGTGCCCAAATTGACCTTCAACAAAGTGTTAGGTTCAAATGCATAACTGAGGGAGCGGTGAGCGTGTGGTGCGGAACTGTTAGTGCGTCAGGAGGGTACTGAGTGCGGCGGTGCGTGAGGGAAGCACAAGGCAGCGGGTGGGAAGATGCTCAACGAGGGTCCCCGGGCCTCTCACCACAATAGCTGACTCTACGCGCATCAGACAAGCCTGCCTCACTCACATGCCTACTGCACACTCTCATATCTGCCTCACCCTGCCTCGCCAACATACTCTACCTACCAGATTATTTATCTCCCCCCACTGACCTGGCTGGCTGGCACTGACACATCTCTCACACAGACAAAGCCTGACACAAGTACCCGGTACGGTACGGTACGGCATGGTACGGTACCGTATGGATCATGCCCCAACTCACTCACTCTGCCTCACAGTTCATACTCTGTATACCTACTGCACGGTCGCAAATTTACAAATGGGATACCCTTAAAAATATTAACTGCGCATGCAGACATGCAATCGTCGCAATGGAATGCAAACTGGTATGCTTGATGTGAAACAAACTGTTCGATACTACCAATAAGGCACCAATTCATATCGCAAATGATGCTGATTAACGCTGTTTATAATGACAACATTCAACACTCTGGTGTCCTCCAACCAAGATTAGGAGAAGCAAGCACTCATTTTTTAAAGTATTATAAAGTTACTGTTAGTGCAGCTGAAGGCCGATGGATAACTATACACTACGGTACTAGTGTTGCCTCTGAGGACGGGAAGCACCTCCTCAGCTGAATAAAAAAGTCAATATTTATCGCGTCCTGAAAGACCTAATGATACCATAAAAGTTGACATAAAAGGCATATGACAACAAGTTCGTCATTCTTCCATTTCACAATTAGAGCTCGGTTACTCATTTTTATTTTTCGTAAAATGGTCCTGCCTCTCAACCCACATACTAAAGAGTGGACGCGTGTGTTCTGACCTGACAAAGATCCGTAACCCCTTCAAGCTCATTTGATGACACAAGTGAAATGTCGTTATACTGGAGGGTCGATCGGATATTAACGAAGGAGACGATTTCATACCTCATAAATAAGGCCCAAAGAATTTCACGCAATCATGGTTTTGTACTCAAGAAGTGGGAGTGGCCAAGTTCCCTCTAGTGAAAATATACTGATCACTTAGTTCAGTACTGACACAGCAAATTCTCTGAGGCTTAGCGGAAGAAAAAAGGCCAAAATGAACAACACAGCTCTGCTACAAGTGAACAATCGATATTCGTAGCCGTTGGTTTAAATATAACACGTTTATTTACTGTACTGGTCATATGCTCATAACAAAGGGGCAGCCTTCATGCCATATGCTAACTACTACAGAAAAATAACGCTGTCTGAATTTGTGATAAGTTTCTCCTCTCGTGATTTGCTCATGAGTGTTCTGTCTTAACGTCCAAGAGACACTTGACACTACAGTTCAAGACAAAGCCCTGATAATAACTCCTAGACCCCTGATACAAAGTCTTTCAGTCTTGGTACTGAGTCCTTGAGCTAAGAAAGTGTCCTACAGTCCTTATGAACTATCCTGAAATCTAAATACAGCGTCACAGACCTTTCATATAACAATCCTAGAGCTTTTTCATACAGCTCTAGAGTTTTGATACAATCTAGAGCTTCAAGTGCTACAGCTTTTACAATCCTAGAGTCTTGCTACTGCCCTAGAACCATAATACAGTCATACAGCCTTGTCGGAGTCAAAGAGCTTCAATAGACTCCTAAAACCTTGATACGTTCCTAGTGTTTTGATACAGTCCTAGTGTTTAGATAAGAGTCCTAGAGCTTGATAGTCCTAGAGTCTTCAGTCCTACAGTTGTGATACAGTCCAGCAACACTGACAATCCTAGAGCTCTGACACAATCGTAAAGCCTTCATATAGTTATAGAGCTTCGGAATAGTAATAAAGTTTAGATACCTCTTGAGCCTTGAGAGTCACAGAGCTATGATAGTTCTAGATCTAATAGTCGTAGAGCTCTGATAGTCCTAGAGCTATGATAGTCCTATAGTCTTGATTGTCCTTGTACCTTGATACAGTACTTGAGCCTTGAAACAGTCCTAGACCTTAGTATATCAGTCGGAGAATCTTTTTAGTCCTTTAGTCTAATTACTTCACCCTAGAGTCAAGATGCAGCGCCCCACAACATTTCTAAAATTCTCCTAGCGCCTTAACGTAGTACTTGAACCTAAATAGAGTCCTAGAGTCTTAAAATAGTCCTGGAACCTTAACGTAGTTCTAGAGCCTTCAAAGTGTCCTTGTGCTTTGACAAAATATTCTGAAGGCGAGGAGAGCAGGCTGACGGGAAGGCGGGTGAGCTCCATACCAATACAACGTGCCGTATTATTAACCACTTCAGTCTAATGACGTCTAATTTTCTATTCTTGCTACTTACAGACGATTTTTTCAGCCTACAAATTACCTCTATTACTGAAGGAAAATAACTGGACATTATATTTAACCCCTCCACTTCGGCAGGTCTCTCCGCAGCTGATTAAAATCATCTGTAATTAGTATGAATAAACAAACTGCAATCGGACTAAAAGGGTTAAAACTGAGGCCCCGAAGGGACGGGCAAGCACCAATTTTCTATCAGTCAGTGATTATTATGACGACTGTAGAATATAACTGACTTCACCATCCCGCTGCTGAATGCGCTCTATTTTGTGGCATGCAGGCTTACAACATCGAATACTCACATCGCGACCATCAACATCAAGACCATAAATATCATCATCAGTTTCATAAAAGACTTTAAGAGGTTATGGGTTGGCAAACACCTTTGCAAACTCAGTTTTTAACAACAGGGCCAAAAAGAGCCGTATTCTCGTCGACTTGGGAGGCTGTCTAGCACTTCTTCCTTACTAGTTTTTCTGCAGCTAATAAATCCTTGAATCAGATGACGCATTTTACGGGTGTATTCTTGAAGGGGTTAGAAAACGAGTACTAGAAAACCACCTCCTAAGCTCAAGAAAATACGAAAAAAATAAAGAAAAGGAGAGGCATGCACACTGGCTCCCAACACCTCAACTTCCGCTACACCGTGCAAGAGAAAGGGGGAGGGGGGGAGACACAGGCCATGCAACCCCTCCCCTTTATAAAACTCCCCCCTACCACCGTCATGCAGTACGTACAGTCGGAGATAAAAGCTGGCCTACTACTATCATACTGTATATCATCACACTTATGGCATGTCCGTCACTTTCCATCCTAAAGCATCACATCAAACAGCATCACAGGCACCGTATCAAGGAGCATCAAATTTGTGGGCTTAGAAACATGCCAAGCCTCTCTCAGCCTTGCAATATTAGCCAGCAGAGGAAATGTGAGAGACAGAAGAGGTGAACCATTAGGCGAACTTTTACCCCCGACTGTGCATATCCCAAAGCCATATCCCAGTACAGTATGAGGCTTTCTAGCACGTCTTCCTTAGTATTTTATTTCTATAGTTAGTATGTTAATCCACTGGTACTATTAGGCTTCCAAGTACCTCTTCCTCTCTTCTCGTATGTTAATATTTTAGTGTTTCGGTATTTATACGGATGCAAATGCTGTGTCAGAGGTGCAGTATGCAGCATAAATTGCTTTGGACGAAATGGTAGACTAGTACGATAATACCTTCGTGTTTTGGTATTTATGCAGTCTATATCGATATGAAAATGATATAACTAACACATAAAGAGATGAATATGACGTACTATGTAGAATAAATTAAGGAAGAAATGCTTGACAACCTCCTTAGCTGATGAAACGGCCTCTAGTCACTACCAGCATAACTCCTCCGACACCGTAATGTGTTCTTTAAAGTTATTCTCGCTACTTCCAGACGATTTTATTCAGCTTTACAGAGTCCCTAGTGGTGATGAGGTTAATGAAAGCTTTATCTATCCCTTCCAGTTCGATCACTGTATCTGAGGCTGAATAAAATCGTCTGGATGAGGGGAAAAAAGATATCACCGTCCTGAAGTGAGGTAAAGGGACAGGCAGGCAGGCTAAGAACACCGTCATGCTTGGAGTGCGGAGCTTTAACACATAACAAGCATAAGGCCCGTGCTCTAGGTGGCATAGGAGGCTACGTGGCACTTTTTCTTTGGCAATTAATTCTACACATTCCATTTCCACATTCTTTTGTAATTCATCCATACCATATCGATATCAAAAGTTACATCAACATACACGATAATGTCTGGGTGTAATATGCAGAATAAATCGCAGAGGGAGAGGTGCTACGGAGCCTCCTACACCAGGCAGAATATGGCCCTAAACCCCATCTCACTCGTGCCCTGCGTTGCCATCTCAACCTTGTTACTGTACTGGAATTTTTGCGAATTAATGGATTCTTCCATTCTATTCAGGTTGCCATCAGACGATCCTATTCGAGTTTGCAGAAGGGCTTCTAACAGTGAAGCGGGTAACTGAAGGCTATATCAATCTTTCTAACAATGAAGAAGGTAAGTGAATGCTGTACCTAACTTCTAACAATGAAGAGGGGAGTGGAAAGCCATAACAAATTCCTCCAGTTTGATATTCACTCCTAACCTGAATAAAATCGTCTGGCAGTAGCAAGAGTAATATATATATATATATATATATATATATATATAATAGGACCTCAAATTTCAGGAACTGAAAATTAACTAAGTGGAGATGGCAACATGGAAGGGAGGGAGGCATGGGAGGGGAGGTGGGGCGTTATGGGAAGAAAAAAAAATGGTGAACAGTGCTGACCAAATGGGAGAGGAGGAAAAGGGAATGGGAAGGAACGGAGGGAAAGGGATGGGAGGATAGTAAAGAGGAGGGGAAAGGGAAGGCAGGGAAGGGAAAGAGGGTGGGTGGGAGCAGGGGGAAGCCACGTATTGTTGACTGTTATCATGACTGTGTCTAACTGAAGTCCTAAAGCAATGAAGCACTGTTTGGTTACAAGCGGGACTGTGAACTTTGCCTCCACTGTACTTCTGAGCTGTGTCGCATTCCTAAGGCTGTGCATAGTAATGATTCTCTGGCTGGCCTCCAAATCTGTCCCTCCATAATAAGGAAAATAATATTGGGCTTAGGGATGGTTAGAGCGCTTCCATGTCCCCTTGGTCTGTAGCCAATGGATATATATATATATATATATATATATATATATATATATATATATATATATATATATATATATATCAGTTATCAATAAATTCCCCCTCACATACACACCAGTCTCGTCCATCCTTAGCGCTCAGGCAGTAATGGTAGCTGTCTTCGGAGATCTCGTAACGCCTCTTCCATGGCGATTTATCATATATATCACGCCTTAATGTGATGCATACTAGTGATGCAAACCGTGATGACATTAAACATGTGTGCACTGCATATAAGAGAAAGGTGTAAAACAGAAAATAAATCACTGGGGAAGAGGTGTTTCGAAATCTCCAAAGCCTCCTAAAATACAACTCAATGGCCCGTACTTTCGTGTGCATATTGGGCTTCCTCGCACCTCCCCCTTAGCGATTTATTTTGAATGACTCACTTTTGTCTTTTATGCTACTTACATTTTTAATTATCGACGGGGATTCCTTCAACATTATAAAGAGAATATGAAAGTGTCGTTTGCAGACATAAAAAGATAAGGACGAGGTGTTATGGAGCTTAGGGGGTTATGGAGCCTTGTAAATATTAAAGCAACATAACTGGAAAACAGTAAGGCCAGAAATGGAAAATAAATCGCTGAAGAAGTGGTGCTACGGAATCCCCATTAGCTACTCAGAATACAAGCCTCTAACGGTAAGCTTCTGCATACCAGTCACGAAGCAGGTGGTCGGTGCACACATCCTTGCTTTATGTGCAGCTGGGGACATAAATATCGATCACTTCAGTGCGATAAACACAGGGACAGTGAGTGATGGCTTTGAAACCCTGTGATACAATCTATGGAGTCCAACAAACCTTGCCGAATAGTATGTAGGAGTTTCATATTTGTTCGTCTTAAGAGTGCATCGATATCCCTGTTCGCAGCTGTACACGGCTCTTGCCAGTCACTACGGGCTATGAGGTTACCAGGGCACAAGCTACGTCTAAGGGTCGTACTATGAAAACTGAAAGCGCCAAGGTGTGTAGAACCCCATTATCTGCTGTATCTGGTCAATTTTCTTCTTCTTTCGGCTCCTCTCTTCCATCCAAACACTTCTCAGTTTGGGTGTCACTCCTTCATTTCTTCACCAGTTCGCTTTAAACATGGTACAACTGTATCTTGGGTATATACCATCAGATGCCATTTTCTTTTTCTTTTTTTTTTTATTTAGACAGTTTAAATGGTTATATGGGGGTCAAAGATCAGATCATATAAGCATAAAATGTGGAATCATATGTTCTAATACGATCATTAATCATCATGACAATTTGTAAAAAAAGATGTCTGTACTGTGGCTATGTGGAGACCATCAAGCATTACCTTGGCAATGTTGACAATCTGTAATTACGGATATTTTTTGAAGCATGTGGCAATGACAGAACAAGTATGATCTGTAACGTTTTTGACTCGTCTGTGTAATGTGTGATGCAGGTCAAGTGTTTATGAAACAAGTAATGGCGATAAAACACATCTGACCTTAATGCATCCGTCTGACTACCATTTGTAATGTGGGATGCAGGCTGATTAAGTAGGTGTTCAGTACATGAGCATCAGAATACAGGGTTGCTTACAGCTTGGCACATTCCGTTTCAATAATACACCCGTAACCACTACATCTAATGGGTGGCACGGGTGAGGCGAGGACAGTGCACATCTCTTGCTATGTACAGTACAGGACTCTTGACCGTATCCTTGTTCGCATTGGCTTCATAGTATCTCTTATTTAGCGATTTATTTTCCATCTAACACCACCCTTTCTCCTGAACATTATGCATAGCTAATATCAACGCAGTTTGCAACAGTAACATACAAGAGAATTAATATGATGTGGTAAATAAATCACTAAGGAAGAGGTGCTACGAAATCTCAGAAATTAACAATAGCCCATTCCAAATTACACTCTTCCATGACACATTTTCCACACATGCCCATACTCAATTACCCTAACCCTATCGCCAGTAATTATAGTCCATTACAAAATAGAATTATAATTACCAGAGACAGAATTTGAGTGTAGGACTAAGGACAGGTGTTACAAGATGTGAGGCGTGGCCGAGGAAAATTCTAACATGAAATAGGCTACACAAACACGGCCCTCTTATCAGTGACTCTAGGGTATGGGGCTGCTGGAACAGAGGCTACGAACTAAGTCACTACGGCTACTGGGTGATGTGGGTGAGGCTGTGGCCCCATGCAGGTGAGTTGTGAATGTGGGGGCACGGTGTGTGGCTCTACTGGAACTACTCTGGTCTGTCAGTGAGTGTCTGTGTGTGGGACACAAGGCCGTATTGTAGATGGCACTCTGGCCTTCGTAGCACCCTTTTCTTATCGATTTATTATGCCTAATACACCTTCATATCCTCATTTATGCTGTTTTGATACATACTTTGTCTCAGTGTCGCACATGAGGATATAAATGCGTAATGGGTAAAATAAATCGCTGTGAATGAGATGCTATGAAATCCCCGAAGCCAACTATAAACACAGGTCATGTTGTGGAGAAACTAGGCTACTCTCGAGGCAACACTGAGAACATGGCGGGTCACAGGAGCGTCACGTCAAGGTGGGGAACATTACGCTGCTCCTTCACACCTAACCCGCGGACTCTGACACTCAGGAACATCCCATGGTTTTATCCGGGGTGACAGATAAATTGCGCCGTACCATCTCGTGATTCGTGGGGACGGCTCAGGCTGCTGTTCTGAGTAGCACAGACATTTTGGCTGTTTTATGAAATTACAGAATAACCATGCAATCGATGGATGTGGAAAAACAGACACTATATAGGATGAAAAGGGTTATATAATATAAGAATCAGAAAATGATGCAGAATAGACACTGGTAACGCTGACTAACCCGTTCCTGCAACACACGAGATACACAGACAATCTCACGTGCCCCTCCTCAAAACACCGATAATCCATCCTCCACAAAACTGGGCCAGAAATACCCATTGGTGCAACTGCTGGTGAGGGAGAAAGGGACCCTGACGTGACGCTCTGTGCCCTGCCCCGAAAATGTTTACTTACAAGGTAGTCCCTCTACAAAGGGGGCCAAGAGGGAGAGTCAGAGAATAATGGAGTATTAATATGAATGCAAGAAAACCAGCTGAAGGTTCAAATATAAATCAAGTATCTGCAATATTCCTCATTCATTTTGTGCATGGCCACAAAATCACTATCAGCTGATTATTCAATATATAAATCACGTATCTACAATATTTCTCATTTCTTCTATGCATGGCCAGAATTCTTTATCAAATCAGGTTCTAAAACACTGCTACACTAATTTACTTCATGAAATAACACCGACTAAGGCAGGATGTGGGCAGCTACTCACAGACACGAGGTTCTAAGAGTGAAGCACTACCTGGCTACAGCACCTGTCAGGTCACACGCGGAGAGGGAGGGGGAACACCACACACACGGCCTCTCTGTCTATCATCCTAACATCACAACTATAGTTTTTCACCTTAACTTGGCCCAGATTCTCGTCTTTTGGAGTTTATTTCACACAGCTCAATGAAAAAAAAATGCTACGACTCATCCTTTCCACGGCATTTCTTCATTTCTATGGCTATATTCTTGTTATAATTCAGCGTTCAATATGGAGAGATGTCTGCCAAGTTAAAGCGAAAAGAGTATACCTACACAGCCTTCTCAACCACAGCATCGAAGTACAGAGACAAAAGTTCGCCTACAAATCCACCTTGTCCACTTTCAATTTAGGCATGTTAGTCACTTTCTTCCCTGGCCTACTAAACCACTGCGTTTGCTTGACACTTAAAGCCTTCACTCGGTGTTTTATTTCACACTTGGTTCTTACTATTGCCAGACGGTTAAGTTCACCTTATGGCAGACTTTTCGAACTGAAAGGGTTAGTTATCATTAGCCCCTTCACTGCAAGACGTCTACCCTCAGATGAATAAAAATCGTCTAGAGGTAACAAGAAAAAGAAAAAAAACGAAATTCCTGTGAATGAAGGGGAAGGGCTTGTTTTTCACGTTCCTCCCTGGCGTACCATATCAAAGACAATCATCTATGGGCAGAGAAATATTCCAACTTTTTTTTTTTTTTTCCTTCAGATTACGAATATCAGCCAGGGGGATGGAGGAATGGAAAAATTGATGAGGTGAAATACTGGGCGAACTTTTGTCTCCCACTGTCCACGGAAAACTTGCCACCCACACCAGTACAAATTCCATCAAATGTTTCTCCAAGAGCAAAATGTCATTCACAATGCATGCACAAACTGGGTACCCTTATTACTCATCCATTTCATTTATTTATTTATTTATTTATCTGAGAACATGATAATTCGGGAGAGATAGGGTTCTGGTTTAACGCTATGAATAAAATGACATATTCTGTTGGCTTATCGTTGTTACCTCAAGATGACTCCATGAATCTTAGGGGAAACCTTTTTTGTAGTGAAGAGGCCAACAAAAGCTGAATCTAACCCCTCCCCCGTTCGAAACAGCCTCTCTTCAGCTGAATAAAATCATCATAATGTAACAAGAATTAAAACAGAGAATATGTCAAGGGATTAAAGTGGTTTACCCTTCATCCCGAAGACGTAGTTTCATTTATTCTCGCTGTCTCCAGACCAATTCCTTCAGCCAAGGGAGAAAATTTTCGAATTGGAGGGATTAGATGCATTATTAACCCTTCCACTACAAGATATTTTCCCTGAGCTGAATGAAATCGTCTGGAGGAAGTGAGAATGAAAAAAGGGAACACGTCATCGGACGGCAATTGTCAGAGAAACACTGACTGGTGTGGGTGGATAGTTTCAGGATCGTGCTCTAGATGACATAGGAGGCCTCATGACATCATTATCTCAGCGATTTATTTTGCATAATACACCTTTATATTCTCCTGTATATTATTTACAGCGTTCTGATATCGACACTGTCTGCATTGACAATATAAAAGAGGGTACTGAGATGTAATTTGCAAAATAAA
>NC_136998.1:28944996-29022496 GCF_032717465.1 Coenobita brevimanus
CAGTTACAGTGAACCACTCTTCTCTCCTCACAAATTTCACATATCGATTATAGCGAAAAAATACTGTCGAGGAAAGAGCAAATTTTAGCCAGTTAGGTGATATAATCCAAGCCTTGTAGTGGATTAAAGTATTCAATCTGAGTGCCGTGTATGCTTACTAATGTCGTGCTTACTGACGAAGTTCTGAGTACTAAGCTTGAAAATACGTCAATTGTAATGGACTATACGGCATCAGTCATTACAAAACCACACCGCAGATTGGTTAGATTATTATTATCATTATTATTATTATTATTATTATTATTATTACTTAAATCTTACAAACAAACGAGAGGAGGAGAACGAAAACAACACAAATACTCGTAAGGAGAGGAATGGATGAGGACGAAGAAGATGAACTGCAAAAACAGAATGAGTATGAAAGAAGGAAGAAAATGGGGAGGAAGGGGGGCAGGAAAGAAGGCTATACAGCGAAAAAGACACGATGATCAAGCAGACATAAATACAACGTAATGATCAGTAAAATAACACTCTTCAAGGAGGGGGAAAAAGGCACATAAGACAAAAATGAAATCGGGCTTCGCAGAAAAAAAAAAAAAAAAAAAAAGAGATCTGTGGAAATTTGAAAAGGTACAAATTAATGATGAGGGTATTATGAGGTTAAGTAATTGGAAGAAGGTGTGAGCAGTGGCATAAAATTTGAGTTATAAGGAGGCAGGTTAATTATAAAATGAGAAAAAGGTAGATGAGTCAGAAATAGGTTTGTCGAGCTGAAATGAGAAGATGAGTGAAACTAAAACAAATCGTCAGGACTGAAGCAAAAGTGAATTCAGATTAACAGAATCCAATGCGAGATCGACGGGGAAAAAAAAAAAAAAAAAAAAAAAAAAAAGTTTCTCCGGCAAAATACAATGAAAATAAGATGCCAAGGTGAAATAAGTAAGCAAATATCAATGCAAACGAACAGAGTTGGGGCAAAGGAAGGGAGAGAGAGAGAGAGAGAGAGACTAAAGGCTGGAGAGGGGAAAAAAGAGTAAGAGTTAGAGAAAAAGGGAAGGAAAAAGGGAAGATGGAAGTAATTGACAGGTGAAAAAGGTAAATAGACAAGAGTACAAAAGGTAAGAGTTTGAGGCAAAGGGAAGGAAGAAGGCAAGGGAAAGGGTGGACCAGAACAGCAACAGACAGGACAACCAAGGTGTGGTAGTGGTATTTAATAGTAATAATAATAATAATAACAGGTGGTTGTAGTAGTAGTAGTAATAGTAGCAGTTGCTGTTATTGTAGTAGTAGTAGTAGTAGTAGCTGCAGCAGTAGTAGTAGTAGTAGTAGTAGCTGCAGCAGCAGTAGTAGTAGTAGTAGTAGTAGAAGTAGTGGAAATAGCATTTGGGAAACAGTGCTCAGAGTAGTAATAGTAGTTGCAATAGTGTTAGTAGTTGCAGTAATAGTACAGTAGTTGCAGTTGTAACAGTCCAGTGTCAAAATCAATGTTTGTGCCTTTGGTGGAAGCATATTTTGGTGGGAGGATGAGGGGTGGTGGAGGGGGGCCAGTGGCTGGGAGGTGGGGGAAGGAGGGGGTTTTAGGAGGCTAGTCATGGGCAAGAGAATAGGTGAGTTGTGGGTGAATGGGCTAGTAGGCGGAGTCAAGGTGAGGGGAGTAAGAAAGTGGGCTAGGTGGATCGGAGTATGGGCTGGTGGGCGGGAAGGTGGGCTATGTTTCTATGAGTGATTGGGTAGTGGGCAGGAGAGTGGGCTATATGTTAGTGAGTGATTAGGCTAGTGGGTGGGAGGGTGGGCTATATGTTGGTCAGTTACAGGCTAGTGGGCGGGAGGGTGGGCTATATTTTTGTGAGTGAGCGGGCTAGCGGGCGGGTTCGAGGTGAGGGAGGCGGGCGGGCGGGAGTTATACAAGGGTGCCGCTTGCAACAACAACACCACACGACCACACCACAGGGCCAACCAACACAGCACGAGAAGAGGCCACCATCAGGAGGCCACACATTAAACCGACACCTACCCAGCCGCTTACCAAACTCAGACCAATCCGGTGAATGGCCTGCGGGATGCGCTGGAAAAGAGAGAAGGACAAAAGCAACAGTGTTAGAGGGAGATGTCTGCAGCCACCAGGTATAAAGGGGGAAAAAAATTTGTCATATAATTCATCTTTTAGCATAGTAACTTGTGGCTAGGAGGGAAAAAAGGGGAAAAATATTTACTAAGACTAAAGCAATATTATCTAGGAGTAAAGCAACAGTATAAAAATGATCCTTCCATAGCCACAAGATATAAAAGAAAACAAAAATTCATCTGCAGGCTGTGATGGAAAAATATGATCTGGAAGAGGAGAATATAGTAGCAGGGGAAAAAACAACTCTATTATGTAGGAAAACAGAGGTGATATATCCACGGCCATCACTTACAAGAGGAAAAAAACTTATCGCATATCACCTTCCTGTACAAAAGGTGGCGGCTGAGATGAAGAAAGAAAATAGTCAAAGATGGAAGAAAACACTCATAGGAAAGAAGTCCGCACCACACACTCATAAAAACAATTGTCGCATATTTTTATCTTCCAGTGTAAATGGTTCTGCTGAGGTAATTGTGTAGAGTAAGAGCCCAGGCGTCCCAGTCACCAACTATAAAGACAAAAAATTATTCAGAGTGCCAATGAAGATGAGAGAGAGAGAGAGAGAGAGAGAGAGAGAGAGAGAGAGAGAGAGAGAGAGAGAAGAATCGTCAGGACAGAGAGTAAAGTGAACTAGTAGTAATATCAGAGAATAAATTAGATAAGTACTAATAAAAAATAAGTCACAATTTTGTTCACGATGCAGAAACCACGAAAAACACGAAATAATTTAGCTTTAAATGCACCTGAGCACTGATTAACCACATCTAAGCATTCATTAACCGCACTTGAGCACTCATTAACCGCACCTGAGCACTCATTAGCCGCACCTGATCACTCATTAATCGCACTTCATCACTCATTAACCGCACTTGAGCACTCAGTAACCATCACGTGAGCACTCATTAACCACAAGTGAGCATTCTTTAACCGCACCTGGGCAATCATTAACCACACCTGAGCACTCATCAGCCGCACCTAAGCACTCGTTAACCGCACCTCACCATCCATTAACCACACCTAAGCATTCACTAGCGGCAATTGAGTACTACTAACCGTAAGTAACCACACGTTAACCGCTCCTGGACACCCATTAATCGCTCCTCATCACTCATTAACTATACCTGAGAACTAATTAAAAGCACCTGAGGACTCATTAACCATTACCTGAGCACTAGTTAACCGCAAATGAGCACTTATGAACAATGACCTGAGCACCCATTAACCGCACCTGAGCACTTATATTACCTGGAAACAACTACCCTCACCTGAACACTAATTAACCTATGCCCTCACCTGCGGGGGCATACTTACCACCACTACCACGTATTCTTTGGTTCACCTTATATTTTTCCATGCCAGTGATCACACGAACAGCAAGAGATATGGCAGAACAAGAGATATGGGAAAATAAAAGACTTGGGAAAACAAAAGTCATGGGTGAACAAAGGACAGGGAAGAACAGAGACACGGAAAAAACAGAGACAAGGAAACCACACAGGAAACAAGAAACATGGAGGAACAATCGAGACACAGAACACATGGGAAAGGATAAGACATGGGAGAACAAGAGATGAGAGAACAAGAGACATGGGAGAGCAGGAGTCATGGGAGAACAGGAGACACAGGAGAACCGCTGCCTTGAAACTGCGGAAGAATATGGTGAAGTTCATTTTTGTAATGTCACCTCTGTAAATATAACCTAGAGCTCTTTGACTACACATACTAATTTACTATCTATGGCTTGTATAATGGGCAGACTGCACTACAGTATGAATGTACTCGAGCACATAACGTACAGTACTATTTATTACCTACGCTGTGTAATTAATATAAGAAGGTAATCAGATACATTAAAAGTGTAACATTGACAATCATTAAACACGACTCTCTTAACTACTGTACGCTACACGCTGTTTAGCTAAAGATATGCTATGATCTATGTGTGATGAGATCTATGTCTCCTATTACTACCAAGCGGAGCTACACCCCCATAAAAAATCACACACACATACATGCAATCAACCAGAACAACAAAGCTGCTTCTAGCCAGACCCTTCGAGATGCACGACTGAACTACAGCACATGAAAATATACATTTTGTACATTTCACTCAAGAGAAAGGGATGGGGAAGGGAGGAAAGAGGCAAATCCGTTCCCCTCCACCGTCACATACCCATTGAAATCAGGCCTGTGTCATGCCCTCTCTTGCCAGCCGCAAGCTCCATGTAGTCGCCAAATATGTAATGTAGTATTATCTAAATATTCATTCAATCTTTTGTTTTATATATATATATATATATATATATATATATATATATATATATATATATTTATATATAGTATTTATATATTTATATGTATATATATATATATATATATATATATATATATATATATATATATATATATATATATATATATATATATATATATATATATATAATTCAGGGTTCAAGGGTATCTGTTCTATCAATGCTCTGGTTAAAGGTTCATACCCTTACTATCATCATCGCTAAATGTGACTGTGGAAGAGGATATACAGGAGTGAAGATACCGTTGGTTAGCGTTTTCACAAAAAGTAGTGACCTTTCACCATTACAAAAAACCTGGTCTGTCTTATCAATTAATTCAGTCACAGTCTATTCCCTTTCTGTATAGAAGAGTTAACTTGATAAACATCCCAAACCACATCCAGCTCAGTTGACGGCCAAGTGTAATCCGACTGAGTGTTGATCTGCCACATAGCTAAGGTTTGTCAAAATATCATACAATCACGTCCTAGTATTCATGTAGTGGCAGTGACCCAGTTCGTCAGGTGTAAACAGACACTATTCCACGTCATCCAAGCGTCATTAGCCTCAATTTGTCCTCCACCTTCAGATTTTTTTGGATTGGAGGGACTAACTACTAAACCTGCTCACTACAGGACGTCTCTTCTACGCTGAATACAACTGCCTGAAAGAAGAGTGGAAATAAACGCACGAAACTGTACTGGAAGGAATGGCAGTGAACACTACAGATGCTGCCTTAGATTTAAAAAAAAAGAAACCAAGAATTTCGTTCACTTGTAATCACGGGTTCACTGTCTACAAAATTATGGCTAAAAAGCAGTCCCTGGTTCAGTGTCCACAGTACAAGTAAAACTGACATGACAACCGTGAAAACCCAAGCATTGCATTCAGTTAACCTTTTCCATAATATGCCGCATTTTTTACTTGATTCTTGCCACCATCAGACGATTTTATTCAGTTTTTAAGAGTCTTATTTCAGTAATGTGGTTAATAAATATCTCGATTCGTTTCTAGACTTAAATCCTTTCTCCTAAGCTAAATGAAATCGTCCGTGGCTGCGAGAAGAAATTAGAAGACAGCATAGTGGGTGTAAAAAAAACATTAAGGTAACAACACTATAACTTATCGTTTTAACCTGACAAGGATCCTGACCTCCTTCAACTCGGCTGATTGTCATATATAGACAGATACACCAATTCCTACATCATACATAAGGTCCATCAAATATCATGCAACCACGATTTAGCATTCACGTTGTGGAGGTGACTCAGTTCCATCAAGTACAAACTAACAACACACTTTCAACATCACAGGCAGCAGGTAATAATCTACGTAAAACATGGGACCTGAAGGCCACAGAGAGCAGGTAGTAAATTAATGGCTGGGAATTAGTTAACCCCCTCATGGTCAATACAACTCTGGCACTATTCTGGCTAACTGTAGACGATTTTATATGAACAAAGTGAGACACAGGAGCCTGCGTGTTATAGCTGATTCGGTGAAAGCTAACCTGTGGCGCCGAAGGAAGGTTTCTATGGTGTGTTTGCTATAACCTGACTAAAATCCCTAACCCATTTTAGTTCAGGTGATGGCCAGGTTTAATGAGACTGGAAGGTTGATTTGCCTGATAACCAATGGGACTTATCGCTATTTAACAAGTATCCCGTCACTACCTGGTTGGCGGTGTGAGAAACAGCTGTCAGGCCTGCTCTGAGCCGGCATTACCAAGCTTTATATGAACTTCTTTTCTCTGTAGCTCTGGTGTTGCACAATATACTAAAGTTTAAATCAGTCAATCACAGATGGCTCTAGACTCAAACTGCAACTGTAAACTTTCAAACCGAAGTAATATACACAGAGCACTAGTCAAAGAAAGGCTTAGAAATATTTATACAAAGCTGTACATAATACTGATGAATGTTGATGGATTTAATAATTTACGTACAACGGCAGAGCGGTCCGTAAAATAAATAGGGTATGTAGTCGGGCGAAGCCAATTCACTGAGAAAACTCCATCGTTGCCACCTTGGCGATCAAGTTAAAATCTCTGCCTACGTACTCATACATAGGCTACTCTTTTGAATTAAAAAAAAAAAAAAGTTATCAAGAGAAAACATGTATTCCAAGCATTAATTTCAGCACCTGGTGGATATCAGTATATGTCAAACATCAGCAAATGCTTGAGACTGGCTGCACTTTTAAGTAGGAGAATTCGGCTGATCAAAAGCTGGCAACCTTCTTTATCTTGCGTTGAAAAAACTGTACCTTGCATATTTTGTGTTTTATATTCCATGGAACAAAACTGCCTAAATCAAGGGCAGTAACTCTTTGATATGTAAATACTCGAATTAATTCTGCTCATCCATAAAAACGCAGTGGTATATACAATGCTGCATAAACATATGTATTTAGTCTCTGACTCATAGTATCTCCCAAGGTTTCGACAGACTGAATGTTTGTAAATGCGTATCTGTTTTGCAGCAGATCTAGTGTTCACTGATTTACGCTCAAATGATGCACGGTATTATCTGCAATAGCTGGGCTTACAAGGAAAAGAATTTCAACATAAAATTTGGTGAGGTTAGCTCAAAGTATGCTGGTGATACTGTCCTGCAACCAATCCACGGCAAGATGACAAACCTTCTCTCGGCGTCAGAGGTGTACTTTGGGTAACCATTATCCTTCTCCATAGCGAGAACAACAGCAGTATTATATTCTGGCTGACCCCGGCTATTTTATTTAACTGAGAGTGAATCATGGGACTCTGAGAGTATTAAGGGGGAGATGACCCTAAAATACTGAAAAATTAGCGATTTTTAAAAACCTTTCCTGCTGCTATCAAAAATATGTGTCGTGGTGGGTGCTGTCAGCCGAACAATACATACTCTGCAGTGAAGTGCCAGTGCGCCTTTTCCCTAGGACGCATACTGTGAATCGAAATTGATTCTTGTCTCTTGGCGTCCCCTCAGGAGCTGTTACTTATAATTACTGTGTCTGTGATCTGATCTGGCGTTTATGCATGAGACACTTTGAGGAAAGTTCCAGCAGGAATTTCCCACTGCGTGTACAGCCTTCAGCATCCACAGTTGTGCCCAAGATATCGAAGGAGTTGTACGTCTTAACTGTCCTCAGCCCTGCATAGCTGTTCTTTATAATCATTTTCCTAATTTGGCTGCAATTATTATAGAACTCACGGTCATAAACGTTTACAGAATTGCATGTCATTTGTATTCAAATGACTATGATACTGCAAGCTGAACTTTTTTTTCTTTCACCTCATGATTACCATAAGTTTTACCTCACTTTTACATCAACCAACTTATATGAAACTTTCACACCTTATAGTAGTCACATTGCTCTGCATGTTAAAAATTATTCCAGTGCTCTCCCCAGCCCTGTCCTAGGATTACAACACAGCAGAGGGAAGGGAGGGACAAGAACAGCTGGCTTCAGTGGAGTCTGCAAAGAGGCACATGGGGGCACTTTTAGAGTGGCATTCTCACTGGTTATGGAGGCTCCTGAACCCCCATTTCTTACCCATTACTTTTGCATAAGGCACGTTAACGATTTCTTGTGTGTTATTTATCAAATCCTTGTCGATATTAGGCTCCTGAATCCGGGTGATATATTTTTACGTTATTCCTGCTGCTCCTGGACGATTTTATTCAATTTAGGAAAACCTCTCACACTGAAGGGATTTATTTACCACCCGGCTTGAAAAGACGTTCTTAAAGAAGCAAAATCGTCAGGAGACTGCAAGAATAAAATGAAGAAGACATCCTTACCTGAATGGGATTAAATATTTATAACATACAAGAGAACAATAAGATGTTATATGCAAAAAAAACTAGTACGGAGCAGGGGGTAGAAAGCTTCCTAACCACTTGAGAAAACCATCCATGCGGATGGGGCAACATGTACACGATCAAAAAAGAAAATGGCGACTGACACTATGAAAAAAAAAAAAAAAACACACACACACATAGAGAAATGTCTTCTCGGCACAGAGAAGCACTCATGAAGACGGGTCACCACGGGCCTCATTTTCGTGAACTTGGGAGGCTTCTCAGCACCTCTGTTCTACCGATTTCCCTTGAATATTACGCCTCGGTTGTCACGTTTATGCTGCTTCCATCTATTTAGTAATGACATGGATTGCATAAACAGAGATGATAGAATGTTACCTTGTATATGCAGAATTTAACTAGTATGAAACAGGTGCTAAAAAGCCTCCTAAGCTGACGGGAATACTGGGCCACATCAGGACAAAAAACACGGCAACAGAGACGAAGACAAACAACACAAAGAGAAATGTCTACTTTACTCGTGTCTGAAGTGGAGAAGGGAGACACAAACATCCATGGCACCTGTGTGTGTATGTGTGTGGGTGTGGTGTGTATGTGTATGTGTAGGAGTGGCTATAAGGCTAGAGGAAGACATTATGACAAGTCCAAAAACGTGTGATAAAATGTTTAGGGGTTGATAATATTATGTACTTGTAATACTCCGAGGACGTATTTTGCATTTCAATCTTCCTAACCCCTGACGATTTTCTTAAATTGTGGAGAAATCATTTGTAGTGAAAGGCTTACACACTGCCTCCCCATCACAACATCTCTCATTAAGCTAAATAAAATTGCCAGAAGGTAGCAAAAATAAACTGCAAAATACGTCACTGAAGTGAAGGAATTAAAATACTTGATTATGATTTAAAAGTAACCTACTGATCAATATGAATTATCTGAAAGCTTAACCACTGCACTCCGACTACATAATCCATATTTAATTCTTGCTGTTATCAGACGATTTTTGTCAGCTTTGGAGGGTGCTGTAGAAGAGAATGGGTTAGTAAAATTGTATCTAACATCTCCAATTCAAACAACTAAATAAAATCGTCTGAAAATAACAAGAATAAAGTACAAACACGTTATAGGAGTGTAGGGTTAATGCAAAGTGGAAAGCAGCTGAAAATAGAAGATCACTATATTGGGATGTCCATATTATAGTCACATCTATATCACACAAATGTATAGTTCTTTCACCTAAACTTGGCCCAGATTTTCGTCCTTAATATGTCACCCGAGTCAGTGCCAGAAACATACAAATGCTACGGCTACACATCCTTTTCATAGCACTCCTTCATGACTAGAATCACACTCTATGGTTAGTCTACTGCTAAAACTCAACTATCAGGATGTGGAAATGACAATTTGAGGCCAAGTTACAGTAAAGTGGGTGTAGCAGGAGGTAAATTCATTAAGAGAACTGCTGGATATAATACCTGTATAACCGCATTTTCGCCCGGCATGTAGGCAATGTTGTGCTTGGGCCTCTTGCGCCCCACGTAGTTCACAGCCACGAACTCAAGCAGGGACACGTAAATGAAGAACATGCATACTCGGTCCCACATGTTGATGGCCTCCAGGTTGGACACGACGGGAAGGGAGGAACGGAAGCTGTTGGAGGTGGTGAAAAAGTTGAGCATGGTGGTGACGCCTATCATGACTCTGGCGGGCACGGCGTTCCATTCCAGCCAGAAGGTGATGAAGGAGCTCGTGACGAGGACGATACCGGGAAAGAAGACGGTGCTGAAGTAAAAGGTGTCGTCCCGGCTGAAGTTCAGGTTGACGCTCAAGCAGCTGTAGTTCCCTGTTAAGTACGAAAACAATAAATAAATCATCAGTTTCCATTCATACAAATATGTAATATATCAGTACAATGCTTAACTTCCTCATCTCTTGGACATCATTTGTAACTTATTCTTGCTACTGCCATAAGATTTTATTCGGCTAAGGAGAGCCAGATGATACTAGAGGAATTAATGAAGGTTGTGTCTAATCCCTCCAGTTGAAAACGTATATTCAAAGCTCAAAGAAATTGCCTTGCGACAGCAATAAGAAAATAAGTATATAAAAACGCCATAGCACTGAACTCGTGACGAATTTTCTAGCTAAGAAAAAAAGACACACGTCCCTTCGTTACCAAGGATTTTTTTTAAGCTGAATAAAATCGTCTGGCAGAGGCACTAAAGGAATTAATAATATATACTGATGGAAAAATAAATAAATCGAAGTATTACAGTGTCAAGAGGTTTGTGTTCAAGACCGCCTACAGTCAACTATCTAATCCTGGGCTTCATATCTCTTATACAGATCGTTAGCTTCATCACATAAAGCACACCTCATCAATAATAATATCGCTTCCACAGCACCAGTCAGTCTCCAGCACCTTCTGAACATCCTGGACCAACGACTGTGAGAGTAATTATAGGTGACTGGTGCGAGGGGGGTGTAGATCTATCAAGTTTGCCTTTACACAGTATACCTAAGTTTACAATGAGTGTTAAATCCTTCACAGCGACGACGTATTTTCTATTATTCTGGCTACCAACTGACCTTTTTTTTTCATTCTTTTTTTTTTCTTGGTTCAAGGGAGATGTCAGGCAATGAAAGGGTTAACGAAGACTAAACCTAACCCCTCCAGTCTGAAAACTCTAATAAGCTAAATCGTCTGTAAGGAGCAAGAGAAAATACGTCATCGCGGTGAAAGGGTAAAATTCTGTGAGTACTACAAAGGGCTGTAAGATCCAACAAACAGCACGAAGGATATTACAAGTGTTACAGCGTGTTATGTGCTGAAGTACAAAATCACTTAGGACTACCGTACACATCTAACCACTACAGGTATTACGTGTGTTATTACCAGTACTGCACAAATTACAAAATGCTACTAGTATTACATGTTACGAATATTACAAAGCCATACGAGTGTTATAGAGCTCCGAATTTCTTACAACCCGCTAATTACAAACCACTAGGAGTATTACAAACCGCTGCCAGTATTACAAGGCCGTACAATACAAAGCGCTACTAATATTACAAAGCATTACAGTATCACAAGGTTTCAGAATCCAGCAGTATTAATAACGCTACAAGGCGCTACAGGTCTTACGAAGCGCTACGAGTGTTACAAGAAGCTTCATTACAAGGCGGTGCAAGCGTTATTTAGCGTTACCGATAGGGAGAGAGGAGGGGGGGAGGGGGCAGGGAAAGAAGGAGGGGGGAGGGGGGCAGGGAAAGAAGGAGGGGGGAGGGGGGCAGGGAAAGAAGGAGGGAGGGAAGTGGGAGGGAAGTGGGGGGGAAGAGGGGTGATGAAAGTAGGGAGGGAGAGAAGTGGGGGGAAGGGATGCATCGACAGAGGGGGGGGGAGGGAGGGCAGGGAGTTGGGGGGGTATGGGAGTGAGAGGGAAGTGGGCGAGAGACGCAGAGAGGGAGGGGAGTGAGGGGAGTGTGGGGAAGGGGAGTGGGGGAGGAGGGAAGCGTTAGGGTGGAGGGAAAGGAAGTGCTACCGGATTCCTTAGTACGGTAATGTCACGTCCTTAGGTTAATTACTATGTCATTAGTGGCCAGGGCGACCACTGATGAGGCACTTAATGACGGGAGGGGGCAGGGAGATAGGGAAAATGAGGTGTGTGTGTGTGTGTGTGTGTGTGTGTGTGTGTGTGTGTGTGTGTGTGTGTGTGTGTGTGTGTGCTGGGGGTAGGGCGACAGGAATATTTGAGGGGAGAATATATATGTGTGGGGGTATAAAGAGCAGAGCAATGTGAGGAGAAATGATGGGTGTGGGGGAAAGCTGGAATGGTGGGGGTGGGGGGCTGAGCAGGAGGGAAAAAGGGAAGCTAGTGTGGCGGTGAGTGGGGGAGGGAGGCAGAGAGAGAGGGGGAAAGAGGGGAAGGGGGCATGGAGGGAGGGGAGTGGAAAGTGTACTGAAAGGCGTGATAGGGAGGGAGGGAAGGAAAGGGGTGGATGGATGTGAGGGAGGGAAGTTAGTGTTGGATAAGTTTTGTATGTGTTGGAGTGGGGGAAGGGGGGGGGCAGGGTGCTGTGAGAGAAGAGGGGGATGGGGAAGTGTGGGGAATGGGAACAGGGCGGTGGATGAGCGGGATTAGGAGGATGAGATGGAGGGAAGGGTAGTGTATGAGAGGGGAAAAAAAAAGTGCCATGTGGAGAGAAAGGGAAAGGGAAGAAGTGTGTGAGAGAGAGAGAGAGAGAGAGAGAGAGAGAGAGAGAGAGAGAGAGAGAGTAAAGAAGGGACCCACAAAGGCAACATGAGTGAGGTGAGCAGCTGCCATACAAACGAGACAAGGTGAGGTGGTGAAGTGAGTCATTACGTTAGTGAGGTGATGTTTTGTCACATAATATTAGTGAGGTGAGGTGAGGTGAGGTGAAATGAAGTGAAGTGAGGTGAGGTGAAGTAAGGTCAGATGAGGTGAGATGAAGTGAGGGGGTGAGGCAATTTTAATGAGGTGAGGTGAGCAGGGATGAGGTGAAAAAATGTTAGTGAGATAAAGTGAGGTGAGATGGAGTGAGACGACGTTAGTTCCTGAGGTGAGGTGAGTTCAGACGATGTGCTGTGAAGTGAAATATTATGAACTGAGGTGAGGTAATGCGAGGTGCCGTGCGTGTGAACAGTGGGGTGAAATGGAGTTAGTGAGATGAGATGAGATGAGATGAGATGAGATGAGGCGATGTGAAGTAGGATGAAATAAGATAAAGTGGCGTGAACTAAGAGGTGATGAGACGAGGCGAGAGGAGATGAGACGTGATAGGGTGAGATGAGGTCAGGTGAGGTGAAGTAATGTGATGAGACTTGATGAGATGAAATAAGATGAAGTGAGGTGAGGTAAAATGTGGTGACTGGGATAAGATGAGATATAAGATACGATGGAATGGGATGGGATGCGATGGAATGGTATGGGATGGGATGCGACGGCATGGTATAGGATGAGATGAAATGATATGAGAGGAGGTGAGGTGAGGTGAGGTGAAGTGAAGTGAAGTGAAGTGAGGTGAGGTGAGGTGAGGTGAGGTGAAGTGAAGTGAAGTGAGGTGAGGTGAGGTGAGGTGAGGTGAGGTGAAGTGAAGTGAAGTGAGGTGAGGTGAGGTGAAGTGAAGTGAAGTGAAGTGAGGTGAGGTGAGGTGAGGTGAGGTGAGATGAGGTGAGATGAGCTAAGCTAAGCTGAGCTGAGGTGTGGTGTGATAAGGCAGGGTAAAATGAATTCGACTACGGCGTGTGAGGTGATATGACGGTTTGTGAGGTGACAACAGGTGAACTGGGATGGGGTGGGGTGTGGTTCTGCATAGCCAGGCTACAGAGTAAAGCAAGGAGAGGTGGGGTTAGGTGAGGTGAAGTGCGTGTTACGGTGCGTGAGGTAAGGTGAGGTGCGTGAGGTAAGGTAAAGGCAGGTGATGTGAGGTGAGGTGAGGTGGAACAGGCTATCTTACGGTACCATGGGGCCACACACAGCCCCGCCCAACCTCCAAAACTGGCGCCTGCAACAGAAGGACCTGCTCAGACCCGGCTGTTGGGGGGAGGGGGAGAGGGGCTGGCCTGGTGGGGAGCTGTCACACGCCTCAGAGGGGAGGAAGGGAGGGGGGGTAGAGGGGATACGAAGGTCTACAGTGGGGGGAAAAATTGGGGCAGTATGAACAAAGTAAGGACTGCAGACAGTTGCAGAACCGACTCTGAGGGAAACAGAAAGGGCCTGAGATGATAAACTGCTTGAGGGCAAAGACACTGAGGACTTGAGACTTGAGACGTTTGGATATAAACTAATTGCAGCTGGAAAGAAGACAAGAACTGTGGGTCTTATAAACCCCCGTTTACAGGCTAAAAGAATGTACCTGTAGCGCCTGCAAAGCTACCGTGCCTAGATCAGACTCTCCCATTCTTCCTAATAGGCCTGACCGAAAAGAAAAGCACACTGATGTTGCAAAACAGCAGAGGCAAAGGCCTTAAAATACGAAACAGCGTCCTTGTGGCTGAGATTTATGCGCGACTCGCACGTCTTTTGTCTCAAGTGACACTTCTTGTCCCGAAAATGCCCTTACAAAGAAACTGAACGTGAAAATGTGGTGCTAATACAAATGAAATGCATAAAATGCTAGCTAACCGTAATTGGAAGCAAAAAACCCTCTTCCAGTAAAAAAAAAAAGTGAAGAACGCTGGAAGCAGAGAGAGAGAGAGAAAGAGAAAGAGAGAGAGAGAGAGAGAAAGAGAAAGAGAAAGAGAGAGAGAGAGAGAGAGAGAGAGAGAGAGAGAGAGAGAGAGTGGTCCCAAACAATGAAAGGCAAGCGCAAGGAAATGGAAGGTTAGGACCAAAACAGGAGCATGAAATCAACTCCAATTAAGCAAGTGAAAAGGGGATGGGACATGAGGAAGAAACAAAGGAGAAAGAGGAGAAACTAGGAAGAAAACAGAAGGGAAAAAGTAGGGCAATAGGCTCACCCCACTCTCATAAACGCCTAAAAACAGAGGCCCTAAAACATCCACATGTACAGTACCACAGTGTGAAGGCGAATAGTCTGGAAGAATGGAGGGTAACTTCAGGAACAGAAAACAATTAAAAGTAACTGAAAGAACCCAAGGCAAACGCAGATGGGTAGACGGGGCAAATCGTTTCAAGTGCATGTCACTGAGGAACAAGCCACGTGAACTGTGGGGAAAGTCTCGACATGGACGCTTTTATATTAAGGGTGGGGACTATCACACCAAAGAAATTTTTAAAATGCCTCTCAAATGTTGTTTTGCAACATTCATGTGTTGGCAAGATTTTTTTTTTCAACAGGAGCAATTACGAAGTAATGGAACTTAATCTAGTCACAGCAGCATTGAAGGCACAAAATTCTGGGAGGATGGGACAGGGAGAGATGTGCAGGGAGGTGAGGGTGAGAGACAGACCCCCACCAGGCCATTAGACAACTATAGTACTTTTGTCAGATTAAAGATATGTCCAATAATGCGACACCAAACGTGCCACCAGTGCATCAACTTCTAACACACTTGCAAAATTTAGAAGCTTATGGATGGTACTTCAAAATTTGCTTCATTAGAGAGTGCATACACTATGTCTCAAGTCACTTAACTTTAGTGCTTCATGCAACAAAATATTAACTAACATTCTAAATGAGAAACACAGAGCAAAGGCAAGCTGAGAGACAAATATGAAAGCCCATTCACAACTGAATTATTTGTAATAAAAAGCATAACATGAATATACACTTCTCGACAATTAAGTGACAACTAAACTAAAACTTTAATGGATTAACTCTATAGCAACCCTACCTATTATAAGTACTCAAAGTAGTTAATATGCTATATCACTCTGATCTGCAGCACAACCTTCAAAATACTGTATGTGTATCTGTCCAGTTATCGTTTATCTGGAAGAATTAAACTCACATAGGGAAATTATATTTAGGTAAGTATTCTTGGTTACAGACAAGTCTTTGTACTACTTCATCCTCAGCGATTTATTTTGCCCATTACACCTCCATACCTTACTGTACGTTACTGAGGCAAACTGTGTCCATACTAAAAATAGATAAATATGATAAGAGAAAATGAAGGTGTAACAGGCCTCTCGTACTGAAGGGATTCATGTACACTTTATCTAATTTCTAATCCGAAGAGTCTCTCCTAAGAATTTTTATTTCTGGAGAGCAAAAACAATGACAAACAAATGCCACTGGAGTGAAACGCAAGCGAATCCTTAATTCACAATGAAACTACAAAAGTAAACATGAAACTCAAAATGAAAGTCAGACAAAATAAAAAAAATCACAAAAAATCGAAATTCAGAAAATATTACCCAAAAAAATCAAAATGCCCAAAATGTATCTATCAGAAATAATAAAACTCCTTGATTGCGATGGTCTGTGAATGTAATTTATTTTGCCCCCTCCTGACGATTTTGTTTACCTTACGTGGGATTTCTAGTAAAGGAGAATCAACAAAGCTGTATCAGACCTCACGCCTTAATTCATATAAGTTCACCCTCCACTAACTTCTTCCACCAAACGACGCTGCAACTATATTCCTCCTACCTACTGACGATTTTATTCAGCTTAGGGGAGACCTTTCTAACTGCAGGAGTTTGATATGGCCATCCTTACGAGAGGTCTTTCTTAAGCGGAATAAAATTGTCTAGATGGGGCACAAATAAAAGATTCCTTGGGCCATCGGATTGAAGGAGTTGAATGAAATCGTCAGTAGTCTTAAGACTGAAGTAAAAATGACGGTATCGAGTGGAGGGAGTTAACCTGGGCATCACCTACTGCTAATGCCTGACTCAGGAAGCGAATGGACGAATGAATGAATGAATGAATTACTAAAAACACAAAATAAATAATATGAGGTAAACATATATAACAGCAGAAACTAAAGGAATGATAAAGATTAGGACACATAAGTATATAAGTAAATAGATAAAAGTAAGCACTGGATTCTGCACTACTAAAGGAGGTTGTTAATGAAAGAAATACAAATTGCAAAAAATTAAGCATACTGATGAACAAGAAATACAGGGACATATTTATATACAATAAGCATTTGAAATTGTCACAACTAAAGGGGTCGCAAAGTAAATTAAAATACGAGTTAGCAAAATAAAGTAGATTATTCCATACAATAAACTTCGGAGTAAAAATAAAAAAATGGGGTGTGTCATAACTAGAAAACACGACAAATACGTAAAAATTACACAGATTAAGCAGTGCGTACAAAACGAAATGAAAGAGTATGATCCAAAATTTAAGACAACTGTGCAACCCACCTCTCCAGAAGAATGTTTCGTTGCAGACGGTGGTGCTGTTGCTGATTATGTAGGCGTTGAGGCTTCGCAGTTTGGGCGATCTCTCCAGGGACTTCCCGTTATCGGAGGCCGAGTTGTTGACCCAGAAGTATCGCAGGTCCTGTTGCTCGTACGATACTGTGGACAACGAGGAGAGATGAGATGGGATATCAGGATGAGTGTGGGGTTGAGTTCGAATATCTGCTCTTGGAGAGCTCTGAGCGATTGTCTTATGAAATACAAAGTTGCTCAGCTTGAAGATTTGAGATTATTTAACATGTCAGATGTTGCATCAGCTGATGCATACTTTCGCCGCAGGTCTATGAAGATAATGTCTTCTTGTTTCTAACATGACAAAGACTCCTAAATCCTTTCAGCTTAGTTGATGGCGTCATACTGGACAGTCCATTTGACTATTAATCAAGACGACTAATTTCTGGCTCATAACGAAGGCTTATCAAATTTCACGAGCCATAACTTCGTACTAAACATGTACGAGTGGCTGAGTTCCGTAAGGTGACAACAAACTGATTATACATGGATGTACGGTTGAAAGGGGTATGGTATAAGATATAGAAAGTGGCTGACAAATAAGGGAGAGACAGAGAAAGAGAAAGAGAGAGAGAGAGAGAGAGAGAGAGAGAGAGAGAGAGAGAAACTGTGGTGATTTATAACGGAAAATATAAAAAGTAAGGTGTAGATTGGTATACTCACTGCTTTCCATGGAGAAGGTGCAGGATGGGTCGTCGAAGGGGAACTTGTTGTGATCCCCCTTACAGTAGATGATGAGGTACCTCCTGGGGGATGAGGGAGCCGTGATTACTGATGGTGGTGATGAGGGACACACACACACACACACACACACACACACACACACACACACACACACACACACACACACACACACACACAGAGTATATTGTGTAGTACCGCCTCGGGTGTGAAAAGTGCGTGGTTACTGATGGTGAGGGGGAGGGAGGGGGGAGAACTGACTCCTTTAAGATATATCACTTGTTGGACAGGAGAGCCTTCATGTGGTGGGGCACTGATGTAGCCTGGCAGGTTTATTATTCGGTTATTCGGGCGTCCCTCACTCCCTCTCCCGCCAAAGAGGGGGGTGAATTGCAGGACAAGAGCAACTGCCGCCTGCAGTTCCCCAGTTCACGTTCAGATATGCCTGGATCCACAACAACAGAATACATGAAGACAGAAGAGAAGAGGGACTGAAGAGGTTGCACTACTGTGAGGAATCTCGTTATGATAATTAGTAAGTTCGATAAATCTGTCTTGGTTATTATCTAGATACTGAAGTAGCGAAGGCGATGAAAGGCTCAAAATTCTGACATTTAATTTCTGTACAAGGAAATATATATTTTTTTGTCCCATTAGACCCCACTAGATCGTTACCGACTGCTCTAAGTACTGTAGCAAGCAGGCTGGTCACACTTGATAATCACAGGGAGTCTGTAAAATTAATGTCCAGAAAAAATGTGGGCCTATCTTCCCTTCCCCGGCTTAGGAAAGACGGGATTGAGAATGAAATTATATCAGGCTGTTACTTCTAAATCTGATTTTAAAAAGCTATTCTTCTTTAACCTGGCCCTGATTTTCGTCCTTTTGCGTCTCATTTTACTTAGTTCAATTGCAGAATAAGATAATGCTACGACTCTACATCACTTCCACTGCATTCTTCGTGACTGGCATGATATTCTTGCGTTAATTTTGACAGCACCATATCCTAGTCATTTCACTGTTATAACTGTGCATTCCTGACAGAGAGATGGTAATTTCAGGCCAAGTTAAAGAGTACAGTCGCGTGCGCAGATTCACCTACTCTATCCTCTTTTCCAACTATCATCCACTCTTCCCCCCCTCGCATCTCTCTCTCTCTCTCTCCCCCTACCTACCTACCTACCTATCCATCTATCTCACCGTATAGTATAAGAAACCTTGCCGCCCATGTATATCTTGAGGGCTATGTTGTCGTGCGATAGTTCCTCTTTAAACTCCCCACGAAAGATGAAGTAGGTGTCCGGCAGCCATATACTGTCCTGGGGGGAGAGAGGCAAAGGTAAATATGAGAGTTATTTTTTACACATGAACGAAATACACCAGAACGACTAAACGATATCCCAAGAGAAGCAATGTATTACCAGGAAAGACACAAGAGGAAGAAACACTGAGGATTTTGATATGTGACTGAGCTGTATATTTCTGAAGGTAGGGAATACATACAGGTGGACACAACAGACAGGTGGACACAACAGACAGGTGGGTACAACAGACAGGTGGACATAACAGACAAGCAGACATAAAGACAGGTAGACACAACAGACAGATGGATACAACAGACAGGTGGACACAAGAGACAGGCAGACAACAGACAGGTAGATATACAATAAATGGACACAGCAGACAGGTGGACAAAACAGACAGGCAGACACAAGACAGGTGGAAATAATAGGCAGGTAAACACAACATACAGACAGACACATGGGTATACACAAAGGTAGCCAAACAGCGAGACTCAACAAGTAAAAGAACAGGTAGACTGGTTTACCAGGTGGTGCATGCCGCTGAGGTAGGCGTGGCGACCCCCATCGTTAAACTTGAGGCGGGGATCATACCAGTGTTGGTGTAGCAGCAGCTCCACCTCGTAGTTCTGTAGAAGGGAGGGAGAGACAGCCAAGATACTCAACTATTCTCACATATGCACAGCTGTGGACATAAATACCACTCCATAACGATAAATGAGGAGAGAGTGTGCGATGACTTTCGAAACACAGTAATATAACTTTCGGAGTCCAACAAACTTTTCAGAATATTGTGTAGAGTTTCATAATTATTTGGCTAAAACATGGATCGATAGCTATGTCCGCAATATTACTGTCTCCCCCTTGTCGTGTTTAGAAGCTGGGATATGGGAAATTTGTGTTTGTTTTTGTGTATCGATTTAATTATAGAATACATACTACGGAATTTACGTGGTTAAGAAACTGCTGAACAAAATTTCTTGACTAAAGATGTTGCTGGAATCTTGATGGCTGCTTGCAAACACGGACCTGGAAGTGCTAAACAACCGCCCCTAACTCACTTATGCCGACTCCTATGTAATAATGCAGTCCCCACTAACTTCATCTCATTCTTTATTATTATTACTATACTGTTTTTCCTATCTTGCAACATTGTGACAACCACTGAATCACTAATTCATTCTCCTTGATAAATCTCCTCTCCTCTACACACTCAAGATACACCCAAACTCATTCTGCTTAACCAATCTAATCTTCACTACTTAATTATTCACCCAGATTCATTCTACTTAACTAACCTGATCACCACTACCCAAATATTTACCCAAACTCATTCTATTTGACTCACCCTCCCACTCAGACCCTTTGACTCACCAGGCTTGACTCATCAGGAGAGGAGAGACTCAGCAGGAGGACGCTCACGTTGACCCTCAGAGAACCAGCTGTGGGCAGAGATGGAACCTGGTTTGTTTACATTACGTCAGGGATGTCTTGGTTAGTGGGACTTTTTTCTTTTTGCTTCGTGTGTGTGTGTGTGTGTGTGTGTGTGTGTGTGTGTGTGTGTGTGTGTGTGTGTGTGTGTGTGTGTGTGTGTGTGTGTGTGTGTGTGTGTGTGTGTGTGTGTGTGTGTGTGTGTGTGTGTGTGTGTGTGTGTGTGTGTGTGTGTGTGTGTGTGTGTGTGTGTGTGTGTGTGTGTGTGTGTGTGTGTGTGTGTGTGTGTGTGTGTGTGTGTGTGTGTGTGTGTGTGTGTGTGTGTGTGTGTGTGTGTGTGTGTGTGTGTGTGTGTGTGTGTGTGTGTGTGTGTGTGTGTGTGTGTGTGTGTGTGTGTGTGTGTGTGTGTGTGTGTGTGTGTGTGTGTGTGTGTGTGTGTGTGTGTGTGTGTGTGTGTGTGTGTGTGTGTGTGTGTGTGTGTGTGTGTGTGTGTGTGTGTGTGTGTGTGTGTGTGTGTGTGTGTGTGTGTGTGTGTGTGTGTGTGTGTGTGTGTGTGTGTGTGTGTGTGTGTGTGTGTGTGTGTGTGTGTGTGTGTGTGTGTGTGTGTGTGTGTGTGTGTGTGTGTGTGTGTGTGTGTGTGTGTGTGTGTGTGTGTGTGTGTGTGTGTGTGTGTGTGTGTGTGTGTGTGTGTGTGTGTGTGTGTGTGTGTGTGTGTGTGTGTGTGTGTGTGTGTGTGTGTGTGTGTGTGTGTGTGTGTGTGTGATAGGCTTGATGGTGAGTGAGTGAAGGGAGGTGAGACAGGTGGAGGGAAGGTTAGGTGCAGAAAGAAGAGATGAGTAAGGTGGTGGGTGAGGGGTGGGAAGGTAGGTAAAGCGGTGGGTGGTTGGTGGGTGGTAAAGTGGTGGTGGTGGTGACAGGTAAGTTTGCGGGTGTGAAGGATGGTGGACGAGGGGGGTATACGGTAATGAGTGAGAGGCTGATAAGGTGATGGGGGTGAGAGGGGAGACAGTGATGAAAAGGTAAGACAGTGAGTATGTGATGCGGTGGAAGGTGAGAGGTTTGGCAGTGAGTGAGGAGTAAGCAATGGGTGAGGTTAATACGAGCTGAGTGAGGTATGGGTGAAATGCTGGCTGACATGTATGAAGGTGAGAAGTATACACTCCCATACCCACATTTCAAAGCAAAGAGCAAGAATGAGCTTCGTAAATACTGGAAATCCGGTACGACAAATATCCAAAATCCACAACAACAATAACAATGCAATAACGCACTGCCTTCGGTTGCAGCCAATTCATGAAAATAAAAAATCACAAACAAAAATACAGTACAAAAAAGAATCTGGTGTTCGGGCAATACACACACACACACACACACACACACACACACACACACACACACACACACACACACACACACACACACACACACACACAACTTCATCAACGCTTTCACTAATTAATGTTCTTCGTAAGTTAAAAAAAAAAAATCGTCTGGCTATAGAATGAATATAACACCAAAAGACGTCAGGGCAGCAAAGGAAGAGAATACTACCTAATCAGAAACACCACCAACACACTCACCCTAATACTTCATAAACACAGACCTATCAGGCTCACTAAAACTAAGATTGATATAAACTAGAAAAAACAACGCTATGCATCACAAAAGCACAGATCTATAAAAAAGTTAATGCTGCATCAACACGGCATTCAAACACTATAAAACACACCAACACAGCACTATAAACACACTAACACAACACTGTAAACATTAATAAAGCAACATAAACATACTAACACAACACAATAAACACACTAAATACATCAATAAAGCAGGATAAAACACACTACCAATTCTACAACACATCAGTTTAAAGCTTCCTAACACAGCATCATAAACACATAACACAGCATTACACTAAATACAACTATAAAGCAGCATGAAACACATTACGATATTACTTCACCAACAGAGCACAACTACCGTACATAAAGAGAAATATGAAACACACTGATACTGCATGAACGCAACACTATAAACCACGCCAAGACACTAGCACACAGACACATCACGAACACACTAATACTACACGAGAACAACACAACAAAAACACAGGCACACGTCTACACAAACAAATACACGAAGGCAGAACGATACCGCAAACAAACACACGTAAACACAAACCATACACCCTACCACTACACAAACACAACACAGCAACACCAACACACAGCAACATCCCACAACCACACACTACCACAACAACACATGCAGTATAATATCCCACCTGACAGACCTTCCACGGGCGGCCTGATCCTCTTGTCATATCTGCTCTTGTGAAGGAGGAAGTCCAGGATCTCCTTATCCGTAGACTCCATGAAGAATCTGTGGGCGACGGGCATCAGTAAGGGAACGTATGGGGGTGCTGGGTGGGTGGGTGAGCTTTGGAGAGGAGGAAGGGCTAGGTATGGGGGAATGGGAGGGTGGGTGAGCTTTGGATAGTGAGGATGAGCATTAGGAAGGGTATGAATGGGGATGATGGGTGGGTGGGTAAGCTTGGGAGAGTGTGGATGGGCAGTGGTGAGGTGTGGGGGAAATGGGTGGGTGGGCGAGAGAGTGTTGAAGATAGAGAGGGAAAGTGACAGCTGAGGTATGGGGTACATAGATGGACATAAGGATAAACAGATAAATATGTACAGAGAGAGAGAGAGAGAGAGAGAGAGAGAGAGAGAGAGGAGGAAAGATGAAAGAATTGTTGAAACTTTACGCATCCTTCCTCAAATTGGTGCACCGTTCCCAGGGTCTCAAACGACTTAACTCTCTCTCTCTTTCTCTCTTTCTCTCTCTCTCTCTCTCTCTCTCTCTCTCTTACTTTTCACTCCTTTCTTTTATTTCTCGTCTCATCATTCGTTTCGTTTCCTCTCCTCTCGTCCTTCTTACTTCCCTACCTCACTCTCCACTCTTTTCCTCAATCTCATACCTTTTTTCATCCGTCTTTTCTCCTCCTCTCCTTTCCTTACCTTCAAACTTTCCTTCAGCTCCTCTTTCCTAAACTCATTCCTCGCCTTTTTTACTTCGTTTTTCCTTCTAGACCTTTGCCTCCTCCCATCTCTTCTCTACCCTGATTATTTACTCACGGCTTGATTCTACTTTCCTTATCTTCTTATTCTTCTCATCGCTATTTCTTATTTCTTCTTATGTCTCGTTAACTCTCCTTTTGTGTCTTTATTGTTTTCTTGTAATTATATTCTTTCTCCAACTTTTTATCCTCTCTTCACTCATCCTGTTTTCTTCTCTTTCTTTCCTCTTCTCCTTTTCTCCTCCCCTCTCCTCTCTTTCTCCTCCTCTCCTTTTGTAAACTGGTGCACTAGTCCTTAGAATTTCAAACGACTTAATATCCTCACATAGTTCTCACATTTCGCTCCTTCCCCTTTCCTCTTCTCCGTTTCTCTCTTCTCTGATTCATAATTCCCTCCTTTCCTTTCTTCTTTTCTTTTCTATCCTCTCCCTTACTCCCCTCTCCTCCCCTCTCTTCTCTCTTTCTCATCACCTTCATCAGTCCTATATCCTTCTCTTCTGTTACTTTCTCTTTTCTTTTCTGCTCATTTTATTCTTCTCGTTCTTTTTTGTTAATAATTTCTCTCCCCTAGTTCTAGGTCCTTCCTTCCTCTCTTTTCTCTTTCTCCCCCTTCCACTTAACCATCCCCTCCCCCAGTTCTTGCTCCTTCCTTCATCTCCTCTCCTCTCTTACTCCCTTCTCCGCTTAACCATCCCTTCCTTTCTTCGCTTCTCATCTTTTCTTCCCAATCTTTTTCTCTCCTTCCTCTCGTTCTCAACCCTCCCTTCCTCTCCATCCCAAGAAGGTTGTATTCAGCTTAAGGGAGACTTCGACTGGAGTTACAAACAGCCTTCACTAACACCTCCAATACGAGAGCTCATTCCTAAGTTCAATAAAACAGTCTGGAAGTAGGGAAATAAAATGTAAAAAAAGCGCCACTGAACTGAGGGACGCAAATCTATGAGTAATATTCAATGTGGCTTTAGATATTTCGTAACACCTCTTCCTTAGCGATTTATCCCGCACATTTCACCGCAATACCCACTTGTAATTTACTGATAAAAAGTCTATCTATGGAGACATGACACATCCCTGTTTCAAACCAACTTTCAAAGAGAAAAATTCACTTAGTTCACCATCCACACGCACTGCAGCCTTCGCACCATCGTACATACTCTTCACAGCATAAAAAGTGTTGATATTAAAACGATACAAAGTTATTTATAACAGAATACGAAGGTGAGTATGCAAAATAAATCGCTAAGGAAGACATGCCACGAAGCCACCCATGTACTAAAACAGATACAGGAGGGGAGAAAACACTTACTGTCTGAAAACCCTATCAAGACTCAAATATTTTTGGACCCTCCTGTCACTGCAGTCGTAACTCCACACCCTTGCAGTCCATCCACTTTTCTCTTTTTTACAACCGTCCATTCTCTTTTCCACTCCTCCATCCACCTCAGCTCCACCTATGCCCTGTTTTTCGTTCATGCATCTTCCCTACAATATATTTAATCAGTTTATACCTTCATTACCTGCTTCCCCGTCTCTCGTACTTCCTCTGTTCCCTGTTCAGATCAAACTCTCTGTCTAGTCACCGTTCACGTACACCATTTCCTAATTCATGCTCACTTCTAACCCGTACCTAACCCTCCATCCACACTACATACTCATCATCACTCTTTTAGGTCTAAACTCCACTTGCTAACCACCATCCACACTACTTCCGATCCTCGCATTGGGATTTAGGACTCGCTTTCTGGTCTCATCCACACCTAACTTCCCTTTCTTATCCTCATACATGCTTAGCTCCCATCCACATCTAACCCTACATTAACTAACTCCAATTTCCAATCACCGCTACCATATCCAACCCACACTTCGTACTCCCTATCCATGCGTAATTCTAGTTTTCTCAGTGAAGTCGGCCCACTACTGACAACGTTCGAATCCTAGTGTGGGCAGCTGGAACCACTCGATGAAGCTACCCGTCTACCCTTTGCGTGGGTCTGTAGGCTGAAGAAGTACCCAGCGTAATATCTATGGGAGGTAACTGTGATAAAATGGATGATGCAGTGGCCTTGTATCTCAGGCTAGTGGGTTAACTAACTCTTATAGACTTCTATCTATCTATCTATCTATTGCCAGACGCCTCAATCCCGTTTGGGGTGGCCACAACCAAATCGCCTCCAAGTCGCCCTGTCTCCCGCCATTTCACTGCCCTGCTCCCAACTCACACCCCCCTCTCTCATATACCTCTCCACCCCATCCCTCCATCTCATCCTTGGCCTCCCCCTCCCTCTTCTCCCCTCCACCTCACTCACATACACTCTCTTCGTCAGTCTTTCACCCTCCATCCTCTCCACATGGCCAAACCACCTCAGTGTGTTCCTCATAACGCTTCCCATCACATCCACATCCACACCACAACGCTCCTTTATATCCTCATTCGTCAGCCTGTCTCTCCATGTGACTCCACAGGCTCCTCTTAAATAACTCATTTCCACTGCTCTCACTCTTGACTTGTGTCCTTCCAACAATGTCCAAGCTTCACTTCCGTACGTTAGAGTTGGTATCACAATACTGTCATGTAGTAACTTTTTCACTTCCATGCTCACTTCCCTGTTTCTTATCACTGCTTTCAAAGAACCAGCAACTTTTCTTCCCTGCTGTACCCTTTCAAGCACTTCACCCTCCAAACCTCCATCCTTACTCATCACACTACCCAAGTACTTAAACGTACTCACATTTTCCAATTCCTCACCATCCAACCTCGCTGAACATTCACTAACTTCACCTCTCTCAAAGACCATCACTTTACTCTTCCCTACATTCACCTTTAGATTCCGTTTCTTACACACTCTCTCAAACTCATCCACCAAGCCTTGCAGCTCCCCTTCGTCTTCAATCAACAAAACAGTATCATCTGCAAACAACAGTACAAGGAGTTTCCAAACACTATCCTCTCTCACCAGGGCCACTCCAACATCCACTACCCTACCTTGTACCTCTTTTATTACCCCATCCATGTACAGATTGAACAACCATGGAGACATGACACATCCCTGTTTCAAACCAACTTTCAAAGAGAAAAATTCACTTAGTTCACCATCCACACGCACTGCAGCCTTCGCACCATCGTACATACTCTTCACAGCATTCAACAACTTCCCATCTACTCCATATATTCTTAACACTTTCCACAATCCTTGTCTATCCACCCTGTCATATGCTTTCTCCAAATCCATACAAGCCGCATACAACTTCTTTCCCTTCTCTAGAAACTTTTCCACTAAAGATCTAAGAATGAATATCTGATCTACACAACCTCTTCCCTTCCTAAAGCCTCCCTGTTCTTCTCCAACTAATTTCTCTGTTCTTTCTCTAACTCTGTCTATAAGTATCCTACCATACACTTTTCCTATTATACCAAGAAGACAAATGCCCCTATGATTACCACACACTTCCTTTTCCCCTTTTCCTTTGTACAAGGGAATAATTATACCTGACTTCCAATCCTCCGGGACTCCACCTTCCTCCCAGGCCAATCTGCACATCTTCCACATCCATTCTACTACTATCTCTCCCCCATGCTTCAGCATTTCACCACACACTCCATCAATTCCTGGGGCTTTCCCCGATTTAACTTTCTTCATTGCTTCCACAACTTCTATCCTACTGATTTCTTCCTGTCTTCTCAACTCCCTCCTTCTCCCAGCCATTCCCCAGCCCCTTATACTCGCATTACATCCATCCTCTACGTTCAACAATTCCTTAAAGTGTTCTCTCCATCTGCTCACTTTTTCTCCCTTCTCCACTAGTAATCTACCATTTTTATCTTTCACTCCCCTGCTAACTTCACTTCCACCCTGTCTTACTCTTTTCACTTCTCTCCAGAACATTTTCTTACAGTCCCTCCACTTTACACTCAAATTCCTTCCAAATTCCTCATCCACTCTCTTCTTACTCTCTCTTACTAATCTTTTCACCTCTCTCTTTCTTTCCACATATAACTCTCTCTTCCGCCTCTCAACTTCTTCCACGCCCCTATTTCTCATCCATTCATTGTATGCTTTCTTCTTTTGTGCCACAGCCTGTTTCACCTCTTCAGTCCACCACGCTGTTCCTTGCACCCCCCTCCGTCCTCTCTTCCTTCTACACACCACATCACATGCTGCACATATTTCTTCTGTAAATATCTTACACACACCTTCCACGTCTCCCATCTGCTCCAATTCATATTTGCCCAATCGTTCCTCCACTTCTCTCTTATACTCTGCCTTTTTCTCATCCTCTTGTAACCTTTCCACTCTCCTTGCAACTACTCCTTCCTCTCGTCTTTCCCTTCTTCTATTCTTCCATCTTACTTGCATTCTAATTCTGGCCACCACCAAGTAGTGGTCAGAAAGTCCACTCCCCCAACCTCTGTACACTCTTGCATCCTTTACACATCTTCGCATCCTTTCATCCACACACACATAATCAATCATTGCCTTCCTTTCATTCAGTTCACCACCCACCCTTCTCATCACTCGCCATGTATACCTGTGGATCATTTTATGCCTGAAGAGGGTATTGGCTATCACCAACCCCCTCCCAGCACAAATGTTCACTAACGCACTCCCATTCTCATCTATCTCAGCAGGCTCACCCCACTCACCAACTATTCCATCCACCTTCACATTCCCAACTTTACCATTCATATCACCAATCAAAAACACTCTCTCATTCCTTCCAAACTTTTCCATGCACACTTCCACATTTGTCCAGAACTCTTCTCTCACTCTTCTAGCACGATCTTGCGTTGGCGCATACACACACACAATCGCCCACATTTGTATTCCAACTTTCAACTTTACCCACACAATCCTTGGCCCAACTGATCCATACTGTCTTATGTTCCTCTTCCATCTTTTACTCACAACTATACATACTCCTTCCTTTGCCGTCTCATTCTCACCTACTCCTGCACATATACCCCATCCATACTCCCATTCTCTCACACTTTCTCCTCTCCATTTTGTTTCAGTTATTCCACATACATCCACTTTCGCACCCTTAAGCACCTGGACAATCTCTCTCTCTTTCACCTCATCATTCGCTCCTCTTACATTCCATGTACTCATTACCAAGTCCTTTGTCCGGTCCTGGGTCGTCATCGTTTGGTCAGTCCTTGTCCGAGGCTTCTTGTTTGTTTTTTTAGTTAGTTGTTTTCCGGGGTGTTATTTACGGAGATGTGCACCAGGGCGAAGTGTCTCAGAGAAGCTTCCCCCATGTTTACCATATTACATCATCATACCTCCACACTCCAACCCCAAATTAATTCTCCAGTCACACTACTTCCCACTTTCTATTCAGTTTCTTGTTTCCCCCCACACTCTCCACCCACACTTTCAAACCAATGCTCGCGGGGAAGGGGGAAGGGGGCGTAGAAACAAGAGGAAGGGGTGAGAAAGGAGGGAGAGAAGAGGGGAACGAAGGAGACAGCATCGGGTCCCCAGCAACAAGACATTATGCAAAGCGGGGGACAGGGAGGGCTAGGAAACGGTCGCGAGAGAGGATTGGATGACGACCAATGAGCACATGGGAGTGAGAGGAGGACGAAGGTACAGGTAGCGGAGGTGGGACAGTGAAGAAGGGAGAGGGGGACAGTGTAGGTGGGAGACGGGAAGAGTGCGTGTGGAAAAAGTGCACGTGGGAGAAGGGAAAGTGTAGCTGGGGGAGGGGGAGCGTGAGGGAGAGGAGTGAGGATGGGAGAGGGGAGAGTGCAAGTGAGGGGGTGGAAAAAAGTGCAGGTGTGAGGAACAGAATACAAGTGGGAGTGGGAGAGAGGGAGCGTGCAGGAGGGAGGGAGAGAAAGAGTGGTATGGGAAACAGAATGTGAAAGTGAGTGAGAGGAATGGAGGGAGATAGCACAGGAGAAAGAGGGAAAGCAGGATAGACGTGAAAGAGTGAAAACAGGATAAAGAGGAATGAGTAAAGGTACGAGAAAGGGGAAAGAATGTTCAGTACGTGGGCCAGAGCAGACAGAAGGGAAGTTCAGAGTGAGATTACAGCCATGGGGAAAGAGCGTACTGTAGGCATGGGAGAGGGAAGGATGGGATGGTGTATGTGAGAAAAAGGGAAAACTACTGAGAACTGGGGAGATGGGGATGATGATGGAGGGTGAAGAAAAGGAGAAACGGAAGAGAAGGAGGGAAAGCGAAAGTATGGAGGGGAAGGAGAAAGAATTTTAGGATGGCATATGGCTGGAAGCAGGAAAGAGAGAAGAATGAATTTAAGAACTGGATAAGACTGGAGACAGGAAAGGCAGGAGAATGAATTACTGAAGGAATGAGAGTGAAAGCAGAGAATACATGAGAGTACAAGACCGCAGGAGTGAAAGAGGAGACTATGCAAATGTGTGTGTGTGTGTGTGTGTGTGTGTGTGTGTGTGTGTGTGTGTGTGTGTGTGTGTGTGTGTGTGTGTGTGTGTGTGTGTGTGTGTGTGCGCGCTTAATTGGGAGGGATAATATTTTATTTCTCCTTTACGTTAATGCAAAACTAAAGCAAGGAAGAAATGAAAAATAATAATAGTAATAATTTTTTTAAATGTGAAAAAATAAACAAAGAAAGTAGCTAAAGAGATGGGTAAAAAGAGGGGAATACATGAATAAAGGAAAATTATGGGAGGAGTAAAGCAAAAATCCAAAAATAAATAAACGACAAAAACTGAGCCCAAAAGCAAAGGAATTAAGTAAAAAAAAAAAGTACATAAAAGTATAAGACGCTAAAGACATAAAGGAAATCACAGCAAGAAATATGCAAAAAAAAATAAAGGAACAAATAAACACTGAATATTTAAAAGCAATAACAAATTAATCCTTTGGCCATATTAGGTTTCCATGAGATAAAAAAAAATGTAATAATAACAGTAAAATTAAGATGATGATGATGGTCACGATCATCATCATCATCATCATCATCCCAACCTCTTTCCCCAAATAATAATAATAATAATAATAATAATAATAATAATAATGTTGAAGTTTTAAGATTTCTGGTGGCGTGGCTCTCTCACGCAAAGTGAAATCGTTTATCGTTAACCAGTATAAAAAGCATAGTAGGGAAATCACATCCAAAGATTAAATTATGCTGTAATATTTAAGTACAAGTTAATAGAATAAGCAACCAATTATAAGCTAGTGTTTACAAAGGAATAGCATCAGTAGGAGAAAAAAAATGATGAAAAAAGGTGAAATTTACACTATTCAATCCCACGTTTTTCCTTCTTTTATTCCTTGCTAATTTCAGACGATTTCTTCACCACAGGATAGATTTTCGAGCAGGAGGGGTTAGTTAGAGCTTTACGAAGAGGCTCCCCGACGCTGAATGAAATCGTATGGAAGCAGTATGATTAATATTAAAATTACGTCCTCTTGCTGAAGGAGTTAAAGGAAGTAAGTGAGAATTAGATAAAGCAATAAAGACGAGGTAAAATATAAAGTGTGATATATCAAGCTGAGACAGTACTAAAGAAGTGATAGACAGGGAGCATCCACCATCCATTCATGTGATGTGGTGCTACCAACAAGTGACTCTGCCTTGAGTAATAAGCCAAACGGTTTCCTGTACTATAAGAATCAAATGGGAGCCTGGTGATCTAAGGGGTTAAGGCGCTTTAATCGGATGTAGCCAAGATTGGTTTACGTTTGAGGGATGGTTGGGATTTCCTGCGCACTTAATACAACTTAGAAGGGGACAAGCGATTGGTTACCCTTGCCCTAAGTGTCTGGACTAGGTAGCTTAAACATGAATGATACGGCATATGAACAATAATTGGCGATGATTGTGTATTAGGTAAAGCTGGAGATAAAGGAAAGTAATGTGTGAGGAACTGTGTGCTTGATATCACCGGGGATGCTGCTTATAGGTCTCTCACTTTCATCCTGTCCCAGTCCTTGATTCTGGATCCTACCCTACCCCATTCTTAGGTAGGTAAAACGTTCATGATGGTGATATGATGATGATGATGAGAAAGTCAACGATGATGAATATGATGACGATGAGAATGAAAACGATGAAGACAATACCATTTGCTAAAAAGGCATTAATCTAAAAGGGAAGAATTATGTTAGGAAAGAATGAGTATTAAAAAATAGGTAAAGCAGCAACAACTAGGTAAGACCGCAAGAACTGAGAGCAGGAATAAGAAGTATTATAAAGAGTTAGACAATACTGTAAAGTAGTATGGACTTAGTGAAAAGCAAGAATCACAAATATATATATATATATATATATATATATATATATATACATATATATATATATATATATATATATATATATATAAAGAAGGGATAAAATAGGCTGCTTACGAAGCAGCAACAGCAAAAGGAAAATTACATACAATGAAAGAAAATAATATATGCTTTGGGAAATTAAATCATATGTCCAAAAATATGAGACTTAAATTTAAATGCAATTAAAGCTAGAAAGTTTTGTAAAAAAAAAAAAAAACAAAGCCGGGAAACAAAGACTAAGTTATGGTCAAAATTAGCTGGAAAATAAATACAAGCTTCAAAAGCAAAGCTGCTGACAAATTAGTTACAAAAATTTAGTAAGAAAGTTACTTCGTCATAGAAAGTTCGAAAACTATAGAAAATGTGGTAGTTGTTAGAAAGATTAAAACACAAACGTATGTAAAGTAGGCAAAATCTTATTATGAAGCTTAAGAAGCTATTTACTAGAGGAGTATGTAAATTGAGCCATGTCGAAAGCAACACTCAAATCTAGTGGTAAGTAAACTATGAAAAACCAGGTCAAAATGTTAGCTTTGCAAAGCCCCAATGAAACACTGAAGGTAGCAGTAGTAGTGGTAGTAAAGTTAAAGGGGAGGTGGTGGCCAAGTGGTGGAGGAGTGGACCTCTGATTGCAAGAACGCGAGACGGAACCCGGCTGAGACAGGGACAAGTCTGTAACCATGAAAATTGTTGAGGACTGACCATGGTTTTGAAGCTAAAAAAAAAAAAAAACTAATAAACAAATAAGTAAATAAATAAAGTAAATCAATACACACATGTCTATTTCAGACTGCATTAACACCACAAACGTACCATAAATTCATTGTATAAACTGTAACTCATACAAATGCATTTCTTCCAAACTTGAAGGTTTTGCTACAAGGTTAGGACATTTCCAGAACATTATCCCATGAAAACTGTGAGGAATACTTACAAGAAATTTTCATCTTTTGATTTCTGTTCGCTTCGTTTATAAAGGCTCCAGCATGCTTGCGTTCATCGGCCTTGGTCACCTAATGGCGGCTCTCTATGCTGCTCGATCTCTGGCAGCCTCCCTATTCAGTCCTTTATTAAGTGAAATTTGTTTGTTGCACTTTTATCTCCCAGACCAAAATAAATGAAGCACAAATTTTTTAATTTTATGTAAAGAAAAATTTTAGAACTATGAAATATTTCTATGCATATACCTAAATTACGCACTTTAAATTACATTTTGTAACTTCTCAAAATAACATCAAGGATAAGTGGTAAAATGACGGCAAAACAATTTAAACTGAACAGTAAAAGAGCCGAATTATTTTCATTGATGTACAAACGCAGTCAGGAATATAACCTTCAATTCTAGCTGAGCAATAATTATGAAGTTCTTACATAGTATTTTTTATGCTCTGTTTGATTTCGAACATTACATCACTAAGCTTTGAAAGTATTAGCTCATTTAAGGGAATTATCCGATATTTGAGTCTGCACGAGGACCATGGACTTACTGAGGAAAAAAAAATGAGAATAAGAGTGCTGGCCTGAGAGTAAGTGAATTCCTCCTCAATTTCTTAGGATGCAAAGATCTCAAACATGAGGAGTAAGAAAGAAATGGAATATAATCTAGAGTAATTTAGTGCCTGTTTACGTGACTGGGTATTTAATTAAATGTCTGGTATTTAATTAAAGGTCTGTCTAGCTCAATTAAAGCAATAAATAAATAAATGTTCATAAAAACAGTATATAATCTCATTTTGATAAACTCTGGGGCGACAAGGGTACTGGATTTTCTTTAACATCTAAAATCTTCTAAATTCATCATCATCATCATCACCATCACCGTCATCATCATCATCATTATTATTATTATTATTATTATTATTATTAGTTATATTTTTTTTTTACTTTTTTAATTTTTTTTACCAAACCATCTTCAGCCCTCAACACACTTTTCACAACTCTACCACAAGACCCACCACCGCGACATCACGAGAGCACCCCCGCTAGCACCAGCACACCACACACGAGCGACACAATCTAAGCTTCCTTCAATACACACGGCAGGTAATTAGGGTCGTAGCGGGGACGTGTGGGTGTGTACGCGCCATCTGATGGTGTGAGGAGCAACTGCCGAGCCACAGGGAGCGCACCACCTAGCTTATCCCTAGAGCCGGGCACACAGAAGTAAATTGTAAATACAGTAAAGAAAACGTTGTAAATACGGGAAAAAAAAGTAAACTGTAAATACAGTAAAGAAAAAGTTGTAAATACGGGAAAAAAGTAAATTGTAAATACAGTAAAAAAAAAAAAAAGGAGGGGGGGAAATTTAGTTACAAAAAAAAAAAAAAAAGTTGTAAATGCATTAAAAGAGCGACATAAAAGGAGAGAAAATTTAGATGTAAAAATGAAGTGGGGTTAATAAGCATGAATTAAGAATGAAGTATATAAAAGCTGTAAATAAATTAATATATAAGAAATAACAGAAAAAAATTGCATGTTAAAATAGTTATAATTAAAAGGCACGAATATAGTACGAGAGATGTACGCCAAAGTAAGTTGTAAATACAGTAAAAAGTAAGACAAATAATGACAGAAAAATTAGGCATAAAAAGTCTGAGTTAATAAGTATGAATGAGGTAAGAGGGGAGGTCATAAAAAATTTTAATTACGGTAATGAGAATGAACAAGATAAGGAGAGAAAATTAAGGCACAAAATAGTTGCAATTCGTAAGTAAGAATGAAGTAAAAGGGAAGCACTAAAAATAAGATATCATTTGAGTACAGTGAGAAATTAGAGAAAAAAATTACATTAAAATAAAGTCGTAATTTAAAAGTAACACTGAAGTAAGAGGGAAGTACATAAAATAAAGTTGTACACACAGTAATAAGTAAAAAAGAAATAGGAGAAAATCTGAATAAAAATAACCGTTGTAATTACTAACGATGAATGAGGTAAGAAGGAGAAAAAAAATACGTAAAAAAAATACTTATACTTAATTCGATCTCAGTAAGAATGAGGTAAGAAGAAAGTACATAAAAGTAATTTGTGTATAGGTTAATAAGAATAAGGGGAAAAAATTTAGGCAATAAAAATAGTTGTAATTAGTAAGTAAGAATGAAGTAGGAGGGACGTTTATAAAATATGTAAATGCGGTAATGAGAGAGAATGAAATAAGGACAGAAAATTTTAGCACAAAAATAAAGTTTGCACAAATTAAGATGGAAGTGAGAGAGAAAGGAAATTTAGGCAAAATTTTAGAAATGATACAAGGAAGCAAGAATTAACCCCTTCAATAAGAGGACTTTTTCCATATTACTCTTTCCTCCTCTCAGACGATTTCATTCAGCTTAGGAGAGAGCATTCGAACATGAGGGGTTATTTACAGACTTCACTAATCCCTTCAGTAATGAGACGCTTAACTGTGGATAATCGCGTGGAAATACCGAGAAAAAGAATGAAAAATATGTTATACGACTGAAGGGGTGTAGTATAGTGTATGCATTGTTTAACCTATGATGTGGTAGCGGAGAGGGAGGCCTTCACTTGGTGGCACTGAAATAAGAGGGCGGTGGAGATGCCCGGTTCCCTATCCTCCCAAAAGGAGAACAGTGGTCATCCTGCAGTTCACTGGGTTCACATTCAGCAAGGCCTTGGGTTCCAACTACAGGTTACTAACCGAGTCCAAGGATGTCGGTTTTATTTCGTCCTTGCCATCTCCTGACGATTTTATTCAGCTTAAGCAGACTATTCCAACTGGAGGGGTTAGGCGCAGCAATGATAAACCCTTCCAATACAAGCGGCAGAAGTTTAATTAAATTGTCTGGAGAGACCAAGGAAAAAAAAAAAGTCAGACTCTTGAAAAGGGTTGCAAGATAAGCAAAGTAAGGAGAGTATTTGGTAAAACTCAACCCCATCCATACGGTGACGTCTTCCTTGGCGTATTCGTGTACCCACCAGACAATTTTATGCAACTTAGCAAAGCCCTCTAGTACTGAGGGGTTTAACTGTTAATGGCTGTATCTTACCCCCTCCATTTCTTTAAGTCTTTTCTAATCTAAATAAAATAGTCTGTCGGTAGAAAGCATAAAACAATAAAAATATATATATATATATATATATATATATATATATATATATATATATATATATATATATATATATATATATATATATATATAGATGACATTGTTGAGAAAAGTAAAAGAACACAATGTTAACTAAAACTGTACGAAAACAAGTACCGGGTAACAGAGATGAGTAAGAGTGCAAGAGATGAGAAAAAAAAAAGATGAATAAACGTTGATATACTCACTCTTGACGTGTGCAGTGGTGGTGAGGCAGGAGAGGAGTTAGAGGTGAGTAAGGAGTAAGAGGAGGTGAAGAAGAAACTAAGAGGTAAGTAAAGATAAGTAAGGGGTACTCGTGAGTTAGTAAGAGGGATGGGTGAAAAGGGATGAGAGAGAGATAATCAAGAGTAAAACTGAGAAAGATAAGTAAGACTCCAAGAGATGAGTAAAAAAAAAAGGGGGGGGGGATAAAGGATAAATTATTCACTCCTTGGCGTGTGCATTGGCGCCGAGTAAAGGGCGGAGTACGTGGTGAGTAAGAGTGTAGGAAGAGATGAAGGAGAAAGTAAGAGATAAGTAAAAGAAAGAAACTAGTAAAAAAAAATATATATATGAACACCTCTTCCTCTACTCAGCGCGTGCAATGACGGCCAGGCAGGGAGAGCAATAAGACGTGAGTGAAAGTAGTGGCGAAGGGAGTAAGAAGTGAGAAGATGAGTCAAGAAAAGTGAATATCAAGACACTCACTCCTTAGCGTGTGCGGTGGCGGTGAGGCAGGAGAGGAGCGCGACGACGGCCAGGAGCAAAAGCTGACCCCCGCCCGCCGCCCCCCGCGCGACCCCCACCCACATCTTACATCACCTGGAGGGGAGAGGGGGGGGGGAAATCATTAGTAACATCAGTATCATCAGCAAAAACATCATCACTGGCATTATATCACATGAAACAAAAATATAACACCATGAGTATCTATATCATTATTATTATTATTATTATTAGTGGACATTTGTGCAGGGAGGGGGTTGGTGATAGCCAATACCCTCTTCAGGCATAAAATGATCCACAGGTATACATGGCGAGTGATGAGAAGGGTGGGTGGTGAACTGAATGAAAGGAAGGCAATGATTGATTATGTGTGTGTGGATGAAAGGATGCGAAGATGTGTAAAGGATGCAAGAGTGTATAGAGGTTGGGGGAGTGGACTTTCTGACCACTACTTGGTGGTGGCCAGAATTAGGATGCAAGTGAGATGGAGGAATAGAAGAAGGGAAAGACGAGAGGAAGGAGTAGTTGCAAGGAGAGTGGAAAGGTTACAAGAGGATGAGAAAAAGGCAGAGTATAGGAGAGAAGTGGAGGAACGATTGGGCAAATATGAATTGGAGCAGATGGGAGACGTGGAAGGTGTGTGTAAGATATTTACAGAAGAAATATGTGCAGCATGTGATGTGGTGTGTGGAAGGAAGAGAAGGCGGAGGGGGGGTACAAGGAACAGCGTGGTGGACTGAAGAGGTGAAACAGGCTGTGGCACAAAAGAAGAAAGCATACAATGAATGGGTGAGAAATAGGGGCGTGGAAGAAGTTGAGAGGCGGAAGAGAGAGTTATATGTGGAAAGGAAGAGAGAGGTGAAAAGATTAGTAAGAGAGAGTAAGAAGAGAGTGGATGAGGAATTTGGAAGGAATTTGAGTGTAAAGTGGAGGGACTGTAAGAAAATGTTCTGGAGAGAAGTGAAAAGAGTAAGACAGGGTGGAAGTGAAGTTAGCAGGGGAGTGAAAGATAAAAATGGTAGATTACTAGTGGAGAAGGGAGAAAAAGTGAGCAGATGGAGAGAACACTTTAAGGAATTGTTGAACGTAGAGGATGGAAGTAATGCAAGTATAAGTGGCTGGGGAATGGCTGGGAGAAGGAGGGAGGTGAGAAGACAGGAAGAAATCAGTAGGATAGAAGTTGTGGAAGCAATGAAGAAAGTTAAATCGGGGAAAGCCCCAGGAATTGATGGAGTGTGTGGTGAAATGCTGAAGCATGGGGGAGAGATAGTAGTAGAATGGATGTGGAAGATGTGCAGATTGGCCTGGGAGGAAGGTAGAGTCCCGGAGGATTGGAAGTCAGGTATAATTATTCCCTTGTACAAAGGAAAAGGGGAAAAAGAAGTGTGTGGTAATCATAGGGGCATTTGTCTTCTTAGTATAATAGGAAAAGTGTATGGTAGGATACTTATAGACAGAGTTAGAGAAAGAACAGAGAAATTAGTTGGAGAAGAACAGGGAGGCTTTAGGAAGGGAAGAGGTTGTGTAGATCAGATATTCATTCTTAGATCTTTAGTGGAAAAGTTTCTAGAGAAGGGAAAGAAGTTGTATGCGGCTTGTATGGATTTGGAGAAAGCATATGACAGGGTGGATAGACAAGGATTGTGGAAAGTGTTAAGAATATATGGAGTAGATGGGAAGTTGCTGAATGCTGTGAAGAGTATGTACGATGGTGCGAAGGCTGCAGTGCGTGTGGATGGAGAACTAAGTGAATTTTTCTCTTTGAAAGTTGGTTTGAAACAAGGATGTGTCATGTCTCCATGGTTGTTCAATCTGTACATGGATGGGGTAATAAAAGAGGTACAAGGTAGGGTAGTGGATGTTGGAGTGGCCCTGGTGAGAGAGGATAGTGTTTGGAAACTCCCTGTACTGTTGTTTGCAGATGATACTGTGTTGTTGAGTGAAGACGAAGGGGAGCTGCAAGGCTTGGTGGATGAGTTTGAGAGAGTGTGTAAGAAACGGAACCTAAAGGTGAATGTAGGGAAGAGTAAAGTGATGGTCTTTGAGAGAGGTGAAGTTAGTGAATGTACAGCAAGGTTAGATGGTGAGGAATTGGAAAATGTGAGTACGTTTAAGTATTTGGGTAGTGTGATGAGTAAGGATGGAGGTTTGGAGTGTGAAGTGCTTGAAAGGGTACAGCAGGGAAGAAAGGTTGCTGGTTCCTTGAAAGCAGTGATAAGAAACAGGGAAGTGAGCATGGAAGTGAAAAAGTTACTACATGACAGTATTGTGATACCAACTCTAACGTACGGAAGTGAAGCTTGGACATTGTTGGAAGGACACAAGTCAAGAGTGAGAGCAGTGGAAATGAGTTATTTAAGAGGAGCCTGTGGAGTCACGTGGAGAGACAGGCTGACGAATGAGGATATAAAGGAGCGTTGTGGTGTGGATGTGGATGTGATAGGAAGCGTTATGAGGAACACACTGAGGTGGTTTGGCCATGTGGAGAGGATGGAGGGCGAAAGACTGACGAAGAGAGGAGTGTATGTGAGTGAGATGGAGGGGGGAAGAGGGAGGGGGAGGCCGAGGATGAGATGGAGGGATGGGGTGGAGAGGTATATGAGAGAGGGGGGTGTGAGTTGGGAGCAGGGCAGTGAAATGGCGGGGGACAGGGCGACTTGGAGGCGATTTGTTTGTGGCCACCCCAAACGGGATTGAGGCGTCTGGCAATAGATAGATAGATAGATTATTATTATTATTATGACCATTATTATCACCCTTTGCAATACCTTACATTACTTCCCGTTACCATCATCGTTACTGTCATTATTCCTATCATCATTTTACGTCGTCATACCTGTCATATGCAATACCTCACATCAACAGCATCACTAAAACACCATAACCTACATCGCTACTATCAACACAAAGACCATAACAGTCATCTACAAACATCTATTATCACCTACAACATAAACAGCAACAACATCAGTATTTACAACATCATTATCATTACCTTTATTAGTATCAAAATTATCATCACCCTCGACACACACCACCATGACAAACATTCCACATCACTTGAGAAACACAAGACACAACTGGCAACACCTTACACCACCACAAACATCACATCATTACCAACATCTAACATCGCCTAAAACACAAAGAGCATCACTAGCAACACACTTATAATCGACGTGATTGTCTCTGAATATTCAACATTAAATGAAACATAAATGCTGATAGAAATAAGCATCATCCTCGTCATCATCATCATTATCATCGGCATCGTCATTGCTTACATCATTATCTTCACCTGCAAGCTCTTACATCACCCGCAACACACACACACACACACACACACACACACACACACACACACACACACACACACACACACACACACACACAATCAATATCTCTTAACACGTACCCTGCCCAGCAGAAAAAAAAAAATGTCAACAATCGGTAGGTATCAGTCTAAAATTGGCATCCAGGAAATTAAAGCTATCTCTACGGGACAGAGAGAGAGAGAGAGAGATAATAGAATATTTTTTTTTTTGCACTAATATTTTTTTACTCTTCATTAATTTCCAGTCTTTTTCCCTCATTCCCTTAAATCGTTAGTTTACTTTCTCTCTCTCTCTCTCTCTCTCTCTCTCTCTCTCTCTCATCCTTTCATATTTCAAAATGCATACGTAATTATCACTATGTATCCTAAAGGTATCCTAAAATACATATGTAACAATTGTTTTCTTTTTCTCTTACTCCTTTTCCCCACTTCCTGTCCTTCCATCGTTTTCTCAATTCCCTGTGCTATCTCCTATCTTCACTGCCATCTTCCCTTCCTCCTGCCTTATCTCCCTCTCCTCCTCTTCCGTATCCTCTCTCTCTCTCTAGTTGTTTCATTTCAGTTTTCGCCCCCTCCTCTCTCACTCCTTACTTTTCTCTCTTTCCTCCCCACCATTCTCTCACCTTCCCTTCATTTTCCTCGCTTGCCACCCAGTTTCTTCCTTTCTTATTTTTTCTTCTTAATCTCTTTTCACCTCTTCTTCCCGCTAGTATGCAAGATCTCTCTCTCTCTCTCTCTCTCTCTCTCTCTCTCTCTCTCTCTCTCTCTCTCTCTCTCTCTCTCTCTCTCTCTCTCTCTCTCTTTAATCTTCCCTAAACGAGTTCTCTTGAGGTTGGTGCTGCATCTCATTAACTCTTTGTGTTCGTCTCATTTCCATATCGTACAAGCGAAAGTGGTCAATGTGTTGTACGTCAAGACTGCATTTCCCTTAACCATTCCGGGGTCTCAAGATCAGTGTTGCTTATCAGTTTATGACTCTAGAGAACACTGGAGTTACCCCTGCCTGTCTAGCCTTGCAGACCCATCAGTTTTAGAATATAAGATACATTCTGCAAGGGATACACAGCCCTAGTACCGGCCTATTCTGACAATGAACTAGGAAAAATAAGCTACATAAGGACTACAATCTCTACTATGAAATGGTCTACTGTCTGAAAGGACGCGAGTTTGACAGGGATAGTGAACAATTTGGACTTGAATTTCAGACAAAAAAATAAAAACAGACTCTACTGACTTCCCTGATCCAAGAACATGTAAAAAAGAAAAAGAAAACACACACGCTAATACACGTATCATCACACCAGTCCTTAATGAGACAGTCATGGCATGTGTTCAAAATGGACGGTGGGTATTGGCGCTCAGTTGGTGGCATGTGAAGGAGTGTGGTACGCAGAACGACTGCTGGGGCTCAGGGAACGAACCGTCAAGTCTACTGGTATTGTATGTCGCGTTGGGCACATAAAAAGTCAGACGATTTTACGTTCAAACCAGGTGTTAATTCTAATCTTTCCTGACTTCTCCTTCCCCTTCCAGCAATGCATTCATCCACTACCACGTAAACTTCTATCCATGCTTCGTGCGCACTTACAACCGCTGTGTTTTCATCCCTTCCCTTATTCCTACCCCTTCACCGAGCCCACTTTCTATCCCTTCCCTTCCTCCTTTCATCATTCTTCATCTCTCACGCCATATACTCTCAGTCACTACTATATTTTCTCTGGAAACTTTTCTGCAGTCTCCCCCTTCCCGCTATTCTCTCCTGCATTCACCGTTTTCTGGCAATTTTTCCGTGGTGTTCCTCTCTTTCCTCTTTCCCCTCTTTTGTTTCTCATCATCACCCTTAGTCTTCTCTCTCCTTTTTCTCAACCATTCCTCTTTCCTTTCTCTCCCTTTCAGTCGCTCTCTCTACCATCTGATATATAATTTTTATGCAGCTAACTTTTCGAAATGGAGGGTTTAGATGTGTTTCTCTCTCTCTCTCTCTCTCTCTCTCTCTCTCTCTCTCTCTCTCTCTCTCTCTCTCGTCTTTTATCTGGATGTAATCTTCATTCTCCAATTCCCAGCGTCACTCAACCAGCCGTGATAAAGGAACCTGCTCTTTCCTCTACCCCCACTCACACCCCCAGCCTCACCCCCAATCCCTAACATACCCCCCTCCCCTATCAGAACAGCCCTTGCTCCCTCACCTATCTTCTCTCCCCCTCACTCCCAAACCTCAGCGTTCTCTCTCTCTCTCTCTCTCTCTCTCTCTCTCTCTCTCTCTCTCTCTCTCTCTCTCTCTCACCACGCACCATCCCCCACCGGTCTCCTTCCCCTATTTCTTTCCTTTCCCCATCCCTCTCTTGCCACTTTCCCCTTTCCCTCTAACCCATTCTACAAAATTCCCCACCTTCATCCCCTTTTCCTCTCTTTTCTCTACCTCTTACCCCTCTCCCCTCCCTCCCATCTCTCCTTTCCCTCTAATTCTCTCTGTTCCTCTCTCCCACTCTTTCCTCTCCACCACCTCATTACCCTCCCCTCTCCCCAGCCCTAACACCCACCACCCTGCTCTTCCCACATCTTTCCCTCCCCTTGTCTTCTTATACTCCACACAAACCCTCATCTCTCCCCAACTTTTTCTTTCTCCCCTTCTTCTACCCGCCCCCTTACTCCCCTCACTTCTTTTCCTCTCCCCCGCTCCCTATGTCCTACTACCCAACTCCTCTCGTCTCTTTCCTCGCACCTTCCCCCTGTCCACATACTGTTTTCACCTCCGTGCCCCATCTTCAACTCTCTCCCCTCCACTTCATCTTCTCTCCCCCTCCCTACCCAAATTCTTACTCCCCACCTCCATTCCTTCCCCCTCCCCTCGGCTGTAAGCACCTGCAATCCCCAGTAACCTACTCCCTCCATCTCTTTCATCTTCCTTTTCTCCCAACTCAATCCGTCCTCTCCCCTCTCATCACCCATACCTCCTCCCACCCCACACTCCCTCTCTCTTCTGTCCCCTACCCCTCTAGCAGCCTTCCACCTCCCCCTGGCTCCCAATACATACACCCTCCCACCTCCAGTCAGACTACTTCCCCCTCCCCTTTTCTCTCCCCTACTCCCTCCCGACCCTCCCTCTTCAGTGTCGACATTCTTTCAAAGTAGTGGTGATGAGAATGGCGGGTCCATGGCTATCTCCCTGCAAGAAATGAAAGAGAGAGAGAGAGAGAGAGAGAGAGAGAGAGAGAGAGAGAGAGAGAGAATATAACGAGTTCCCAGATAGAGAGACCAATTTTATTTTTCACTCTCTTTCAATCTCCTGGGGTGACTAGGACAAACTTGCTTCCAGGTATTTCTCTCCCCACTCTGAAAAGGCCCATCCCACCACAACAGTTCCTTAATACACTTTCTAGGCTGATTATTTGGTTCTGGTCTTGCTCAGTTCATGCCTCTCTCTCTCTCTCTCTCTCTCTCTCTCTCTCTCTCACAGGCCAGTCAGGTCCGTCAAAGAGAAATCCAATTAAACTGAGATTAATTCGCCGTAACATGTTATCCTTACCCGGATTTCGGCGACATATTCTCTCTCTCTCTCTCTCTCTCTCTCTCTCTCTCCCCCTTCGACATTTCCTCCCTCCCTCCTTCCTCCGCCCTCGATAGCTTCAGTAGCGACATCTCCATTGACAACACCTCAATTAGCAGATAAAACACACACACACACACACACACACACACACACACACACACACACACACACACACACCAAATTAACCCTGTCATGGTCTGTACTTCTACACACACACACACACACACACACACACACACACCAAATTAACCCCTTCATGGTCAGTTTTTCTCCAGTATTCCACTTCAGTTACCGCCAGACGATTTTATTCAGCTAAGAGTGAGTCATAGGAGCTCGAGATGGCTAATACCGATACCACTAACCCTCTCACTCTCGGAGCAACTCTAGTTTACTCCAGCTAACCCCAGACGATTTTACTCAGCTATGAGTGCTTTATAAGAGCTTCGGGTCCGAAATCTCCTCGGCTGTGGATGCTCCCTAACACCTTTTCCTAAGGGATTTATTTGGTTTATTTCACCTTACAGCCCTCTTCTGTGCTACATGAATCTCTCCAATACCGCCAAACTCTTCATAAATAACGTACAAAAGGATACTAACCACCCATGTCCAAAATAAATCGCTAAGGAGGAGGCATGAGGGAGCTTCCTTAAACGACGAGCATATGGGGCTGGGATTCGTAACATCTTTTCTTTAGCCATTTATTCTGAACAGTGTACTTAAATATCCTCTTGTATGTTAGTGATGCAATCTATGTGGACATCAAGACGTGCAAATAATACATGGTAATCCTAAGTTACAAGAGGCAAAGATGGAAAAAATAAGAGTAATAACAACCATATAATAATAATAATAATAATAATGATAATGATAATAATAATAATGATAATAATAGAGAAATAGACAGACAGGCAGACAGACAGGTAGGTAGGTTGATAGACAGATTGACAGACAGACAGACAGATAGACAAACAGATAAACAGAATAATAGATTAAAAAAACAAAAACTGCTGCATGATACTGTCAGAAAAAAAAAAAATGCTAAACTTAGAGGTGCTACGAATCTTCCAGTGCCACTCAAAATACGGACTCAGTTACGAAGTTATACACACACGCCGTTCCATTTCTCTCCATACACCGCGCCAGGAATCACATCAGGATAGGAACAGGAGAACTGATTTGATAAGGACCTCTGACCCACCTTGTCTTCCCAACCCTTCCCTCTTTCTCACCTTTCTTCTTCTTCTTCCTCCTCCTGCTCCTTCGCCTCCTCCTCCTCCTCCTCCTTCTTCTTTTCTTTCTCCTTCTCTCTCCCCCACAACTTTTTCTCTTCCTCTCGTCCTTGTCTTCTTACTGACTCCCTCTTTCACGTCCTTTTACTTTTTCCTCCTCCTCCTCTTTCTACACTTCCACCACCTCACCCACCCTCCTGTAATCCACCATCTTCCTTTCATGGGATGGGGAGGGAGTAGAGGGAAGTTTGTATAACCTGGGCAGCAGTACTAACCCCGAAGAGAGTTTAGTCACATTTACAATATATCTCGCCACTGTTAGACATGGAAAATTTGGCTGGGTCTGGGTGGGTTGTGGAGAGTCCGAAGGGAGGTGACGCCAACACTCTTCCACACACTTCCTCGATTCAAACATGCCCCTGCTCCCACCGCGCCCACCTCACCCAACCAAAGGGGAAATATGAATATGCATGATGTTATGTATACCGGTATCCCACGCGTATGTGCCAAACCTGGGCAGGAATGCACTATACCTCCCCAGCTTAAAATGTCCATCGTTATCACAGAATTTTGTTTAAAAATTTATGAGTATACCATCCCCACTCATTTCATTACCCCCTCCACACACACACACACACACACACACACACACACACACACACACACACACACACACACACACACACACACACACACACACACACACACACACACACACACACACACACACACACACACACACACACACACACACGTAACACACACACATAACAACCAACACACAAATTTCACCAGCCCACACCCACTCACACCCGCCTAACCACACCTCCTCCAACTCCCTCCCACATTTCCTCTCTCCCTCCACCTCCCGCCCCCTCCCTCTCCTTCTTCTTTTCTCCCTCCACCTCCCGCCCCCTCCCTCTCCTTCCTCTTTTCTCCTTCCAACTCCCACACTCCACCAACACCAAAGAAAAAAAATGCTCCAGTCTTGATACCTGAAGTAAATATTGCAGAGGCGAGGAAAAAAAGTTAAATGCTCTCGCTCTCCCTCCCAACCCTTTCAAGTTGAACCACAAAAAAAATGGGTCTTCCTATTTTCTGAGCATTATAAAGGGTGTTTGGAGGAGGTGTGGGTGTGAAGGGGTTAATCTCTCTCTCTCTCTCTCTCTCTCTCTCTCTCTCTCTCTCTCAATATAATAATGGGTATGTAGAAGTTTGGTGGAAATACAAATGTTCTCTCCAATCACTAGCCCTAAAAATATATCTATGTATATCTTTCTATCTATCTGTCTATCTTCTGTCAATCTATCTGTCTGTCTGTCTAGCAACCTAAGAATAGCGTCAAGGGCAGAGAAAAGGATTATTTTTTGGTGAGGGGTGTGGGAGGACGTGTGACGCAGGAGGGAGTAAGTGAGGGGGAACTGAAGCAAAGGGTGAAGGGATGAAGGCTGGACTGTGAATGTAAGGGAGTCGGGGTTTGGCTGAAACAGGGAGCGGACGGAGGGGGTGAAGGGGTGCTCTGATTCTAATGGAAGGGAGGGGGCAAGGGTGACGGGGCAGGGGACGGGGGGAACTGTTACAAGAGGGGTGGAGAATGTTATAATTTGACAGGAAAGGGTTAAGGTACGATAAGGGAAGGGGAGGGAGAGAGGATAGGGGATGGATAAGCATGGGGGGGTGATGTGACAGTAGGGTAACAAAGGGGGAATGGAAAAGGTTGATCTGGGGTAAAGGAAGCAGTAACTAGGGGGAAAGGTGAGGAGGGGACTGAAGCAGAAGAGGTGAGAGGAGAATTACTGTAACAAGGGGTGGGGAAAGCACTTTTGGGGATGAGGGGTGACACAAGAGAAAGGAATAAGTGAACAAGTCTAAACCATACAGGAAGGGAGTGCAGGGAGAAGGGAGGGAGAGCAAAGGGAGGTAATACACGGGAAAAATCTCTCCCTCTCGTGGCCTTCATCCCCATTAGGTGACTGTGGCAGATTTCTGAGCTTGGACTGCGTCCAGGATGCTGTGGAAGGTCCATGCTAGTGCTCTCTCTCTCTCTCTCTCTCTCTCTCACTCTGCTTGTGTGTGTGTGTGTGTGTGTGTGTGTGTGTGTGTGTGTGTGTGTGTGAAAATGAATGCAGGGATTATGAACATGAAAGACCTCGTTTGCGACTGTGGTTAACCTCTTCATTCCGATGACGTATTTGTTCTTGCAGTCAACAAAGCCTTAATTACAAAATGGTCTCCCCTAATATGAATAAAATAATGTGGAAATAAACAAAAATGTGTGAAAGCATAAAGAAGAGATATATAGGTACGAAAGAGAGAGAGAGAGAGAGAGAGAGAGAGACAGTGGTGAAATAGGAGAAACAAAATGCTGAAATGAAATTATGTAAAGTGGGTGTGTTATGCTGAAGTGTGGACATGAATGGGAGAAGTGTTAGTGTGCGATGAATAAGTGTAGGACTGAGACACCATAATGTAGGCTTGGGATGAAGAAGCGTGGGTAAAGTGAAGTGTAAGCGTAGAACAGCGTATTGTGGGGTTAATGCAAAACAATGAAGTGCTATGCTGCGGTATCCATGAAGGGTAGTGAATTGTGGACGTGAAATCTAAGCAGATATGAAATAGATGGTATGGGCGTGGGTAGGGGGCGTGTGGGCGTGGAAAGCGGGCGTGTGGGCTAGAGAGTGGGCGTGCGGTCGCTGAGAGAGAGGATATGGGCGTGGAAAGCGGGCGTGTAGGCGTGGGAGAGGATATGCAAGCGTGGAAAATGAGCATGTTGGCGTAAAGAGTGGGCTTGTGGACGTCAAAAATGAGTGGATGTGGAAGGCAGGCATGTGGGTTAGAGACGGGGCATGTGGGTGTGGGTAGTGGGCGTTTGGGTATATAATGGTCGTGTGGGCGTGGGCTGCAGGCGAGTGGGTATGGACAGCAGATGTGTGGGCGTAGAAAGGTGTGTGGGAGTGAAGAACGGATGTGTGAAATACAAAGAGGGCGTGTGAGTGTGGATAGCAGGCGTGTGGGCGTGAAAGCAGTCGTGTGGGCGTGAATAGCAGGCGTGTGGGCGTGGGCGTGTGGGTGAAGAAAAGAAGGAGCCTTGCCTGACTGCAGTCAAGGCCACTGCAGGGAGGTACCGCGCCAAGACCTTAGGCCGAATTCATGAAGGATCTCAGCACCACTTCTTTAGCGATTTATTTTGTATATTACACGTTAGTAAGTTATTTATATCTTTGTATTAACGACATGAATTGCACAAGAACATACAGGAGATTACTAACATACACAGAAATATACCAGTAACGAAGAAGTGCTCGGGATCCTCCTTATCCAGCAAGACTACGAGCTGAAGTGTCTGTAGATGTTAACTGTTATCAATCACTCTTAAACGTAACCTACCTCTTCAGTCCGATGACGTATACTTCAAGTCCCATGAAGCATATTTTGGTCTTGTTATATCTCGACCATTTTATTCAGCGTAGGAGAGATTCTTCGAGACTGAGGGGTTAGATGCAGTCTTCAATGACCCCTTCAAAGCAACAGCTGAATGAAAGATGTGAAATAAGCAGAAATAAACTTTAAAAACGCCTCTTTAAACACTGCTTAAGATCAAGAAAATTCATGAATACTGTGCCCACATTCACTGCGTATCCCAGACAAAACTTCATGGCGTTTCTAAATCCAGCCTCTTTATATGGGGCAAAAATAATATGCAACTTATGGTGAAAACTGCAGCCAAGCGCAAAATTTACAGCTGCAGAACTCGTGTGTAACCATGAAGGGACGGTGAAAGCTACGTACAGTGTAGTTCAGCAGCCAGGCGCACAATTTCGGGGAAAAATTGCAGCACTCATCTATCTATCTATCTATTTGTATCGATGTATAAAATACGAAACACACACTTTTCACAGTTGCATCGGAGGTATTAAATTTATATTATAATGTAGAATGGGGCAATATATGATGCAAAAGATTTTCACAAAGCCAAAATCCCCTTTCTCTGGACGCAGAAATCAGACTTAAAAAAAAAAAAAAAAAAAAAAAGCACATGCTGTAAAGCCATATGAATATTAATGAGCCCATGTACACAATAACCATCAGAATATTATCCGTGTTTATGCTGCTGTTCTGAACATTACAGAATGAAAAACTACCGCGCGAATGCAATTAACACCCTCATGACAGGACAATTGTATTGTACTGTACTCCAGCTAACGCCAGACGATTTTATTCTGCTAAGAGTGAGACACAGGAGACAAAGAATTAGATGAGTAACCCTTTCTGCACAAGGAGGTCTTCTTTATGTTACTCGTGCTGTCTAAAAAATATCTTATTCACCTTAAGACCCTATTCAAACTAGAGGTGTTAAATATATCCTTCAGCTCCATCACAACCAGACATCGCCCCTGAATGAAAAATTATTTGCAGGTACCTCCCCCCAAAATTACAATATATACTTCCTCAAAATGAAGGGTTTAATGTACTCAACTACACAATGGCCACCAGAAAGTTGTCAGGGTTTGCGATGGTGCCCTGAATACCTTAGTCACCTGAAACTACCGCTCGGCCGCGAGTAAACGTGTAACCGGCCGCTGTGGGAAGTTTAACAAGTTGGAAGCCACATTTTCAGCCAGCGTGGATTCTCAGCCAGCGTGGACCCCTCCTTAAATTCACGATTACACCCATGCCAAGCTATGCCCCTCCCCAACCCCAAGACCAGGGAAGCTGCCCCACCCCCCAATCTCAACACCATATGCCAGGTGAAGATGAGCCACTCTCCAAATCTGACTTACTTTTGCATACTCAAAAAAAGAAAGAAAGAAAAAAAAAAGAATCTGTGAGTTCCATTTGACGCTAAGTAAAATAATAATGGAAACTGTGGAACCAACATGTATGGAATGCCACATCTGCGCGACCTTTGCATGTCGAAATTGCTGGGGACAATGTGAAGCCCCAAAAGATGTTCATGGTGGTTTTCACACACAATAATATTCGTGTAATGATATACTATAAAACCAGTCTTCTTGTACCGTCACCTTTACCAATCTCATCTCGTGCCATAGCTGTGATTAAGCATATGGGCAAATTGCGTATTTCACTTGTGAAACGCAACGACCGCAATGCTATGGAATGTCATAATCTTTTATTCAACATTCGATCAATAAAACTGTACATTTAAAACTTAAACTCCGAAGAGGGAAGACAAACTCTAACTAGAAAGCAAACAGAGAGCGCATACCTCCTATGCGCTCTCTGTGTGCACGCAAATAGTTTTATGGTCTCACAGCTCACATACAGTTAATTAATTCTAAGGTCTTAGTCTGTCCTGTTACAGTGTCTCTGGGACCGGATGCAGGAATATATAGATAGATAGATAGATAGATAGAGAGATAGATATTGCTGCATCCGGATGTGGATCCAACTCAAAATCTAATTAACTCGTCCTTGACCCACTGCCCACCGACCCACCGGATTTAATTGGAATCCGAAATTTTTTTTTCCAGAGATATCTTGTACACAAACAAACAGACACTATTGAATAAATAACCTCCGTCCAATTTAATTGGCGGAGATAAATATTCGGCAGGCAGAACTGCATCAAACGCCTAAGAATGTTACTTCGGATCAGCAATCCATCCCAAATTACAGTGTAATTCAGCAACGATACAAGACAGGGCTGATATGTTCTATCGAGGTCACATTCAGCCTCCCGAAGCCCACGTGATACAGGGCTCAAGTCACCCCCACAGCCATCACCAACACACCCGTCAATTTTATTACTACTTTTATGGAAGGTGGAATGGGTCAGACCTGATGCCGGCAGCCACACCCTGACGGCAATATGAAACAATCAAAGACGTACCGATAACTTTTTTAACTCTAGAGGCTGAATACAGTTAAATGGTGACGATAATAATAAATCAGGAAAGCATCTGTGGAGGGTGAGAATTGTAGAAAAGTTGATTGATGTTAGTTAACTCAGAAAATATCGCACGGTGGTCGTCATAATAGCATACCTGTATAAATCGTCCAGTGGCAGAGTAAAATAAAACCGTCTAGTCGTTGAAAGATGAGAACAGAAACCACCTGCCAGTAGTCACAATATACCCGTAATAAAGCCGTCATAGTGCGTAAGGGGTGTGCAATGTCCAAACCATCCTGACAGGTAAGTCAAGGGGTGTGGGGGAGGGGAAAAAAGGGATGGCAAAACAAAGGGAGTTCTATTAAAAATCCAATTATTTTGCTGTGGTCCCTGTCCACTGACCCTAATATTTTATGCCCCTGACGATCGCTCCCCTCACCTCACTCCACCTCACCTTACCTCACTCCCCCCCTCACCTCGCCCTCGCTTTACCTCACCTCCTGCCTCGCCAAAACCTCCACTTCCTTCCCATCACCCTGTTCATGTCTACCACCACCTTCCCCTCTGTCTCATCTCACCTCCTCCGTATCTTCCCCCTCCACCTTCCCCCTGCCTCCCCTCACCTACTCCCTATCCTCCCCCCTCCCCTCCATTTTCCTCAGGTCATGAGTACCTTCTCCCTTGCATCACTTCACCTAGACCCTTTCACCGCTACGCCCCTGCCTTGCCTCATTTTCTTTCCCTCCCTTGCCTTACCCCAATCCATCCCTCATATCCAGCCCTCTTAACACATCCACCCCACCTTTATCCTTCTCTTCGCCCATTCATTAATGTATACCTGATGTAAGTTGAATATAATAATCAGGAGGTGGGAAAAACATAAAGAATTAGTACAGAAAGACAAAGGAAGATTGTTTAGGGTGTTCAGTACCACAGCCCTTGCAGAAAGTCCATACCCCATCACTACCAACTCCCTATGCTGTTCCTACCAACTCCATACCCCACCCCTACCAACCTAACACCTACCTCTCCTACCCTACCAACTACCTCTCCTACCCAAACCAATTACCCACTCCACCCTGCCAACTCCTTACCCCGTCTCTACCAACTCCATACCCGTCCCTACCAACTAGCTACTCCACTCCCAACTCCCTTCCCTACCACTACCACCCCTCTTACCTATCCATATGAACTTCCTATTTCATTCCTACTTCACCCCTTCCAGCTCCCTACTCCGTCTCTACCAACTCCCACCCTCAATAGCCCCCTAAACCTCCTACACCATGGCCCTACCAACTCCCAATCCCAACCCTGCCAACTCCCTTCCTACCAACTCAAACTCGTGCTCACCATCCGTCCCAGCTGGAGTGGCGGCAGGGACCGTAAAATATGTGATATACTGAGATTGGCAACAGGGACACAAATGAAGCCGACTCACTCTACACCCAAAGTTACGACTCCTTGGACTAGTGTATGTAGAGGGCCGGTGACGTAAGGGGATGAGGAAGGGGAAAGTGAGGAGTGAGGAAGAAAAAGTGTAGGGAAGAGAAAGGAGACAGGGAGGGAAGAAGGAGAGGAAAGGTAAGGAAGAGAAAGGAAACAGGGCGGAATGAGGAATGACAGGGATGAGGAAGGGAAGGACAGGTGATGGAACTGGGAAGGGAAGAAAGAATAGGGATAAATGGAGCCTTATAAGGGTTAGTGACTGATAGTTTTGTTCTGAGTAGAAAAGACGGCTCGCACCTAATGGGGTTAAGTACCAAACACAACGACGCTGAGTAGATATGATGAATGAGGTGAAGACGAAACATACCTTCCTTCTTATCTTCTCCCGCCTCTTCCTAACTATTCTCTTCTCAGTCAATAATTCATCAGTTAATCCAGTGCACCTCCACCGATTATCCTTGTTAATTATAATCCCCAGGTTTATAATTCGTCTTCAAGGATTAATATCATGCAGGCAATTATAGATTTAAGCAATTATCTGATCCTTTAATGAGAATAATTTCCCTCTATAATTATGCGTCTCACTGGTGGATACATACATACATACATATACATACTGTACGTACACAAACATACATGGACAGAGAGAGAGAGAGAGAAAGAGAGAGAGAGAGAGGAAAACAATGACTGAAAGACAAGAAAAAAAAACAATAATCAATGCTTAAAGTAGTGGAAGTCATGATTAAAACCACACTGGCTAATCATATATACTGTATATGTAAAATGATGATTATTCTCACGATGACAGTGGCACCAAGTGAAGATGGATACAATCAGTTTTAATAGTTCAGCTTTCCAACGCGTTATGGTACTTGCATCTCTCTCTCTCTCTCTCTCTCTCTCGCTTTCTCTCCTTCTCTCTCTCTCTCTCTCCTTCAGCGTTCCCCAGACAATCTTCCTTCCTCCCTCCTCTCTCATCCATCTTTTCTCTCGCTATTTTCTTGACAGGAGAGAAATCATTTGCAACATCTCCGATTTTCCACTTCTTTCGTTTCCTCCACCTCCTCTTCCTCCTTCCTCTTCGCCTTTCACCATCTTTCTGCTCCCCTTTCTCCTCCTCTCTCCCTCGCCTCTTTTTTTCCCCATTCCATTGTCTGGTAAAGGAGTGGTCTTTTTCCAGAAGAAGAAGGAGGAGGAGAAAAGAGACAAATATTGTGGAGACAGGTGCTACTACCATTTCCCTACATTTTTTCCCTCACATAATCTATCCTCCATTACTACTATTATCGACAAGAAAAAAAATGTGAAGTAAAAACATACATTTTTTTTTTTTAGCTGAGGAATGAAGTTTTCTGAATGGCTGACAAGAGATATATAAGGCATGGAAAAAAAAAAGTACTGCTGACCACTTCCCTCCGATGACCTATTTTATATTACTTCTAGCATCAGAAAATTTTATTCAGCTTTGGGCAGACTTTTGCAAATGGGGGGGGGGAGGGTCAAACATAACTTTTAATAATCCCTCCACCTTTTAAGGTCGTTCCCAAACGTAGGACAATGTTAAAATAATTCGATTCTGAGAGCAATTCGTCAAAGCTCAAAGTCATAGGAAACTGTCAAAAGTCAGGAGTATGGTCAAGTAAAAAAGTTTCATCCTATTTGGACAAAACTGGCAGAAGTGTTAAGGGCGAGGGAAAGAAAGTAACTCAATTTTAAGAACGATTACTCAAATGTCAAGGTCACACGGCAAAATCAAATGTGTGGCCCTTTAATAATTTGGCAAGAGTGGGTACGGCAATCTCTGAATATCTCTTCTTGTTTCTCCGTAACTTACTCCAGACTCCATCCTTTCACTTCCCACTTCACGTAACTCACTGACAAGAAGTAAAAAGACTATGCTACGTCCACTGATCCCCTACACAGCATTTTCTCATGACCTGCAGCATATTCTTGTGTTAAGGTGTTACTGGAACTTTTCATGCAAGATGGCGATGTGGCAGATCTAAGCCAAATTGGATAAAAGGAGTATATCAGCTCAAGCACTCACTAAATGAACCACTTGTCTTTTCATTCACCCTCTTGGTCATTCACCTACCTATCCCAATCACCTACCCGATTTCCCACAGCCTCTCTCTCTCTCTCTCTCTCTCTCTCTCTCACACACACACACACACACACACACACACACACACACACACACACACACACACACACACACACACACACACACACACACACACGCACGCACACACACATTTTTCCAATCCACACTCGATAATTCTTTCACTAAACCAACACGTCCATCTCTCTCTCTCTCTCTCTCTCTCTCTCTCTCTCTCTCTCTCTCCACCCACCGCCTCACCCACCCTGCCAAACAAAAGGGCTGACTATTTTTGCGAGGGCTGATGTGATTACTAGCCTCCAAAGAATTCCCTATAGGCGTGTAATTGGGTTAGCCCGGGATTTTTTTCGGACACTCCAGGTATATATATAAAAAGGGAGGATGGGGAGGAGAGAGGGGGTGAAGAAATATAGGATGGGGAGAAGGGAGGGGGGTGAAGTAAAGTAGGATGGGGAGGAGGGAAGGTGAAGAAAAATAGGATCGAGAGGAGGGAGGGGGGTGAAGGAGAAGATGGGGAGGAGGGAAGGTGAAGAAAAGGAGGATGGGGAGGAGGGAGTGGGGTGAAGAAAAGATGGGAAGGAGGGAGGGGGTGAAGAAAAGATGGGAAGGAGGGAGGGGGTGAAGAAAAGATGGGAAGGAGGGAGGGGGTGAAGAAAAGATGGGAAGGAGGGAGGGGGTGAAGAAAAGATGGGAAGGAGGGAGGGGGTGAAGAAAAGATGGGAAGGAGGGAGGGGGTGTGAAGAAAAGATGGGAAGGAGGGAGGGGGTGAAGAAAAGATGGGAAGGAGGGAGGGGGTGTGAAGAAAACTAGGATGGGGAGAAAGGACGGGGGTGAAGAAGAGTAGGATGGGGAGAAAGGAGGGGCGGTGAAGTAAAATAGGATGGGGAGGAGGGAAGGTGAAGAAAAGGAGGATGGGGAGGAGGGAGGGGGGTGATGAAAAGTAGGTTGGGGAGAACAACTAAAAATGAGTTGTGGAAATGATGATGATGATGATGATGATGATGATATGATGACAAAACTAAATATGCTAAACTAATCGAGGGCTGGTGAGTCGGAGTGAGGGAAGGAAGAAACTAAAGGAAAGAGGGAAAACAAAGCAGGAGAAGGAAGAGACTGATCATGGAGGAGGGAAGGAGCACAAGGAGAGGCCATGCAGGAAAGATTTGAACACAGGAAATAAAGATACTGAGATACACACTGCCAACGAGGGAAACATCAGAATTAACATAGCACAGTCTAGGTACAGTACACGCAGTAATGTTTGTATTACTGTACAAATCTTTACGAATACCTCATCTCTCTCTCTCTCTCTCTCTCTGTAAATTAAAGTCAACTACACACTCAGCATTACAAGGGGTTACGACAACACAGTTTTACAAATACAACACCCCGCCATGGTAACTGTGTGTGTTGGTAGCTAAGCCAGAAGCTGGTTATCACACCCACAACACAAGTACAAAGTGTTCCAGCAGTTGTGACGTGACCAGACTCTGTGCCCACCATTTTTCGCATCCAGGAAACAGCAAAAATTTTCACTACTCGTATAAAAAAAAAAAAAAAAAAAAAAAGATGAAGGCTTAGAAATGTACGGATATTCATAGCAGCTTTCCTACTGCTGATAAGTATAATATAAACAAAATGCAATTAGTCTGGAAATAATAATGAACAATAACTTAAACATGTAAAGGAAGAGAGCTAGAAAAGGCACTCACAGTCCTTCATTTCGTCTAAAGGCCGAACATTTGACTCTGCCCTGTTACCTTGACCTCTAACCAGGTGATCTCAGAATCGAATCAGATCCTTGCCTGAACCTTAACCCTTCTACCAAGTTTAGACTGGATCGAAACTGTATGGATTAACCTTTCTTTGTGACCGTGGCTTTGAACTATAGTAGTTTCCCTCACTCTTGCCTGACCTTGAACCCTTCCGTCACGTATGGCCCAGATAAAATAAAAACTGTCTGAGCTATAAGGTCGAAACTTTAATAACTTTGCCTTATGATCCTGACCGCTGTGTGTTTACTCTCAAAGTGGACTCTCTTCATTATTGTTTTGTCCTCAACCCTTCCACCAAGTATGGCTTAAATCAGAGCAAAGTTAATCTTGCAATGTGACCTTGACCTATTTTTCTCAAACAGGTTAAGTCTTGAGAAAACTCGCAACTCTTCCACCAAGTTTGGTCCAAATCGGATCAAAACTGGATTATTTTATTTCACACACACACACACACACACACACACACACACACACACACACACACACACACACACACACACACACACACACTGGATATACTGGCTTCTTGGCCACCACCCACAAGAAGCAGCGTGATAAAATATAGATGGATAGATAGACAGCTAGACAGACGGATAGATAGAAAAACAGATAGATAAATAGATAGATAGATAGATAGACAGACGGATAGATGGATAGACAGATAGACAGACAGACGGACAGACAGACAGACAGATACACAGACGCATACAAAGCTTACCCCTTTCTATCGGACAAGCCACAATTTTACCTCGATAACTACATTTATTAAAGGTTATTATTCATTTATAGTGCTGAAGGGATTAACTAGGGCTCTGTCTTACCCCTACCGTCCGACAGTCTCTTCGAAGTTACCTAAAGTCGTCTATATGGAAAATAAGATGATAAAAAGGTGCTATGGTAGAGGAGTTAAATGATTAGCTATGTTTTCGATGGTCTTTACATTATTTTTTGAGAGAGAGAGAGAGAGAGAGAGAGTGAGTTACCTGTGAGTTATAACAGGAGGAAAAACTAACCTGACGCAAGGTAAAACAGTTTAAAAAAAACCTACCTGAAATTAATTATAAGAATAAGCTTACCTGATCTGGGTCAAAACAGGAAAAAAATATGTCACCTGAAGTGAGTTAAAAGGAAAAATTTACCTGAAGTGAGTTAATAAGTAAAGCTTACCTGAAGTGAGTCAAAAGAAAAAAAAAACTTACTGAAGCGAATTAAAAGAAACAGCTTACCTGAAGTGAGTAAATGAGAAAAAAATCTTACCTGAAGTGAGATGAAGTTGGGTGCACCTTTCAGCGAGTTGGGAGACACACCGTCAACGTCACTGCCTGGGTTCGGCTCCCTGTGGGTGTGTTAAAAACCATTATTACACAGAGTCCGGCAGAAAAACAGCAGGGTAAAGTTAATAGAGAACAGACTTGACTAAAATCCACCAAAATTTATATATAACAGACCTCACACACACACACACACACACACACACACACACACACACACACACACACACACACACACACACACACACACACACACACACACAGAGTCTATGAAAAAAGAGACGACAAAAATCCACAGACATTACAACTAAACAGACTTTCAATTTCCCCTTTCGAGTGAGGAGGATAAACACAAGACAGTATTAGGCCAGGATAAAACGTACAGACTTAGCCTTACTCACCTCCTACGCTTAATGAACTATTTTTTAAAGGTCATCATTTAACCTCTAATCAAATTCTGGACGCGTGTGCCTTCACGTGGTGGCAGTGATATGACCGAGCTCCTACGCTGTCCATTTATACTCCTTCCTTATTTCCCTAAAGGAGGATGGCGGCAGGAGGAGGGAAGCTTCAGTCTACAGTTCATTATGTTCACGTTTGGATGAGACTGAGGTTGCAACTACTACTACTGTTACTACTACTACTACTACTACTACTTCTACTACTACTACTACAGCTACTACTAACTTCTAATCTACATGAGAGAAGGCGCTTTTCTTTTTCACAATTAGGGGTGAACAATGAATACCGTGTAATATTTACGCTGATAAAAAGCACTCTTGTGTGACTGAAAAGAATCCTACATGTGAAAAGGATAAAAATAAACATATAAGGATGTACTATGGTGTATTATTCGGACTACTGTTGGATCAGATAATTATGATGAAGAGAGAGAGAGAGAGAGAGAGAGAGAGAGAGAGAGAGAGAGAGGGGGAGAGAGAGAGAGAATGTGTTGAGTGTTGTGGCAAGGAATGCGAGTGTTGGGTAAATGGATTAGTGCCTACCTCACTCCGACCTCTCTCTCTCTCTCTCTCTCTCTCTCTCTCTCTCTCCCGTAGCTAGGAGGAGAACTGTGACGAGGGAATTCTGGAATGCGAGGGGAGGGGGGGGGTGAGAGAATGAGAAAAACAGTAGGGAGGAGAGGAAGGCCGAGAGAGGGAGGGGAAACCAGGAGGGAGGGAGGGAAAGATGGAGAGGTAAAGGAGACTGGAAAAGACGGGGGGGGGGGGGGAGGGATGAGATGGAGATAGGGAAGAGAAAAGGAGGAAATGGAGAGGGAGTAAGAGAAGGAAGGGGAAGATGGGGGAGAAAGGGGGTGGAAATGTGCAAGAGGATATACAGGAATTTTATCTACCTATCTATCTATAGCCCTAATCCCGCAAAGGGTGGCCGCAGACAAAATGCCTCCAAGTCGCTCTGTCATCCACCATTTGACTGCCCTCCCCCCAACTCACTCCCCCCTGGTCATTTAAAGGTCAATTTTTATAAGGTTGGTTATTAATAAGGTCATAAGCAAGTATCAATAAATAATGTATATATAAGGTATAAAAGAGAAAGACAATAAAGCAGGAGAGGGAGAGGAAGGAAGAGGAGGAGAGGTTCTAGAGAAGAGAGGAGATGGAGGGGGGAGTTGAGACACGGAGGGAGGGAGGGAGAGAGGGACAGGGGAGTGGGTGAAGGGAAGAGAGGGAAGAATGGGAGGAGAGCTAAGAGAGAAGAGAGGAGGGAGGCGGAAGGGAAAGGGAAGGGGGGGAAGGAGAAAGAGATAGGTAAAAGAGAGGAGAGATAAGATGGTGAGACTGGGAGAGAGAGAGAGAGAGAGAGAGGGGGGGGGGAGACGGAGAACGAATACGTGTACAAGTGGCCTATACCCCGGCTGTAATGAGATCTAGGTATGTGTGGCAAGTAGGGTGCGTGAGAGGGGAAAGAGTGCGTTTGAGGGGAAGCGAGAGAGCGAGGGCAGGTGTGAGGGGCACAGAGTGAGGTGGGGGGTAGTGTGTGAAAGGCGAGGGGGTGGGAAGAAGGGGAGAATGTGTGATATGAGAGAGAGAGAGAGAGAGAGAGAGAGAGAGAGAGAGGATATAAGTGTGAGGGAAAATAAGTGGGGACGAATCTGTGAGAGGGGTGTGGGATGACTGACAGTGTGTGAGAGAGAGTGTGTGAGCGGGGGGTGGGGGAGAGAGTGCGAGAGTGGGGATGGGATAGTGTGAGGGGGGGTGGGGGAGAGAGTGCGAGAGTGGAGATGGGATAGTGTGAGGGGGGGTGGGGGAGAGAGTGCGAGAGTGGGGATGGGAGTGTGTGAGAAAGGAGATGGGAAAGTGTGAAGATAGGTGTGGGAAAAAGTGACAGTAGGATGGGAATGAATGTTAAAGAGTATGAAAAAGGGTGTGAGAGGGGGGATGATGGGAAAGAGGGAGGGGGGGATGGGAAACAGTGTGTGAGGAAGGATGGGAATGAGCGTGAGGGGATGAGTAAGAGTGTGAGGGGGAGAGGGAAAAGAGTGAGAGGGAGACGGTGGAAAAGTGTGAGACTGGGATGGGAAAGAGTGTGTGGGGGGATAAGAAAGAGTGTGAGGGGAAGATGGAAAAGTGTGTGAGTGGGGGGAGAAAAAAGTGTAAGTGTGAGGGTAGGCAAAAGCGAGAGAGAGGGCATGGAAAAGAATGTGAGAGAGGGGGATGGAAAAGGGTGTGAAATGGGAGGAAACACAATTTGCACAAAATAAAAAAAAAGTAGAGAGAGAGGTGTGTTAAGGGATCAGGTACGTGTATGAGAGGAAATGAAAATACAGGTAGATAGTGTGACTGAGGTTATAGTGCTTGAAGAACTTTAATCTCTCTCTCTCTCTCTCTCTCTCTCTCTCAGGTTATCTGTTTCCTCCGCCCTCCCTCTTCATCCATCACCCTATCTTCCTTCCTAATCTCTCTCTTCTCTTCATCGTTCTTCCCTTATCTCTTTCTTCCATCTCCTCCATTACTCTTCTCCTCTTTCTCCCTGTCCTCTTGTCTTCCTCACACATTTTTCTTCTTCCTTCCACCCCTTCTCTTCTTCCTCTTCCTTTCGTATCCCTTCATAAACTCTTCTTCTTTCTTTCTCTCCTTCCAAATCTCCTCTACACTTTCTCTCATACACATAATTTATATGCATTCCACGTCCTCCTCCTCCTCCTCCTCTTCCTTCTCCTCCTCTTCGTCCTCCTCCTCCTCCTCCTCCCTCGTTTTTCTTCCTCTCCGTTCCTCCTCCCTCCCCGCTCTTCCTTTCTAATCTTCGCTTTTCTTCCTCTCTTCCTCTTTATCCTTCCACCTTTCCTCCTCTTCCTTCCCCCTCACTTCGTTTCTCCTCCTCCTCGTTCCTCTTTCTTTTCCCCTTCCCTCCTCCTCTTCCTCTTCTCTTCGCCTCCCTATCGATACTTTTAAGATGAATTTCGATCATCACCTGAAGGAGGGAGCCAGGTGACCCCCCAACGAATCTCCCCCTCTTCCCTTCCAGCTCGTCCTCTCCCTTTCCTCCACTTGCTCTTCATTACTCTTTCCTTTCCTCCACTTGCTCTCTTTCTTACTCCTTCCTTCCCTCCATCTGCTCTCTTTCTTACTCCTTCCTTTCCTCCATTTGCTCTCTTCCTTACTCCTTCCTTTCCTCCACTTCCTTTCTTACTTACTCATTCCTTTCTCTCCCTCCAACTCCTCCAGTAACCTAGGTTTATATCTCCAAGTCTCCACATCTTTTCTCTGAAGTTCCTAATCTTACTTCCTCTAGTTTCCCTCCAATCTCCTCCTCCTCCTCCTCCAAACTCCCCCTTTCTTTTCTTCAGGTTCCTGCTTTTCTCTTCTCAAGCCCCCCCCCTTTCTTTTACTCCTTTCCCTCTATTCTTCTACTTTCTTTCTTCAAATCTCCCCCTTTCTCTCTCCTCTCTTCATCCTCTCTCTCCCAAAATCTTACCTTTCTCTCCTCCGGCTTCCTCCCTTTCCTACAATCTCGTCCTTTCTCTCCACTCTCCTCCTTTCTCTTCAGTCTCCTCGCTTTTGCATATGTCACTCTCATTTCCGTTCCTCCACTCTTCTCGCCATTGTTCACTGATTCTCTCTCTCTCTCTCTCTCTCACACACACACACACACACACACACACACACACACACACACTTCATATATTTATTTATTTACTTACCTGTACACTTACCCATTTCATCCTTTCTTGTCTTCCTCCTCCTCTTTCCTTCCCTCTCACACTTCTGACCTCACCCCAGGCCCATACGTTTTCATTCCTTGTATTTCCTCTCCCGACAATCAAACTTTTCCTTGTCTCCCCCTTCCTTACTGTCCATTCCCCTCTCAGATCACTACACGATACACATCTAACTTTTGTACACACTGTATCCGCATATGTCTCCATATAACTCTTCTCCCACACTGTATGTCCCCTTCCCCCATTCATACACCAGGCATTCATGCACACCTACATTCACTGGCAGGGGTTTACACATACGAAGTTGCACACACACACACACACACACACACACACACACACACACACACACACACACACACACACACTGTCCATTACAGCACTTCAACACACTACACGAGCTTGCACTACCTTCAAACAGCTCCTCCGTCAGGCACCTCTCTCTCTCTCTCTCTCTCTCTCTCTCTCTCTCTCTCTCTCTCTCTCTCTCTCCCTCTCTCTCTCTCTCTCTCTCTCTCTCTCTCCCCAGGCGATTTTATTCAGCTGAGGAGAGACTTAGGGACTTTGAAACTGGAGGAGTTGGATGTGGTCTTCAATATCCCCTTCACTACTAGGGAACTTCAGTAAGCTAAAAAGAATGTCTACCGTTACCTAGCGCAAAATATTAAATAATCATTAAATAACATCACCTCCATAATATGCCCCCACTGTCGCCCAATTCCTGTTACTTTGATGGCGGCTCTTTTAACTGATTCTTGCCAACACCTGATCACTTCACTCAGCTTAGAAGGACACGTTGCACTGTTCAGATTAACAAATATTTCAAACTTGATGAAAATAACCAGAAGTCAACAAGAATACAAAATAAATGGCGTTCTCATGCTGCTGGGCTAAATAACTGAGTAACTGAGATAAAAATACTTTCCTGGATATTTTCGGCACATGCCTGGATAAATATTTGCCCACTCTCCCCACCAATCACCCATCCCTTCCTCGATCAATACCTGTACTAACACACCTGATGACATATTTATTTGCCTCACATTCACGGGGATATCCTCATACACGCCACGATTACTCTCTCTCTCTCTCTCTCTCTCTCTCTCTCTCTCACACACACACACACACACACACACACACACACACACACACACACACACACACACCTCACGTCTCAGTTGCTCTCTTAATGTCCATCTTCTTGCTCTAACTTTCTTCATTTGCCTTTACTTCCTCCTATTAATCTCCATTTTCTCTCCTTCTTTATTGATGTCGTTCTCGTTCTTCTCCTCTGTTCTCTTCCTCTTATTTCCTCTTCTCTTCATCCCTTCCATTCCTCTTTCTCTTCCGTGTCCTATCCTCTTCCTAATTTCAGACTTGGTTCATTTTTCGTTTGCCTTTTTTTTTTCTTTCTTGTGTTCTTTTCCCACTTCCTCTTCTTGTCTTCTCCTCTTTCACTTTATACTCATGTTTTTACCATATTCTTCTGCTCTTTTGTTTCTTCACTCCCCCTCCTTCTCTCTCTTCTTTCTTCTATTCTCCTTCCCCCGTGTCTCTCAATATACATATAAGGATGATGGAGAAAGACAGGTGAGAGGAAAGGGAGATATCGTGGATAAAGAAGGATGGTAAGAAATGACAGTGAGAGGTAGGAAGTGGAAGTGATTGCAGTTCTCCAATTTTAAGGGTGACTTTGAAGATGAAGCTAAGACAAATGTGGGACTGGTGGATGAGAGGTAGGGTGTGGAAGAAAGGGTGAGGGAGGTAAGAGTGTAGGGAGCGAGGTTAGGGTGGAGGGAATACAGGAGTTAGGTAAGGGAGAGAAGGAAATGGTAAAGAAAATAAAGGTGTCAGGATGGAAAGGGAGAGGGTGAAGAAAAAAAAGGGTGAAGGTGTAGAGAGTGAAGAAGAGAGGGAGGTGAAGGTGGTGGAGAGAAGGTGAAGGAGGAAAGGGTGAAAAGGAGGGAGGGAAGTGAGAAAGACGGGAAGGAAAGGGGGAAGAATGCACTAATGGATGCAAAGAGGAGGGGGGACAGAAGGAAGGAGAGGCAAAACCAAGACAAAACAAAGATAAAGGGGGAAGAGACTGGGGGAAGAGACGAAAGAAACCATAAATGAAAGAAAAAGAAGGGCAAGTGAAGACGGCCATAGAAGATAAGCACATGGATGAGATGATAAGAGGTGCAAATGAAGAGAGCAATAAAAGAGATGCAACACAAGGAAGAAGATAAAACATGAGACACAGATGGCGGAAGTGATTTAAGTAATGGAAGTTAAACATGAACTTAATGAGGCAAGCCATACAAGACGCGGAAGTGAAGGAAACGATGAAAAATACGAGACAAATATTGATGTTTCAGAAAAGGAAATATTACAGTACAAGATGAATTTATAGAGTTGTGAATGAACTAAATGATCAAAAAGTTGGAACTGAGGAAAAATGATGAAATATGCAAGATGGAGAAGAAAAATGTTCAAGGAAGTAATAAGACGCTGGGTCTTCCCCCAATATCTGTGTCTCAAAGATGAATGAATTAAACAAGTGATAAAAGACGAGCAAGTGAGGGACAGCTACAGGTAATATGAACTGAAAATACAACATTCTGAGAGGGCCAAATTCTTTACAAAAAATCGAATGGAATAAAATCTGAGAGGTGAAGGTGAAGAGATGAAAATATGCAAAATTGCTACGATAAATGGAAACACAGTAAAGACAACCATGCAAGAATAGGCATCTCAATTTATCCTGCCAAAAATGTCAGGTTGTAAACAGAGTAATACTGAAGGGTCATGAACAACCTCAGGATCTTAAGACTCCCTCACCTGAAGAAAATCGTCTGGGGTTAACTAAGATGAGAGAGAGAGAGAGAGAGAGAGAGAGAGAGAGAGAGAGAGAGAGAGAGAGAGAGAGAGAGAGAGAAATATGTACTCCAATTCATCACACCAAAATGTCAGCTTGTAAATAAGGTAACACAGAGAGTCATTAGGCCAAGATGAACGAGCGATTAAGTAATGAGGTAGTTAGTCAGAATTAAGGCAGTCATTGATCGGCGGTACAAGACACTTACTTAGCACCCTGGGAACAAGAAAAATGCTATTATTATTATTATTATTATTATTATTATTATTATTATTATTATCATTATTATTTAATGCCAGACGCCTCAATCTCGCAAGGGGTGGCCACGAACAAACAGCCTCCTTGTCGCCCTGTCCCCTGCCATTTCGCTGCCCTCCCCCAGCTCACACACACTCCCTCTCATATACCTCTCCACTCCATCCCTCCATCTCATCCTTAGCACCTTCTCCCTCTCCCCACACTCCACCTCACTCATACACTCACCTCTCAGTTTCTCGCTCTCCATCCTCTCCACATGGCCAAACCACCTCAATGTATTTCTCCTAATGCTATCACATCCACATCCACAACACTCCTTCACATCCACATTTATCAGTCTATCTCTTCATGTTCGCAAAAGCTTAGGAATATGAGCTTCGCGACTATAAGCCGGTAGGAAGAAGGCAGTACGTTATATAGACCTTCCAGCAAAAAAGCACACGCACCAAGCCACGGCAGTAAAGGGTTAATCTCCTCAGTGCAATGCCGCAGTTTTATTGTCATCTTCAGACGGTTTTATTCAGTTACGGAGAAATCCCAAGTAGTTAGGGGATTAACGTCAACTAGAGCTAACCCCTCCACGTCGATAATAAACCTAAGCTGAAGGAAACCGTCTGGGGAGGGTAAGAATACACTAAGAATTAACTAAGAATTCAGGGAGCTAAGAATGTGGGGCAAAGAAGGTAAACATAAAAAATGAAAAAACATTAAACGCATTACCCCCCCAAAAATTTTTTTTACAAAAACAAAGAAAAACGAGTCGAAAAAATTTATAAGGAGGGCATATTAAATGATAAAAAAATGAAAAATCCCCAAAACTACACCTGTGCTAAATTAAAATGGCCAGGTAAATAATGAGAGCTTTTAGTAGGAAGGACTCTGTTGCATAAATCAGGCTCTCTCTCTCTCTCTCTTTCTCTCTCTCTCTCTTGGTTAATTAAAATGGTTCAGGATTATACTTTACGCCCTGGTTCAGTGGCATTTTAAACTGTAGTCACAATTTTTACTTGTAATGAGATGGTTGCACTTTGAGAGAGAGAGAGAGAGAGAGAGAGAGAGAGAGAGAGAATATGTGTGTGTGTGTGTCAGGAACTAGGTCAGCGTGTCGGGCGGCGGGGAATCAAGGTCAACTTAAAGTCAAGGTCATCACGGGCGTCACAGCTAGGCAGGCAGGGGGGAGGGATGGAGGGAGGGAAGGAGAGAGAAACGTGGGAAGAGAAGGAGGGAAGGAAGGAAGGTGGGAGGGAGGGAGGGAGGCAGGCAAGCAAGTACGTAGGAGGGGATGGGAGCAAGGCGAGGGGAAAGGGCAAAAAAGTGAGAAGGAGGGAGGGAGGGAGGGAGGGAGGCAGGCAGGCAAGCAAGTACGTAGGAGGGGATGGGAGCAAGGCGAGGGGAAAGGGCAAAAAAGTGAGAAGGAGGGAGGGAGGGAGGGAGGCAGACAGGCTGGGAGGGAGGATGTAAACAAGGAAGGAAGGAGGGATGGAGAAACAAGGGAAGCTGAAAAAAATGGAGGTGGGGAGGGAAGTAGCAAGAAACAGGGGAGGGAAGGAAGCGAGGGACGGGGGATGAACTGTTAAGAGGATGGAGGGAAAGAAAAAGAATGGAAAAGGAAAATTAATAAAATAAAAAGTAATGAAGGACGAAGAGGGAGATGAAGTGCAGAGGGAGACAGGCAGGGAGAGATGCCAGTGCATAGCTAGGGTGGATGGGGGAGGGAGAGAAGCAGGCAGACAAGGATGCAGGGACGACCAACGAAGGAAAGGGAGAAGGAATCAATGGAAATCGAGGAAGGGAGAGAGGGAGAACAGACACAAAGGGCGTATAGACAGATAGAAAGATAAATAGCTAGATAGATATAGATGGGTACTGTAGGCAGATAGGTGCAGACAGACAGACAGGCAGACAGGCAGACAGACAAACAGAAAGATAGATAGATTGATAGACAGACAGATAAATATAAGCATAGAGAGAGAGAGAGAGAGAGAGAGAGAGAGAGAGAGAGAGAGAGAGAGAGAGAGAGAGAGAATATCATGCAGCTTAAAAATACATGTATATATGCATGCTCATACGTATCCACGTAAGTATGTATGTATATGTATGTTTAGAAAAGAATAAAAAGGAACGAGGGAGCACAAGAAAGGAATATAAGACGAGAGAGGCTGTAAAATACAAAAGAAAAAAGAATGAGAACAGATAAAACGTGACAGAAAACGAACAGAAAGAAGAATGAATGTCATAAAACTGCTTACGACGGGAGAAAGACCAATAAAAATTAGGAAAGAACGACATTCATGGAAGAAGCATAAAGGCAGGAAGACAGACTGATATAGATAGATATACAGATAGATACATACATACATACATATACATACATACACATACATACATACATATACACACATACATAAAAAAATACGCACACATACATACACATACAAACTACATACATACATAACCATATCAATAGACCAATACACAGAGATTGATAGATACAGATAGATAGAGTGATAAGTAGAAAGACAGATAGGCAGATAGATAAAAAAAGATGTATATGTACAGCAGAGAGAGAGAGAGAGAGAGAGAGAGAGAGAGAGAGAGAGAGAGAGAGAGGGCATGGGGGTGTGAGACAGCGTGGGATGAAGGGAAGAAGTGGGATTGGAAGGGAGTGAGACGAAGAGAAAAGGAAGGAAGGAGGGAGTGAGACAGGGAGGAAGAGGAGGGGGAGGGAGGGAGTGAGACAGGTCAGAAGGGAGGTAGGGAGGGGGGAGGTAGGGAGAGAGTGAGACAAGGGGGGAGGGACAGCATGGGAATGACAGGGATGTGGAAGGTATATATGAGACAAAAACTGAGAGAGTGGAGGTACCAAGGGGAGGGAGAGAGACATATAGACAGAACAGGAGAGAAAGAGGGATGGGGGGAGTGAGACATAGAGGGAGGGAGACAGGGAGTGAGTTAGACAGGATATGAGACAGTGAGATCAAAGGTGAGACAAGAATGGGAAAGAGAGGGAGGCTGGGAGACAGGGATGGCATGAAGGGGGTAAAAAGGAAGGGAGGGGAGGGAGGGAGAATAAGAGGGAGGGAGTGATGGAGGAAGTGAAGAGGGGTGGGTGGGAGTGAGATAGGCATGTGGGAAGAAGAGAGAGAGAGAGAGAGAGAGAGAGAGAGAGAGAGAGAGAGAGAGAGAGAGAGAGAGAGAGAGAGAGAAGGAAGGAAGGGCATATGAGGGGGAGAGAGACAAAGAGGAAGGGAGGGAAGGACGGAGAAAGGGAGGGAGGGAAACAGTGAAGGAATTAGGGAGGGAGAGAGACAGAGAGGGAGCGAGGAAGAGAGGATGGGAGAGAGGAAGAGAGACAGGGAGGGAGGGAGAGAGACAGACAGAGAGCAAGGGAGGGAGAGAGACAGACAGGGAGTAAGGGAGGGAGAGAGACTGTGAGGGCGGGCGGGAGGGAGGGCTGGGGTTGGATCAATGGTATTGCGGTATACGGTGGGCCTTTACCAGGGGGTCGGCCTTATTGATCTATCTCACTATCTCACTCGTTTACTCTTTTACTGATCTATCTCACTATCTCACTCGTTTACTCTTTTACTGATCTATCTCACTATCTCACTCATTTTTGCTCACTCGTTTACTCCCTTACTCATCCAGTCCTCCGTTCAAGCACTCTTTACTCACTTATTCACTCTCACTTTCATTTACTCACGACTTTCTTACATTATTGATCTAACTCACTCATTCACTTATTTTACTGACTCATTCACTCACTCACTTATATTCCCTGACTCACTGCCATCCTATCAAGTTAATCTTACTCGCTGACTCATTACATACTCAACACTTTACTCTCACTCACTGAGACAAGGACCTCTTACCTAATTGATCTCACCCATTCACTGCTTCTCTCTCTCTCTCTCTCTCTCTCTCTCTCTCTCACACACACACACACACACACACACACACACACACACACACACACACACACATTCCCTCCTGTCCCAGATCTTCCTTCTCTGCCTGACACCCACCTACACTCATGTCTCAATCCCTCCCTTTCCTCTCCCTCCCTCCTACCCAACTCTCCTTCCCCATCCCTCCCTTCTGTCACCCTGCCTCTACCCCCTGTCTCCCTCCCCCCCTCCCTCCCTCCCTTTTGTCTCACGTCCTACACAGTTTCCCAACCATCTCGCAAGTATGTTTTTTTTTCTTTTTTTGTACAACTGCCCTTTATAATGCATTGTATGATCAAACAATCTGAGCGCACTTTTCGTAACAACTCGTACACCTGATCTCCATTTATTTACCCGACACATCTTCCCAAGTAACTTCACACGTAATCCACAAAATATAAACCAGGGCTACATCTCTCACACTAGGCTTTTATCGGGTTAATATTGCTCACACTTCACTTCCATACGTCGTATTTCGCACTGACACACTGTCCTATTGGGCGATTTTATTTTTATGTCAAGATTCCTACCTTTTGCACCTGATTTCAGCGCGTCTGCTACTTTCTTACCTTGCTTGATCCCCGCTCCCATTCCGTCGTCAACTACATTACTGACGAAGAATTTGTATGTATGTATGTATGTATGTAAACTCCGAATCCTGACATACGTTTGTACTGAAACCTTGCATACAGAACCAATGAGCGTCCAACAGATGATATGCCAAGTTTATTTCACACTGACATCCTCTGAGGGGGTGCCTTGCTGTCGCCCGGCGTGATGGAAGGTAAAATGTGTTGTGAGTGTTTAGTTTTACTCATTTCACACAACCCTTGTTATATACGAGGCATCACACCACCTGGGTTATGCATATGGTTTAGTCTCTTCACTTTTATATGACTGATGTTGAGCTTGTGTGGATGCTTGTATGTATGCAGCAAAACTCCGAACTTTACACATGCTTTTACCAAAACTTTGCACAAGCAACCAATGGTGCTCTCTCTCTCTCTCTCTCTCTCTCTCTCTCTCTCACACACACACACACACACACACACACACACACACACACACACACACACACACACACACACACACACACACACACACACACACACACACACACACACACACACACACACACACACACACACACTTCCAAACTGACATTTCAATCTCTTTCTTTTTCTCATTTTTCCCCCAGCAATGCAGCTTCCTCTACAAACAAGATATTAGTTAACACACTCTCCTCCTTTCAGTTTCAAGGTACGTTCGCTGTCCACTGTCGACTCATTAACCTCACTAACGACGTCATCCACACACGCAATGAACGGGCAAGGAGACACCGCGCATCCCTACTTCAGAACCACTTATAGATCGAATTCCACATTAATCTGTACTATCACTTTAACAACTGCACTGACGCCATTACGGACTCTCTCTCTCTCTCTCTCTCTCTCTCTCTCTCTCTCTCTCCTGTAGATAAATTACAGCACCTTCTGCCGTGGATGTTTGTGTGTCCTGAGTCAGTTCATTATTTGGGTTAGTGATACGATAATAAGCGCTGATTATTACACCTGTCAGAAATTAGTGGTAGTCAAAGGTAATGCAGTTGTGTGGCAAGTAAATTATCTGTGCTTACACACTTATTTGCTTCTCCATTTCAGTATGAATTCAATGGTTCTGCCCGTCTGCTTCTCACTAGCGATTTTCGGCTACGCAATGCTTTTCACCCACAGACTTCAGTGACTTGAGCGAAGACCAAACACACCACACCACACCACACCACACAGTACCATCCCCTGACAACACAGCATACAAAACCACCCTCCCACACCACACCACACCACACCACACCATGGACATTAACCAAAGGACCCTGAAGCTCCCGCATCTACTTTTTTTTTAAGTATTTTACCTGTACCTACACTCTACTTACCATCTTTCCAGTTACGTGTACTTACAAAAATCAACACAGACCAATCTACTTTCAGGTATCCTATTAATCTTACAAAAATCTGCCCGTATTTATATTAAACTCGTGCCCTCATTTCATCTATTTGCATTCCATTTCCTCCATCTGCATATCATTTCCGCGTCTTCTTTCATCGTAATTCCTATTTCTTCGTTCACTTCCACACATTTTTCGCCTCCTTTCTTCAGCAACCTTACACTCACCCTTGTCATATTTTATCGTCCCGGTTCATAGTATATTGAGTTTTCTTTTTTTCCTCAGTCATTCTTTCCCTTGTTCATTTTTTTTTATTTTTTTTTTATTTATTTATTTTTTTTTAGTTTGGTCACTTTGGAGCTTTCATTGCTACAGTCTCAGGCGGGTATATGTCTACTTAGTCTCTCCTTACCTTCGTATCTTCTCTATCTATCAATCTATTGCCAGACGCCTCAATCCCGTTCGGGGTGGCCACAAACAAATCGCCTCCACGTCCCCCTGCCCCCCGTCAATTCAATTGACAATATTATTCGTCCCTTCTCGTTTCCTGTTCTTCTCCCTGTTTCGATCGTGTTTCCTGCCTGACCTTTCACTCTTTACTCCGTTCCTTTATTTCTTCTCTTCTTCGTTTAATCTATCTATCTATCTATCTATTGCCAGACGCCATAATCCCTTAAGGGGTGGCCACTTGACTTTGAGTTATTTGTTTTAAGGGGAGGGGCACTAACCCTCCACCAACCCACTTGTTGACACGTAGGGAGCACGTATGGTTTGGTTATATGGTTACCACCCAGAATTGTAAATGGTTTCTTGGCTTATAGGAAACCATTTGGCTTGTCACTCAATGTAAAGCCACCTGTAAAGGAAAGAAAAACAATAAGAAGTGACACGAAAGATGGGAGAAATAGGAAGAGAGGAGGAGCTTTCAGAATTATTCATTATTTGATCTATCTTATTCTGTTCCTAATTCACAGCTTTTCTTTCCCGCTCGACCCTCAAAAATGTTCTTCTCTCTCTCTCTCTCTCTCTCTCTCTCTCTCTCTCTCTCTCTCTCTCTCTCTCTCTCTCTCTCATTATCTTCCTCCCCATCCTTTCACCTCCGTTCCAACATGGCCGCCATCCAACTGCATTTCATTCCACTCCCACAGCTTCATTGCCACTTAAAATTTCCACGAGAGAGAGAGAGAGAGAGAGAGAGAGAGAGAGAGAGAGAGAGAGAGAGAGAGAGAGAGAGAGATCAAAATAAGCAGAAAAATTATCAAAGAAAAGATGGACTGCAAAATGGGGAGAGAAAGGAAAAAAGAAAAAAAGAGAGAATAATTACTTATACAGAAAGGAAGAGAAAGTGTCTCAGAAAAACAACTTACAAGAGAAAAGTCAGCAGAGAAAGAAAATCTGTATCACCGCGAAGAAGGAACAGAGAGGGAATGAAAAAGGGGAGAAAGAAAGGGACAAAAAAAAAAAGTGCCCTCACCAATCAGAAAAAGTAGACTTGTAAAATGAAAAAAAAAGGATTAAAAAAAAAAAAGGGCATGAAAAGGGAAGGAAAAAAGGGATAAAAAAAAGTGCTCTCATCAATCATAAAAAGTGGAATTGTCAAAATGAAAAAAAAAGGGAGGGGGGAGACAAAAAAAAAAAAGAAAAAAGGCGTATCAATCACAGTACCTTCTGACAACTAAAAATGTCTTTAGAATCCGATGATGCTCGACTCTTCTCTCCCTGTCATTAATCATACTACTTGGCCTCTCTCTCTCTCTCTCTCTCTCTCTCTCTCTCTCTCTCTCTCTCTCTCTCTCTCTCTCAAATAACTCTTTCTCTGCCTTAATATTTAGTCTGCCTCGTGAAATTATACGACTCAATTTATTCCTTCCTGCCTTTGTCTGGCTTCTTTCGCCATTCTCTCTCTCTCTCTCTCTTTCCTCGTTTTATTTTATGATTTTCTCCCTCATTCATTTCAATCTTTCATTTAGTTTCTGTGCTTCTTTACATACATATATATACATACAAACATACATACACAAAAAACATACACACATGCACATCAACATGCAATTACACATGGAATTTTTCGTTCCTCGATTTTTTCTCTCTCTCCGTTCCTCCTCTCTCTCTCTCTCTCTCTCTCTCTCTCTCTCTCTCTCTCTCTCTCTCTCTCGATTAAACACTGAAACAGCCAGATACACATCCACAACGCAAGGAATAATATCCAGTAAATGTATGTGTGTGTGTGTGTGTGTGTGTGTGTGTGTGTGTGTGTGTGTGTGTGTGTGTGTGTTTTATAGGGAGACTTAATTCCACACCATTTACAGAGAGAGAGAGAGAGAGAGAGAGAGAGCTATGATTTCAACACTTTTCCTTAACGGCGCAACTGTGGGGGATAAGGGTGTATTGGAGGAGAGAGAGGAGAGGTGAGAGAGAGAGAAGAGGAGGCAAGAGAGGGAAGAAAGGAGGAGGGAAGAGGAATGAGAGAACAGAGGAAAAGAGAGGAGGATAGAGACGAGAAGAGAAGAGGGAAGAGATAAATGAAGGGAGAAAGAAGAATGGAGGAAAGTGACGAAAAGAGAAGGGAAAAAAAAGGGAAGAAGGATGGAAGGAGGAGAGTGTGATGAGAAGAGAAGGGAGGAGAAAAGAGAAGGAAGAGGAAATACAGATGAGAAGGGAGGAGAGAAGAGAGCATAGGGATGGAAAAGTGAATAGAGAAGAGAAGAGGGAAGGCAAAAGAGAGGAAGAACGAGTGACGAGGAGTGGCGGAAAGAAAGAGGAGGAGGAGGAGGAGGAGGAGGAGGAAGAGGAGGAGAAGGAGGAGGAAGAGGAGGAGGAGGAGGAGGAGGAGGAGGAGAAGGAAATAGGGGTAAGAATGAGTAAAAGGAAGAAGGAGGATAGTGAAGGAAATGAGGATTGGGAGGATGTTTGATGAGCCTAAGGGAAAGAGGTAAGAAAGAAAAAGGTGAAAGATGAAAGAAGAACAGAGGAGGAAGGACAGGGAAAAAGAGAGGGAGGAAAGACGAAGGAAGGAAGAGGGAGTGTAGAATGAAGAAAAAGGAAGGAGAAAGAATGAAGGAAGGAGGGAGGAAAGACGAAGGAAGGAAGAGGGAGTGTAGAATGAAGAAAAAGGAAGGAGAAAGAATGAAGGAAGGAGGGAGGATGGGAGAGGGGAAGGGAAGAGGAGAAAAGGATGTGGTAGAGGGAAGAGAGGAGAGGAAGAGGAGACAAGAGGACGGGAATGCAATAAAGAGGAACATGGGGGAAGGGGAAAAAGTGTGGTAGGATGAGAGGGGAATGGAGATGGGTGGCGGAGGGTAATGGTGGGGAAGAAGGGAGGGAGGGACAGAATGTGTGCATGAGAGAGAGAGAGAGAGAGAGAGAGAGAGAGAGAGACCTAAATTAATGACGACAGATGCTTGACCCATTAACTCCCCATGGTTCCTGTGTGAGGGATTGTGCTGGAAGAGTACTAGGCATACGGTCCTCCGCCTATCAGCTCACAGTCGCAAAGCTCATACGTCCCTATCCCGGTGTTCCCTACTTTATTAACTTCTGAAATTGCCCAGCTCCGTACTACACTGAGGACGCTGGGCGCAAATGGGTTAAAGAAAGGAGAATATTTAAGTCACGAAAACAAATGACAATAATGTACACATAATAATGACTGCAGCTAGACAGTAAATAAATCATGGCAAAGATAAGCATAATCTCCTCTCTCTCTCTCTCTCTCTCTTTCTCTCTCTCTCTTTTAATCCTTCTATTACCGCTGCTCCCTCCCAATTCCCAGTTCCAATGCCTCTTACTTCTCCACTTACTCGCACATTTCCTTCCTTCCTTTCTTCCTTCCATTTTCCTCCTTTCCCCTTTTATCCCTCCTTCTCCCTCCCTCACTTTCTTACTCCAATCCTTCCTCATTCTCTATTTCCTTCTCTGCCTCTCTCCCGTCTTCCTTCCCCTCCTCACCTTCTTCTTCTCTCCCTTCCTCTCCTCCCTACCAATCTTAACTCTTCTCCTTCCTCTTTCCTTTCTCCTTATCTCCCATCCTCCATTTTTTCTTCCCTCCTACCCACCTCTCTCATTTCCCCCCTCCATTTATTTTCTCCCCTCCTTCCCATTTCCCTCCCATCTTCTCTCCCTCCATTCCTTCCTCTCTCGTTTTTATCCCTCCTTCTCATCTCCCTCCCTTCTCCTCTGCCTCCTTTCCTCCCTCTCTTCCCTGTTCCCTTCCTTTCTTTAGTGTTCTTCCTCTAAACACTTCATTTACTTCCTCTTACTTCCTCTCTACTTAACCCTTTGTCTGTGTGGTGATCCTTTCTCCTCTTCACCCTTTCCTCATACACACGCAATGGATCTTGACCCCTTCACTGCTAGGACGGACTCTAATTCCTTCTCGCTACTTTCACACGACTTTATTCCATTTAAAAAAGTCCAGAATTACTTAAGGTATTGATGTGGCTATACCTGACCCCTCGATTTCCAAAGGTCAGTCCTAAACAGCAATAAATCTAGACACACCAAAAATAAAATGGAAAATTCGTCACTGGATTGATGGGAAAAGAGTTGCTAGTTTTATCCCAGTAATTAAATGATATCTTTTGGTGCCAACAATACTATTTCCTATGCAGGCGCTCTCTCTGTCTCTGTCTCTGTCTGTCTGTCTGTCTGTCTGTCTGTCTGTCTGTCTCTCATACAGTACAGTACACTCTAATGCTTGCTACATTTTCTTACCTTTCATTCCGGCTATTTTCATCATATTAGCTCTCTTTCTGATAATTCAAACAGCTAAAGAGATGCACAGACAGCCCGCTCGCTAGGTATGCTCTGTCCTTTTTAACTCAGACTAAATTTGCCACCTCTCCATGTTGAATGCAGAGCTGTACCATAAGATTTACACTAGAATACACACACACACACACACACAGACACACACACAGCAAAGGCAGGGTGTATGGAAGCATGGTAAGAGAAAAGGGGGGAAAAGGGAAAGAACGTTAAGGGAAGGAGAGTGGAAAAGGAAAGGGGTGGAAGACAAAAAGAAGGGGAGGGAGGAAGGAAAGGGGAAGGTGTAATGTAAGGGAAAACAGTCAAGAGGAGTGAGGAAAAGACAGGAAAGTGGAAGAGAGACAGAATTAACAGCAGTGAAAAAGCTGAGAGGGGGGTTAAATTGTTCAATCATGGTGAGGCTTTATTTATTTCTTATGATCTACTTTCGATATCAATAATAAAACAAAAATTCTGTCCTTGGGCAAAAGGGGCTAAGAGGAGGTAGGATGACAGGAGAAGGAGATAAGAGAAGGGAAAGAGTTACGGGCAGGAAGGAAGGGCAAGGGCGGAGGGTGAAGGGAGATCAAAGACCAACTAGAGGAGTTCCCCTTTGATTCATCACCTGCGCGTACACTTACCTGGAAAAATTTGGGGGGCAAAAAAAAAAAACTGAAAAAAGAGTACAGTGGGGGACAGAAGCTTGCCTAATATTTTACTTTGACTGCTTCTCAGTGTCCTTTCCCGGCTTTACTCCACAAATGAGAGAGGCTTAACATCTTTTTCTGGCCATAGTTCATGCTCTTTGATGGGAAACAACAGGGCAGACAGTGGAACAAAAAAGTATAAGTACGCAATAGAAGCTCTGCCACAGTGGGTAAACTTTTCGTCCTCGCTGTACCTCCCTCTTCATTATTACTAAATATTATTTATTTGATTTATGAAGTAATGGCCGAAAGCGAGGATAGGCCTAACCCGGATCAGTGGGTGAGAGAGGGAGCGAGAGGGATAGGGGAGGAAAAGAGGAAGAGGGAGGGGAAGAGACGGCCGAGTGGAAGGGGAAGAGGATGGTGGGATGGACTGAGGGCAGCAGTGTTATATGATGGGGAGGGGAAGGACGTGCTGAAAATAATAATGCCTTCCTTTACGTTCAGACGAAAGTGGTGGCTTATTAATCACTCTTAATTATACACATCTATTAAGCACAGTTGTAAACAAGCCATAAATCTTGGACTAAAATATTACAGTAGAAAATTACATAACTCGGCGTTAACCTAAATACATAGGTGTCCAGGTATCTCAAAATATATCCTGATTCTGGATCTCTTTACTCCTGATTCTCTCTCTCTCTCTCTCTCTCTCTCTCTCATTTCTCTTCCTAGGCCAGATCTCAAATCACACGGCCGTCCCAATATCGTCATCTCTGCCAATCATCATCATCATCATCATCATCACCATTAATTAATATTTCCTTAACCCTTTCAGACCGAGAACGCCTTTGGTAGTTTATTTCTGATGCTTTCAAACGATTTATTTTCGATTCGGACACCATTCTCATAATGAACGAGTAAAAGAAGGCTACAGGTAACTTGTTTATCATCGTTTATCCAAGCAGCTGTATATTTATCGTACGAGAGATCTATCAGTCTATCTATCAATTGCCAAACGCCCTAATCCCATAAGGGGTGGCCACAAACAAATCGCCTCCACGTCACCCTGTTCCTCGCCATTTCACTGCCCTGCTCCCAGTTCACACTCCCTCTCTCTCATATACCTCTCCACTCCATCCCTCCATCTCATCCTTGGACTCCCCCTCCCTCTCCCCCCTCCACCTCACACACATACACTCTCCTCGTCAGTCTCTCACTCTCCATCCTCTCCACATGGCCAAGAGAGATGCCATAAATAAAATGTAATAATTCGTCATAGTTGTGATGAGATTCAAGTAAATAGTCTTAACACAAAATCAACTTATATTTTTTCCATAGTGGGAGGGAGTAAGAGCACTATTTCCACAACCTAAACACACACACACACACAAAGGGTAAGACGTAGCTCAAATATGAACCCGTAGAATCCGATACGACGTACGTACGTGTGTGTGTGTGTGTGTGTGTGTGTGTGTGTGTGTGTGTGTGTGTGTGTGTGTGTGTGTGTGTGTGTGTGTGTGTGTTAGCTTCGAGGAATCTAATCAAGCAGAAGAAGGTCAATTACAGCTTTCATCAACTCCTTCCCTTTAACGCCTGTGAAAGTGACAAATATAAACTAACAACACAACTCTGGCCGTGAAGAAAAAAAAACAAACTCAAATCAGATTCTC